>NC_133449.1:28672618-28997355 GCF_048565385.1 Saimiri boliviensis
CATGTCCGGACATACAGATGTATTTTGTGAGTCAGCAGTGGGATCTTTGACTTGCTTACGGAAAGGACAATGGGAGAGTTAAGGGTAGAACCATTTACTATTTTGAGCACAAACTGTTTTTTAAAAGGATGATGAACTGATACGATTTCTGTAAAACCTCTGTTATATTTAAAAAGTTCGTTGACCTTTAAAAACAATAAATGTGAAAAATTCAAGCAGTTCATAACTGAGGAAAGTAAACCTTGGTACCCGATGTCTTCAGAGTTACCATTTTTCTTAACTGCCATCAGTCTGAGTGATGCTCATAATTAACAGTTGAGTTGGAAAGCTTCCTTACTTTTTAATATTTTACAAAAATAAGTAATCATTTAGTTTTCATTTTGTTCTTATTCCCAGTTGCTTTGTTTGACACTTTTTTTCCCTTTCATCTCCTTTAAAAAAATATATTCTCAGGCTTTAAACACCAGGGAACCTCATATGTGTTTAGTAAGAGATATTTCAAACTGCTGGACCCCCAAAGTGGAAACAGCTATAACAAAGGTGAGCACATTAAAAAGTTGAAGTTTTAAGAAAAAGAATATTTCTTTGGGTGAATCGAATTGCTATGTAGTATTATGATTAAACTGAGTTTATCTATTCTTTAATATCTTTATTCTCTTATAAATTTTGTGGGATTATGGTTTTAGATGTCAAGATTGTACTCCTGGTTTGTTAAGTGAATAGACGATTAGCAGTTGAAGATCTTGGATGTGGTTCCCCTGCCCACCATGCATCATCATCTGGGCCAGGAAGAATGTAGGAATAAATATCAGTATCAGATTTATCAATGGATGGTTTTTATCAGTCTCAATACTTAAAAGAGCATCACTTTGCTGAGAGGAATGCTGTATTTCAGGGTGTGATAAAACCATCATGGGGCTGGAATTAATACCACAAGCATAGGAGGAGCATCATGGTGCTCTATTTTGCACGTCACCTGGTGTCTACATGTAGATACCGTGTTCCGTGGTTCAGTGAGACAGGGAAAGCCAAGACTTGCTATGATGACATCCATATGGTTTCGCTGCTATCTGAGTTTCAGAGATGACACCTTTCTCTTGGCTGTCTGAGCATTTCTGGCAAAGCTTGAATTCTAGAGGTGGTCATAAAATGTGTAACTTTAAAATTTTGAAAAACTATTGTGTCCTTATGTAATCTGTAGATTTTGTTTCTTTTATTTATTTTTTGAGACGGAGTTTCGCTCTTGTTACCCAGGCTGGAGTGTAATGGCGTAATCTCGGCTCTCCACAACCTCCGCTTCCTGGGTTCAGGCAATTCTCCTGCCTCAGCCTCCTGAGTAGCTGGGATTACAGGCACCTGCCACCATGCCCAGCTAATTTTTTGTATTTTTAGTAGAGACGGGGTTTCACCATGTTGACCAGGATGGTCTCGATCTCTTGACCTCGTGATCCACCTGCCTCGGCCTCCCAAAGTGTTGAGATTACAGGCTTGAGCCACCGCACCCAGCCTCTTTTTTTTTTAAGCCGGTCAAATTTAGTAGTGGGGGCTTGTATGCCAACGTTAGTGACATTAAATAGTGATAAGTTTTGATAGCTCACTGCCATCAGACCAGTTGGGTTTTACTCTTACATAGTATTGTAAGCTTTATTTTATTTATTTAAAGACGAGGTTTCACCATGTTGGTCAGGCTGGTCTTGAACTCCCGACCTCAGGTGATTGGCCCGCCTTGGCCTCCAAAGTGCTTGGATTATTGGTGTGAGCCACCACCCCCAGCCGTATTGTCAACTTTAAATTCAGTCTTCCAGATTGTCACTTAAAACATTTAGTCAACTTTCAATTAATGTATCTTTAATTCATATCATATTAAATTAGTTACATTGCATTTTTCCAATAGAAGAGCCCTTTAAAAGCTGTTTTCTCATTGAGGATACATAAGGACTCAGGTATGATTTCCTTTTTCATGCTCTGGCCATACCTGTTGAACAGGTGAGGACACCAGTGATGAATTCTGAAGCAAAAGTTCTGGTGCCTGGGATTCCTGGTCATCATGCAGCTATCAAGCCTGCTCCTCTACAAACCGAGCAAGTAGAGAGCAAGAGGAAATCAGGGGGAAATGAGGTAATGCAACCACTGACTGTGTATTTGAGTCCTGTGATTTAAAATTACTGGGAGATTCTATCAGGTGTCTTGGATAGAGCCAAAGTTAAAGCTTTAGAAATTTACTGAGATTTCTGCTCTTACACTCTCTTTTATCTTCACCATCATAGGTTTCAAAATTCTAGATTGTCCCCTTTGGGCTCTGTTTAACGGAGAAGACGGAACCTTTAGTAACTAAAGAGGGTGCTGTTTCGGCCATTAGTAGTTAGCTGGGCAACATGAAATTGAATAAGTCAAGCCAGGACTTGCTGTGATGACTATCATTGGGTTTCGCATGTTGCTGAGTTCCAGTGATGCCTCCTTTCTCTTGGCTGTCTGAGCAATCCTGGCTAGCTTAGTGCCAGTTGGTATCTAAAAGTGATAGTCATTATAACTGCGTAAGTGTTTATGATCTTCATTTTTTTCTCAAACCCCAGATCCTTTGTGGTTACTGTATATATCTGTGCAGAGGTTTTTTTTTTTTTTTTTGGGGGGGGGGGTCCACATTCTTCCCTCTTATATAAGGCATCTGAAATTTTAACTGTTTTATTCTTACAGAAATACTATGGTTCTTTAGTTGATTTTACTTTAATTTTTTATTTATTGTCCACTTTTGAAGGATAATTTAGCTGATTTTAAAGGTGTTTATTGGGTGGCGGGGTGGGGATAACATAGCTTCATAAAACATGGTCGTAACACGTTCATAAAAATTACTCCTCAGCTGACTTTAAATAAAGTACCAACTTTCTTTGGCTTGGTCTAGATTCAACTTTATAATTTCTCCATGTCCTTTTTAATATGTTTTGTGTTAGGATAAACCAAGTACATCTGTTTGCTTTGTTAGTCATAGAACAAATTTCTTTTTGAAACAGTTACCAAGGGGCTGACAGAACATGTTAGAGTTGCGTTAATCAGGGATCAGTTCTATACAATTGAGAGTGATTTTATTGTTGTTGTTGTTATTGTTGTTTTTATTTCATTTTGGAGACAGGGTCTCATTCTGTCACCCAGACTGGGGTGCAGTGCTTTGCTCTCGGCTCACTGCAGCCTCCACCTCTTGGGCTCAAGTGATCCTCCCACCTCAGCCTCTCGAGTAGCTGGAACTACATATGCATGCCGCTATGCCTCGCTAATTTTTTTGTAGAGACAGGGTTTTGCCATGTTGTCCAGGCTGTTTATCGAACATCAGGGCTCAAGTGATTGGCCTGCCCCAGCCTTGCACAGTGCTGAGATTACAGGCGAGAACCACCACACACAGACCGTAATTGAGTTTTTGTAGGGCATATTGCATCATGTTTATTTACACGTAAATTTGAAGTATTTATCAAGGACACTTAGTTGTAGTATAGCATATTCTAGCTAATACATCTTTATTTGGAGCTCACTAATAAAAATAGGAAGACATTTTACAAATTGTTTTGGGACCATAACAGTCTTTATACCCTTTAATAATAATATCTTGTTTCCTCCTGCAGATCTGAGGGTGATATCAAGGGATAGTTAGAGTGGGGCAAGCGTCTCTGAGAATAGGTCTTTTCTTGTGTTTTAGAATCAGACACCAGGTCCTTGCCTTTTCTGAATCTTCATATACAAGGCTTTTTATGCATTAACGTTTTCAAACCATGTGCTTCTTGGGCAGTTGTTTTTTTCACTAGAAGCTGGAAGCTTAGATTGCAGATGTCTCACCTGTCTCTAACATTGGCGTTATGCTAATGAGATTCTCTTGGAATAAGAATGAACATATTAGTATTTTCCAGGGTTGAGGTGTAAATTCTGGTTTTTTTTTTTTGGTCTCCAAACTGCTTTGAGTCTTGTCTGGTAACACATTAACAAATTCTTTCTGTTACGTAGGTTAGCATTGAAGAACGCCTGGGAGCAATGGATATAGACACACACAAAAAAGGAAAGGATGACCTCCAGACGAATAGCTTTCCAGTTCTTCTTACCCAGGGCTTAGAAAGTAACGATTTTGAAATGTTAAACGTAAGTATTATAGCAATTTTTAGCCTAATTAATATGGTTAATATTTCTTAGAAAATGATTGACGTAGCATATTCACAGCTGTAGAGCCATCATGCTACAGAGCCATTTGGAATTTAATGTGAGTTTAGTAAAACGTGTATCACTTGGTGGCATTATACAGGCAGTCACCAATCTACAAAGGGATTGCATTGAATTATTTTAAACCTGGAATGCATTTTCTCATAGAAATATTGTTCTGAATTATTAGGTTCTTAGGCTTTAGTTCACAAAAGCCTTTATAAATATAGTGTAGCTGAACGATAACACTCAGCATTCTAGATCACAATTTATATTTTTTTCTGTAGGAAAATGCGTTCCTGAGTTTTTACTCTGGATTCCAGAAACTTATTTCCCCCTGGCCGTGAGAGGGGGCAGTGAGGTGGAACCTTGGCAATGGGTAGGAGGCTTGGGGCAAAATTAAGAGGGTTGGGGGTGATGTTGTAAAATATGTAGAGGTAAAAGTACTAGAAACTTTGTACAAAGGGAGGCATTTATAATTTCTGTGTAAGTTGGTGACTGCTTGTATGAAGTTACTCAGTTTGATTCTCTTAAATTCTACAGTTTGACAGCATTCTGTCTAGAAAATATAAGTGAAAAACAGTTGGATTCAAGCACTGCCTGATCAGATTAAAGCAGTTCCCATTTGCTAATGCATTTATTCTTAATGGCTTATAGCAGTTATGATTTCATTGAGTGTCAATGTGACTTTAATCCATAACCCATGAATAGTATCTCTGATTTTACTTGATCTTTTTTTTTTTTTTTGGATACATTGATCCTAAAATTACTTTTTTTTTTTTTTTTTTTTTTTTGAGATGAATTCTTGCTCTGTCTCCCAGGCTGGAGTGCAGTAGCGCAATCTTGGCTCACTGCATCCTCCCTAGTTCAAATGATTCTCCTACCTTAGCCTCCCGAGTAGTTGGGACTACAGGCGTGTGCTGCCATGCCCAGCTAATTTTTTTTTTTTTTTAAGATAGGGACCAGATTTCACTATGGTCTCCATCTCCTGACCCTGCCTGCCTTGGCCTCCTAAAAGTGTTGGGATTATAGGCGTGAGCCACCATGCCTGTCCCTAAAATTACTTGTAGAATAGTTTGTGAATGTATGTATTTTGGGGGTGGATTTTAGTTTACCATGGCATTAGAAGCCTGGGTGAGGATTTGGTGAAAAAGAAGCTGTAGGAAACAATTGCCAGTGTTTTTGAAATGTAATATAACTTAACTGTACACATTGCCCACTAGGTACAAATGAATCAGGTACCAATTTTTTCTACTTTTTCTTTTATTTTTATTTATATATTTTTTGCGATGGAGTCTCGTTCTGTTGCCAGGCTGGAGTGCAATGGCCTGATCTCAGCTCACTGCAAGCTCTGTCTCCTGGGTTCAAGTTATTCTCCTGCCTCAGCCTCCTGAATAGCTGGGACTACAGGCACGCTCCACCATGCCCAGCTAATTTTTGTATTTTTAGTAGAGATGGCGTTTCACCATGTTGACCAGGATGGTCTTGATCTCTTGACCTCATGATCTGCCTGCCTCAACCTCCCAAAGTGCTGGGATTACAGGTGTGAGTCACCATGCCCGGCCTCTTTTCTTATTAAGACACATTTCAAAAACATTTAGAATAGTACAGTGGACCATCAAGAACTCATTAACTAGTTTAAAAAATTATTAATACTAGCCAGTCAACTGTTGATTTGTTATAGTCACACTTGTCTCCCCAAGTTATGATGAAGCAGATCTCAAATGATCACCTATCATTTTATTCATAAATATGCCCCTATTCAACTTGAAACATCCTTTTACAAAAAACCATAATCCATTGTTGCACCTAAAAAAAAGTAATTTTTAAAAAATTGTCAAATATGATTAGTGTTTGTATTATTTCTCTGATTGTCTCATACTTTTGTTTTTATTTTTGCTTTCTTTAAAATAAGATTCCAACAGAGTCTACACTGTGTTTAGTTGGTGTGCCCTTTCTGCCTTTTGCAGTTTTGTTTTTTGGAGAAGTTAGGTTATTTGCCCAGTAGAGAGTTCCATGTTCAGGATTTTGTATACTGTATCATTGTGGTATCATTAAATACATTGCTTTGTCCATCTTGTTCTCTATATAGGTGAGATCTAGAAGCTTGAAGATCTGGCTCTAGATCTGGTTAGATCTATAAGCTAGAAGAGATTCAGTGTAAAATCTTTTGGCAAGAACATTTCAAAGATGTTAATGTGTAATTTTCATTAGGTGTTAGAGGTTGTTGAAAGGCAAAATAAAATGCTGTTTATGAACACACTTTTTAAATTGTATAGGTTACTAAGGTAGAAATAATAGAGAAGTGGTTGAATGATGAAAAATTGTGTGCTTGAAAAGTTAGTAAAGAGTGTATACACACGTGCCGCCCCCACCCCCCACCCCCATTTTAAAATGAGACAGGGTCTCACTCCATCACCCAGGCTGGAAGGGCAGTGGTGTAATTGTAGCTCACTACATGAACTCCTGGGCTCAAGTGATCCTCCCACCTCAGCCTCCCGAGTAGCTGGGACTGCAGGCATGCCTCACCACAGCCAGCTAATCTTTAAAAAGTTTTTGGTAGAGACAGGGTCTGCTGTGTTGCTCAGGTTGGTTTCAAAGTCTTGTTCTCAAGTAATCCTCCTGCTTCAACCTCACAAAGCGCTGGCATAAAATAACCCTTTAAAAAGTTTTATTCTATGTATGTATATATGTATGTATGTATGTATGTAAGTAAGTATATATGTATTTGAGGTGGAGTTTCGCTCTTGTTGCCCAAGCTGGAGTGCAGTGGCACGATCTCAGCTCACTGCAACCTCTGCCTCCCAGGTTCAAGCAATTCTCCTGCCTCAGCCTCCCGAATAGCTGAGATTACAGGTGTGCGCCACCACACCTGACTAATTTTTTTTTGAGACAGAGTCTCGCTCTGTTGCCTGGGCTGGAGTGCAATAGCACACTCTTGGCTGACTGCAGCCTCTGCCTCCCGGGTTCAAGCTATTCTTCTGCGTCACCCTCCTGAGTAGCTGAGATTACAGGCACGCACCACCATGCCCAGCTAATTTTGTATCTTTAGTAGAGATGGGGCTTCATCGTGTTTGCCAGGGTGGTCTCGAACTCCCGATCTCAGGTGATCTGTCTGCCTCAGCCTCCCAGAGTGCTGGGATTACAGGTGTGAGTTCCACCGCTCCCATCCAAGTGAACCCCCTTTTTTTTTTTTTTTTTTTTTTTTGAGAAGGAGTTTCGCTCTTGTTACCCAGGCTGGAGTGCAATGGCGCGATCTCGGCTCACCGCAACCTCCGCCTCCTGGGTTCAGGCAATTCTCCTGCCTCAGCCTCCTGAGGAGCTGGGATTACAGGCACGTGCCACCATGCCCAGCTAATTTTTTGTATTTTTAGTAGAGACGGGGTTTCACCATGTTGACCAGGTTGGTCTCGATCTCTCGACCTTGTGATCCACCCGCCTCGGCCTCCCAAAGTGCTGGGATTACAGGCTTGAGCCACCGCGCCCGGCATGAACCCTTTTTTAAAAAAAGAAAAGAGTGGATGTTTCCATAGTATATTACCTAGGAGATTAGCATTTACACATTCTGTACTCTTAAAAGAAAGAGAAAGTAACATTTTCCTTTTAAAAAAGTTTTCCCCCTTCCCCAAAGCTGCCTTACGAGGATACATAGTTAGCAGGATATTAAAAATAGGAACAAAAAAATAAGGGGAACAATGACAGGGATATGACAGAGGAGCTTCTAAGAGGCTAATACTGTCTGTCATAGAAAACCTGATATTAAAATGAATGGCATTTGGAAGGTGGAATTGTAACTCAGTGAATTAGCCTGAAGCTTATGCTAAAAGAGAAGCGTAGTTATTTATGTAATTGATGGCACTCAGAGGAGATATTTTTAAATATTTAAAAAAATATTTAAGTTAAACATTTTTTTTTAAATTAATTAATGAATTTTTTTTTTTTTTGAGACGGAGTTTCGCTCTTGTTACCCAGGCTGGAGTGCAATGGCATGATCTCGGCTCACTGCAACCTCCGCCTCCCGGGCTCAGGCAATTCTCCTGCCTCAGCCTCCTGAGTAGCTGGGATTACAGGCACGCGCCACCATGCCCAGCTAATTTTTTGTATTTTTTTAGTAGAGACGGGGTTTCACTATGTTGACCAGGATGGTCTCCATCTCTTGACCTTGTGATCCACCCGCCTCGGCCTCCCAAAGTGCTGGGATTACAGGCTTGAGCCACCGCACCCGGCCCTAAACATTTTTTTAATATTTAGAAAAGTATTTAAGTTAAATATTTTTAAAAAGTTTCATTTATAGTAGTACCAAAAAATACCTAGTAGTACCAAAAAAACTATATCTAAAACAGGTAACTCTCTACACTGCAAATTATAACAGAAGTTAACAAACACCAAAGTAAATAAAGATCTAGGCTCTGTTCATAGGTTAGAATATTCAGTATTTTAAGAGTTGGGAGTTCTCTCCAAATTAATCTACATATTTAATCCATTCTCAATTAAAATTCCAGCAGTCTCTGTCAGCCACCTTCATAGAAATTGCCAAACTGATCTTAAAAGTTATGTGGAAATGCAAATGATATGAAATAACCAAAGAAATTGTAAAGTAAAGAGCAAGTTGGAAGAATCACCCAGTTGATTTCAAAATAAAGCTGTAGTAGTCAAGATAGTTTGTCATTGGTGAAAAAATAAATATAGATTTAGGAGCCAAAACAGAGTCCAGAAATAGACTACATAAATTGGAAAAAAATGGATCTCAATTTTATCTCACCTTACACAAAAATCAATGTAAAACAATGATTTTGTAGACTTGACTGTAAAACCTAAAACTACAAGACTTCTAGGAAAAAAGAGGAGAAAACCTTTGTGAATAAAACAAGAGTGGGGAAAGATTTCTTAGATATATCACAAAATGCATGAAATGTTAAAGAAAAAAATTGGCTGGCCGGGCACAGTGGCTCATGCCTGTAATCCCAGCACTTTGGGAGGCCGAGGCAGGTGGATCATAAGGTCAGGAGATTGAGACCATCATGGCCAACATGGTGAAACCCTGTCTCTACCCAAAAAAAAAAAAAAAAAAAAAAATTGGTTATTTGAACCTCATCAAAATTATTAGAATGTTCTTGGAGAAACAGTGTTAGGAGTATAAAAAAACAAGCTGAGAGCTGGGAACAAAGTACTGGCAACTCATGATAGACCGAGGATTTGTATTTGGACTCAGAAGCAATTGGTAAAGGTTTGAACACACTTCACGGGATAATTCAAATGGCCGGTAAGCACGTGTAAAGGTATTATGCATTATTAATTACCACAGAAAGGCAAACGAGAACCACAGTGAGATGAAGCTTACTTACCCCTTGTAGGTTGGTAAAAATGAAAAAGACAGTGATACCATCTTTTGGTGAGGATGTAGAGCAGCTGAAATTCTGTGTTGCTGGTAGGATTGTAAAAGGTATAACTACTTTGGAAAACAATTAGTTTATTAAAAGTTGAGGATAAATCTACCATATTATTCAGCCATTCTGCTGCTAGATATTTGCCAGGAGAATACCACACATATGTTCATACAAAGACTTGTTCATGAGTGTTCTTTGTATTGGCCCTAAACTGAAAAGAACAATGTCCCTTAACACATAAATGGAGAAACAAATTGTTTAGCAATATGAGGAATGTATTGCTAATAGACCAGTGGTATGCGTGAATCTCAAACTAAGGCTGTGAGAAAGAAGCCAGGCATAAAATAATATAAATTCCTAATTATATAAAAATTTTAGAAAAGCAGTCCAGTATATAATTTGGTAGCTGCCTGGGAATGGGAGTGGAAGGAGGGATACATTATAAAGGGACCCAAGGAGACCCAAGGGTGATACAGTGTTTATTTTGATCACAGTGTTTGTTTAATGGGTGAAGAGTATGTCACACTGATCAAGCAGTGCACTTTAAATATGTGCTGTTCATTATGCTTCGTTTGTACTGCAGTAAATTGTAAAAGAAAAATCTTGTCTTCTTTTTTATTTTATTTTATTTTTTTTTTTGAGACGGAGTTTCACTCTTGTTACCCCGGCTGGAGTGCAATGGCGCGACCTCGGCTCACCGCAACCTCTGCCTCCCGGGTTCAGGCAATTCTCCTGCCTCAGCCTCCTGAGTAGCTGGGATTACAGGCACGCGCCACCATGCCCAGCTAATGTTTTTTTTGTATTTTTAGTAGAGACGGGGTTTCACCATGTTGACCAGGATGGTCTCGATCTCTTGACCTCGTGATCCACCCGCCTCAGCCTCCCAAAGTGCTGGGATTACAGGCTTGAGCCACTGCGACCGGCTAAAATCTTGTCTTCAATACCACCTTCTTTGTAGTTATAACTATGGCTTATAGCAGGCGTCCCCAAACTACGGCCCGCAGGCTGCATGCGGCCCCCCTGAGGCCATTTATCTGGCCCCCGCCGCACTTCAGGAAGGGTCACCTCTTTCATTGGTGGTCAGTGAGAGGAGCACAGTATGTGGCGGCCCTCCAATGGTCTGAGGGACAGCGAACTGGCCCCCTGTGTAAAAAGTTTGGGGACACCTGGCTTATAGGGTTGTTTCTTTACATACATCCTTAGAGAAGTTAATGAGCCTGACTCCTCTGTTTATTATCATTTAACTTAGTTTGGAATAATGGATTTTTATTTGCTTATTTTAAATTAGAAAATTATTGCTGTAAGAGCCTTTGTCTTTGGTGGGCATGGAAGTATCCAATAGCTTGTTAAAAATTCTTCTGCCCTACAGTTTGGAATAACTTCTGAATAGCTAGGCCATACTTTTTTGTCTGCAACAGTTCTGGTTTATACCTCTTTTTATCTTGGTGTAATTAATAGTGACTTCTTCCGTTCACAGAACAACTAATTATATGATCATTATCTATTTAGAGCACTAGTGGATTTCACAAACCTCCTATCTTTTAGTCTATTATGTTTCAGTCCTTTAGTTTATTAAATAAGTTTTTGGTATATGTAATGGAGAACAAGTTCAGGGTCATATTCATTGACCTGATGCACTGCCACTCTATTTGGCCATTTAAGACAGTGAAGCCCGGTGGTTTAGGTGAACATCTTGTGAAAATTGGAGACTGTCAGTACAAAAGCATGTTGTATAACAAAAGATAATTTATAGACTAGTTCATGCAGAATGTTTCCTATGGCCTCTAGATCATTGGAACTTTGTGCTGTTATTTATAATGAAGAGATGAGTTGAGTAGTATTTAGTATCACCAAGCACCTCTTGGATTATTGTTAAAGTTAATAGCAGCATAGTTTGTTTTGAATCTTGTCTTTTGGCTATTTGAAAATGAAAGTTTAGGTTAAGATTATTAAATCAGTATTGTCTATCCCTCAGTTCTTCAGTAATCATACATAAAATGTTTTATTTTTTTTGCATAAGAAACAAAATATATATAATTATGTCAATAATAGTTTCTAAATAGAACTTGATGCATTTAGAAGGGCTTAGTGTAAAGGTGGCTTCACAAGCAAATTCAATCCATAGGGAATTCTGAAAAAATATTTTGGGAACTGTTAAAATAGGTTGGAAACCAGACATGGTGGCTCATGCCTGTAATCCTTATATTTTGGGAGGCTGAGGAGGAACCTTTGCTTGAGCCCAGGAGTTTGAGATCAGCCTGGGCAACATAGTGAAACCCCATCTCTACAACATAAAAATTAAAAAACTAGCCAGGCATAGTGGTGTGCTCAGCTACTCAGTGGAGTAGTCCCAGCTACTCAGGATGCCCAGGCAAGAGGATCACCTGAGCCCAGGAAGTCGAAGCTGCAGTGAACTGTGATCATGTCACTGCACTCCAGCCCGGGCAGTACAATGAGGCCCCTGTTTCAAATAAATAAGTTAGTAGGTTGGAAATTGACTTTCCCTGTTTTTCCCTTTTGGTGCTACTGCTGTTTCTGTGCTGAGCATGATATTTATAGCAACAACCATCATCAAAAAAATACACCATTAGAAAGACTCTCTTTGACTAAACCCTTTTGAAAGGACCCTAATTTTCACCTTCTACTTCTGTAAAGCATGTGGGGCCTGAAGAAGTTGAACCAACTGCCCCAGTTGTGCTTCTGAGGGGCAGGACTACAACTGATCTGCTCTGTGTCCTTTGCTGTAACCCATTGTGGAGACTCAACCTCTACTATAGATGTACCCTTAACGGGTTTTGATTCAAGCTCTCATCATGTCATATTTTGATTGGCGTAACATTTTACCCAAAAGTTGACACCTAATTTAAAAGGATTTCTTTCTTTCTTTCTTTCTAAGTAATCTTACTGTGTTTTGCTCACTCTGGGTTGGATACAGCTCGGATTTCATAAAATAGAGGTTTGGGAACATCTCTAAAGTGGCTTATGTCTGCATTCAAATGTCTAGAGATGTTTTAATAAAACACAAAGAAGTAAAATTACTTCAGTAATGAAGTAAATTTAATGATACCCAAAGACTGCTTGTCTAGTTTCCACAAGACGTAATATTAATACTCCATTTAGTCCCGCCAACCTTTACTTTTGCTATTTAGTTTGTAGTTTATTGCCTCTGTCTTAAATGATTTGAAGAATTCATTTTTACAGACTTTTTTTCTGTAGTGTCTTTGGCTTGTGAGTATGCTCATCTTAATAATTTTTTTATTTTCTCACAGAAAGTACTTCAAACTAGGAATTTAAACCTTATAAAGAAGACCGTATTAAGGATGCCCCTGCATACTGTTATTCCATTGTTGCAAGAGGTAACTGACCATTTCATTTTAGTGTCCTAATCCATGAGTTAAATGGAAAATTTAGTAGTTAGAGAAATGGATTTGTGATATGTGAGGACACGTGGCGTTTAGAGTGAATAATGGATGGAGGAAAGTACTTTGGACAGAAAAAGTGAAATTGATTAATTCCTGGGCAATGAAAGGAAATGTCATTGGCATTTTTACCTTTATTCCACTAATGGCTATGGTGTGTCTGTTTACCCGGAGGCATTTGGAACTTAAAAGTGAACACCAGAATGCTGTATGTACAGGATGCCATCTACGTGGAAATGATTGTTGTAAACACCCCAATATAAACCTCCCAAATTCTCATTTTTGTTTTTTCCATTATGTCCTGTGAGGTACCTTAACCTAACATTGAAACCATTTTTTATGTGTTGTTTTTTTAATCGCAGCTGGGTTGTTAAACTCCGACTGGCAATATGGAATTGGTGGTGGGAGGACTGCTTGAGCCCAGGAGTTCAAGACCGTAAAGTGCTGTGATTACACCTCTAAATAGCCACTACACTCTAGCCTGGGCAACATAGAAAAGCCCATATTTTTTTTTTTTTTAAAGTATACATAATTTCATGGAAACTTGGCCTACAAGAGTGGGTATAAATTGTAAAACATAAGGCCTAAAGAATAAATATATTCTTTGTAATTAGAAATTATACTTGGATTACATTTGTCTAACATGCTGATGAAGTATTTTGCAAGAAGAGTTTTAATATTAGCAGTGTGGGCTGGTGTACCGTTATTGGTGTGGGAAACCTCTGTACTTAACAAACAGTGTCATGTATAGAAAAAGCTGGTCGTATGTTTTTATAGTACTACCTACTTGAAAAATTTGCCTAGCCTTGATTTCTTTTCTTTGTATTAAAAAAAAGATATTAAAAAAATAAGAGAAAAAAAAATTAAAAAAAATATAATTTACACAGCATAAAATTTAACTCTTAAAGTATAATTTTAGTGGTTTTTAGTATGTTTGCAAGTTGCACAGTTGTCACTCCGAAAAGCAATCCTGTATCTCTTAGTGGTCACTCTCATTCTCCGTTCTCCCTGGGTCCTGGCAGTCACTAAGCTGTTGTTTGTCTATGGATTTGCCTGTTCTGGACATTCGTTGATATAAGCCCTATTCTAGATTTTATCAGCTAATTACTCTGATTATGGGAGTCTATTCATAGACTATATTATGTTGGTTTAAAATAGACTATTTATTAGAATAATAATTTCTCCGTATTGTCCTTGTATTATAGGAATTGGCAGACACTGGCTGCCTCTGAAGTGCTGTTGTTAATAGTGTTTTTCTCTCCTTTAGCTTACAAAGAGGCTACAAGGACATCCTAATAGGTAAGATGTTTAGGTGACTTATAAATAATGTTGTCTGACAGCATGAAATGAAATATTAGGTCGTTCTGATTTCCGACTAATAAAACTCTTTAAGTGTCAAATATTAGCCCCCTTATCTCCCTTATTTTAAGTTGAATTATTCTTATTCTTAGCATTTAATAGTTTTCTTTTGGAAAACTCCTAAATAGATATTTTAACTTTATTAGCAGGTCATTAAAATGATTAGTCTTCTTTTTATTTAATAACAGTGTTGATATTGTAAAGTTGCCACTTATAACACGCTGAACCTCTGATATTTGCTTAAGACTCTGTAAAAATATATTTTAGCTAAAAGACTAATTTCTGTGTCTTTTTTCTTGATAATCTGATCAAACATTTAACATCTTAAAGATCCTAAGCTTATATTATTATTAGTATCTAGATAGTTAAATATGTAGTTTTTCTTAAAAAAATTTTTTTTTCTCATAGGCTCCATTAGCCTTCTGAGCTCACAAAAGAGGAAAACTAAAGAACTCATTTTGACTGTTTTTTGCAAATTTTTGGTCTGTATTTGCCTTTTAATGTTAATAGAGGACTTTGCTATTCTTGACAGAATAGATTTTTATGTTTATCATTAACATAAAATGCAAAATCATTCGAACTCAGTTTGGATGAAGACTGCTGCCCAAGCTTGGATTTTATTCTTGAACTGTTTTAGAGGAAGGGGTTTTGTCCTGTTCTCTGATGTGGCCCCCAATCCCTGACCAAGATCCATGACACGGATCTCAGATAATCTGAAAGAAAAAATGGGCTGTGATATACGCAGTGACTTACTTATTACAGTCATCTTCACAGAGCAACATTTGTAGATCTTCACTTGTATGTCTGTGTTTTCCTAACAGCTCTGTTTTATCTACTTTTGAACTTGTGAACATTAGCTTACCTGGATTTTTTTTTTTCAGTGCTGTGCTAATGGTTCAGTGGCTGAAATGTGTGTTAACAGTTCATGCATCATACCTGTCCACGGTGAGTCTTTTTCAGCTACAGTTGCTGAGTATGAATAGTTTGGCTTTGATAAGGATTGTAAACTTTGGCTGAATAAAACCATCCTTTCTCCATCTATCCTTCAGCTGTTAGATGCTTCCTTTAGAGATTTTGTTTTACCCCAGGTGCAATGACATGAGCCCTTTCATCATGTTGCTGTTGTGGCCTTTTATAAATTGATCTCTGCTCCCCCCCACCCCCATTTAAAATGTAACATACATTGTATAGAGATATTTACAAATACAGAAAGGAAAAAAGTTATATAATGACATACTAGCATTTAGATGGGTTTTCCCTTCTCTTTCTATGAAAAACATGCTTAGCAAAAATTGTCTTTTATATTTTATATATTCTTACTCTCCCTTTTAAAACACTTGGCAGGTTTTCATTGTTTTTATATATGCTTAACATGGCTGTCCTGCCTTGCCCCAGGAGGATCAAATGTAGTTAATGGTAACAGTAACGTAAATGAATATTTACTACCTGACAGTTTGCTGATGCTGCTGTCAGCTGTTGATTACCTATGCAAATAGAAGAGGGAAAGCAACACCAGGAAAAAAAAATTTATTCATAATATGAGTTGGGTTCCTTGCCACATCATCACATCAGTTATATTTTAAGCTGGAAATAAAAGTATTAAATTTTTTTCCTTTATCTAGTGCTTTACATTAAGTTTTCAGTTTTTAGTGGATGGTTGAAAAAAATCCTTAATTGTCCTTTAAACTGTAGCTCTTCTGAACACAGTCTCACCCAACTCCTTCCTTGTCACGGTCCCTTGAACTCTTGTCTCTGGCTCCTTTGCCTACAGTGGCTTGAATTAGGGAAACTTGATTAATCTGCTTTGAGGTCAGCAGCTTATTCTTTGTGTGTCTGGGGAGAACTTGCCAAGATGCTGGAATGGGGACAAGACAAACAACAGTAAGGATGGATCCTGGGTCTCCCAGCCTCCAGGAGTCTTGGGAGGTGAACTGGGAGCACTGGTGAGATTGGTGGCTGAGGGGCATTGCAATTGCGTAGAATGATCCCAGCAGACATAGGGGCTTAGGAGTCTGGCTGGCAAAAGAGGCAACACCAATGTGGCCTGAGTTACTTACTTAGAAGTGAGGAGAGAGACCCAGGAGGCCTTGTAGTGAAATCTTTTCTGGAATCACCTCTGAGGTATAACTATCTGAGTAGTTGTGTAATATTCAAGGTCATGGCAGAACAACCAAAGAATGGTATAGGAAGGGCCCCACAGCCCATAAGAGTTATCGAGGAAACCATGTTTTTCCTCGCTCTTTTCCTTCATTTTTTCCTTTTTTTGCAGATATTTTTAAGTGCTTTCTCTAAGCCAAGGGCTATGCTAGGCACAGGGATTCAGCAGTGTACAAAACACTGGTCCCCATCTTCTTGGAGCTCATAGTCTGAACAGGGACACATAAAAGGGAGGGGATAAATTGGAATGCAGTCACCTTAAACCTGTTTTACTGATTTTTGTGTCTGCTGTTTAAAGTTGACATTTGAATGAAACACTTATTTACTAAAGTATCAGAAATAGGAGTGCAGGTAAAGGCTAATCAGAGGAAAGAGTTGGGTCCCTTTTTCTGTAGTGCTACAGGGATAGGTAAAAAAATATTTCAGGAGCAGGAGTGAAATGGGAAAGCCAGCATTGTTCTTAGAGCCCAGAGACCAGACGAAAATCAACCAGAGGCTGTGGGACACATGGGCCCTGTTTTGGACTTCAAAGTGGCTTCCTTTAAAAAGAGGGATTTACATTTTTCCAGTTGGCTTTTTATAGTTGATCTAGGATAGAAAAATTATGGCCATCATGGTGTCCTTTCATAATGTTAAAAATGATCATCTCTGTGAAAGCAGAGAGAGCAAGGGGGCATTAAGGTTTTATGAGAAAGGCAAATTACCATTGTTTTATTCCTTAGTGAACCTGGAGGAGCCAGACCTTTATCAGTTGTGCTGTGTTCCAAATATAACAGCTGTATTCTCGATGCAAAAGACTCCAATGAGAGCAAAAAAGAGAATGTCCTACTTTCATTTTTAAAGCATGCTTCAGAGGATTCATTATCAGGAAGTATATTTAAAATGCAAAAGGTCAACTTTGTACTCTGTTCTGCTGGTCTCTGGGAGCTGGGAAAAGGTTTCCTACCTCTTTGAGGCCTTCCAGTTAGGGTAGATAATGCACTAGCATCAGAGGATAAGATTCAGAGAAAAGCCCTTAGCCTAGAGATCTGTGGTAGAGGCATTTTTAATTTCCTGTCTACTTTATATTGGATATTGGCTTTATCTGAAATAATATGATCAATACAGAGACGTCGCACTCTGCAGATTGTCTGGCCTTGCAGTTTCAGTCTCTTGCTCTTTTATCATTGTTGTTGTTTTTTTTATAAGATTATTATTATTTTTTTCTCTTAGAACGTTGAGGGCCTTCTGTGAAAATTCGTGATGATGTTTTTAGGCTGTGTTGCAAGTAGCCACTGTCACTGGAAGTACTTGTAAGCAGATGTGTGTGGTGCAGTGGCTAAATACTGAGGCATAGCTGAGCATGATTTGTGTGTTTGTCATCTCTAATATGTTAATAGTGCTGTATGATCATCTTTTTCTTCAGTTGCCTGACCTGGTACCCCAGCTGGGGGCACTCTACCAGTTAATGGAAAGCAGAGTCAAAACTTTTCAGAAACTTTCACACCTTCATGGGAAGCTCATTCTTCTAATTACGCAAGTGAGTAAATTGTATTGTTCTGGGCTAAATCTTTTGGATGTGGTAGGAATGGAGAGAGGAATAAGGATCATTTTGAGAAGGGTCTCGCTCTGTTGCTCAGGCTACATTGCAGTAGCATGATCATAGCTCACAGTAGCCTCGCTCAGGCGATTCTAGCCTTCCAGGTAGCTGGGACTACAGGAATGCACCATCATGCCTGGCGGATTTTTAAATTTTTCGTAGAGATGGCATTGCCCAGGCTGGTTTTGAACTCCTAGGTTCAAGGGATCCTCCCACCTTGACCTTCCAAAGTGGTGGAATTACAGGCGTGATCCACCATGCCCGGTTTAGAGCTTCCTATTTCAGTGGGAATTTGGTAAATCAGGATCTAATCTTTAACTTGGAAAGCCTATCAATTTGACGGTAGTAAAGCTTAGTTGTGCCTGTTTCAATTTTTACTCTAATTTTTTTCTCACCATGTATTTCAATTCTTAATATAGTTACTAAGTTATAGGATATTTTTGCAGTTAAAATTTTGGCACAGAAGGATATTCTGATCACCTCTGAGCTTTTCAGCTTTACAGAGTAATTTTCCCTCTTGTATTTGAAGGATTTGTGTACTCTATTGTATGAAGGTCCTCCGTTGTGGTGGAGGATGAGTTGGCTGCAGTGGGGAAGGCTGGGTATGCTGGTCGTCTTGATACTTGGGATATGCTTACACTGTACTTCAGAACAGTACTTTATCTTCTTCCAGGTAACAGCATCAGAGAAGACAAAGGAAACAACTTCCCCTGGACAGAAGGCAAAGTTGGTGTATGAAGAAGGTAATGATTGGGGGGCATGGGATGCACTCTAGAATTACAGCCTTTAGTTTTCAGTGACTGAGTTTCTGTTATCTTTGTGAAACGTCAGTGTAAGATATTGCTTTGGCAAGCCTCCTGTAATTAAAATAGGCAAGTTCATGACAGAAATCTGTGATTGATCAGATAAGAAAAGGCAGAAGTATAATACAATGATAAAAAAGGGCATTAGGTATGGAAGAAATTTTTTATTTTTTTAGTGCATTTTAGGTTTTGGGGTACATGTGAAGAACATGCAAGATTGTTGCATAGGTACACACATGGCCGTGTGATTTGCTGCCTTCTTCCCCATCACCTGTATCTGGCATTTCTCCCCATGCTATCTCTCCCCGGTTCCCTGCCCCCCACTGTCCCTCCCCTGTTTCCCCCCGACAGACCCCAGTTTGTGATGCTCCCCTCCCTGCGTCCATGTGTTCTCATTGTTCAACACCCATCTATGAGTGAGAACATGCAGTGTTTGATTTTCTGTTCTTGGGTCAGTTTGCTGAGAATGATGGTTTCCAGGTTCATCCATATCCCTACAAAGGACACAAACTCATTGTTTTTTTTATGGCTGCAGAGTATTCAATGGTGTATATGTGCCACATTTTCCCTGTCCAGTCTATTGTTGATGGGCATTTGGGTTGGTTCCAGGTCTTTGCTATTGTAAATAGTGCCTTAATGAACATACGTGTGCATGTGTCTTTCAGAGAACAATTTATAATCCTTTGGGTACATAACCCAGTAATGGGATTGCTGGGTCAAATGGAATTTCTATTTCTAGGTCCTTGAGGAATTGCCACACTGTCTTCCACAATGGTTGAACTAATTTACACTCCCACCAATAGTGTAAAAGTGTTCCTATTTCTCCACATCCTGTCCAGCATCTGCTGTCTCCAGGTTTTTTAATGATCGCCATTCTAACTGGCGTGAGATGGTATCTCAATGTGGTTTTGATTTGCATTTCTCTAATGATCAGTGATGATGAGCATTTTTTCATATGTTTGTTGGCCTCATGTATGTCTTCTTTTGTAAAGTGTCGGTTCATATTCACCCACTTTTGAATGGGCTTGTTTTCTTCTTGTAAATCTGTTATAGTTCTTTGTAGATTCTGGATATCAGCCCTTTGTCAGATGGGTAGATTGCAACCATTCTGTTGGTTGCCGATTTATTCTAATGACTGTTTCTTTTGCTGTGCAGAAGCTGTGGAGTTTGATTAGGTCCCATTTGTCTATTTTGGCTTTTGTTGCCAATGCTTTTGGTGTTTTGGTCATGAAGTCCTTGCCTACGCCTATGTCCTGAATGGTTTTGCCTAAATTTTCTTCTAGGGTTTTTATGGTGTTGGGGCTTATGTTTAAGTCTTTAATCCATCTGGAGTTAATTTTAGTGTAAGGTGTCAGGAAGGGTTCCAGTTTCTGCTTTCTGCACATGGCTAGCCAGTTTTCCCAACACCATTTATTAAACAGGGAATCCTTTCCCCATTGCTTGTTTTTGTGAGGTTTGTCAAAGATCAGATGGTTGTAGATGTGTGGCATTGCCTCCGAGGCCTCTGTTCTGTTCCATTGGTCTATATCTCTGTTTTGGTACCAGTACCATGCTGTTTTGATTACTGTAGTCTTGTAGTATAGTTTGAAGTCTGGGAGTGTGATGCCTCCAGCTTTGTTCTTTTTGCTTAGAATTGACTTGGCTATGCGGGCTCTCTTTTGGTTCCATATGAAGTTTAAGGTGTTTTTTTCCAGTTCCGCGAAGAAGGTCATTGGCAGCTTGATGGGGATAGCATTGAATCTGTAAATTATTTCGGGCAGTATGGCCATTTTCGCAATATTGATTCTTCCTAACCGTGAGCATGGAATGTTTTTCCATCCGTTTGTGTCTTCTCTTATTTCATTGAGCAGTGATTTGTAGTTCTCCTTGAAGAGGTCCTTTACGTTCCTTGTTAGTTGTATTCCTAGGTATTTTATTCTCTTTGTAGCAATTGTGAATGGCAGTTCGTTATTGATTTGGAAGTCTGTTATTGGTGTATAGGAATGCTTGTGATTTTTGCACATTGATTTTGTATCCTGAGACTTTGCTGAAGTTGCTTACCTGTTTCAGGAGATTTTGGGGTGAGACGATGGGGTCTTCTAAATATACAATCATGTTGTCTGCAAATAGAGACAATTTGACTTCCTCCTTTCCTATTTGAATACCCTTTATTTCTTTTTCTTACCTGATTGCTCTGGCTAGAACTTCCAATACTATATTGAATAGGAGTGGTGAGAGAGGGCATCCTTGTCCAGTGCCAGATTTCAAAGGGAATGCTTCCAGTGTTTGCCCATTCAGTATGATATTGGCTGTTGGTTTGTCATAAATAGCTTTTATTATTTTGAGATACATTCCGTCAATACCTAGTTGATTGAGGGATTTTAGCATAAAGGACTGTTGAATTTTATCAAAGCCTTCTCTGCAACTATTGAGATAATCATGTGGTTTTTGTCTCTGGTTCTGTTTATGTGGTGAATTACATTTATAGACTTGCATATGTTGAACCAGCCTTGCATCCCCGGGATGAAGCCTACTTGATCATGGTGGATAAGTTTTTTGATGTGCTGTTGCAATCGATTTGCCAGTATTTTATTGAAGATTTTTGTATCTATGTTCATCATGGATATTGGCCTGAAGTTTTCTTTTCTTGCTGAGTCTGCCGGGCTTTGGTATCAGGATGATGTTGGTCTCATAAAATGATTTGAGAAGGATTACCTCTTTTTGGATTGTTTGGAATAGTTTCAGAAGAAGTGGTACCAGCTCCTCTTTGTATGTCTGGTAGAATTCAGCTCTGAACCCATCTGCACCTGGGCTTTTTTTAGGTGGTAGGTTATTAATTGCTGCCTCAACTTCAGACCTTGTTACTGGTCTATTCAGGGTTTTGACTTCTTCCTTGTTTAGTCTTGGGAGGATGCAAGTGTCCAGGAATTTATCAATTTCTTCCAGGTTTGCTAGTTTTTGTGCATAGAGTTGTTTGTAATAATCTCTGATGGTGGTTTGTATTTCTGTGGAATCTGTGGTGAGATCCCCTTTATCACTTTTTATTGCATCTATTTGATTATTCTCTCTTTTCTTTTTTATTTATCTGGCTAGTGGTCTATTTTGTTGATCTTTTCAAAAAACCAGCTCCTGGATTTATTGGTTTTTTTTTTTTGAAGGGTTTTTTGTGTGTCTATTGCATTCAGTTCTGCTCTGATCTTAGTTACTTCTTGTCTTCTGCTAGCTTTTGAGTTTTTTTCATGTTGCTCCTCTAGCTCTTTCCATTTTGACGACAGGGTGTTAATTTTAGATCTTCTCCTGCTTCTCATGTGGGCATTTATTGCTATATATTTTCCTCTAGACACTGCTTTAAATGTGTCCCAGAGATTCTGGTATGTTGTGTCTTCGTTCTTGTTGGTTTTGAAGAACATCTTTATTTCTGCCTCCATTTCATTGTTTATCCAGTCAACACTCAAGAGCCAGTTGTTCAGTTTCCATGAAACTGTGCGGTTCTGAGTTAGTTTCTGAATTATGAGTTCTAACTTGATTGCACTGTGGTTTGAGAGATTGTTTGTTATGATTTTCGTTCCTTTGTATTTGCTGAGGAGTGATTTACTTCCAATTATGTGATCAATTTTAGAATAAGTGTGATGTGGTACTGAGAGGAGTGTATATTCTGTGGATTTGGGTTCGAGAGTTCTGTAAATGTCTATTAGGTTTGCTCGGTCCAGATCTGAGTTCAAGTCCTGGATATCCTTGTTAATTTTCTGTCTCGTTGATCTGTCTAATATTGACAATGGGGTGTTAAAGTCTCTCCACTATTATTGTGTGAGAGTCTGAGTCTCTTTGTAAGTCATTAAGAACTTGCTTTATGTATCTGGGTGTTCCTGTATTGTGTGCATATATATTTAGGATCGTTAGCTCTTCTTATTGCATTGATCCTTTTACCATTATGTAATATCCTTTTGTCTCTTTCGATCTTTGTTGGTTTAAAGT
The DNA here is from genome assembly GCF_048565385.1 of Saimiri boliviensis. Taxonomy (NCBI): domain Eukaryota; kingdom Metazoa; phylum Chordata; class Mammalia; order Primates; family Cebidae; genus Saimiri; species Saimiri boliviensis. The sequence continues at coordinate 28,695,453 of NC_133449.1, forward strand.
CTGTTTTATCAGAGATGAGAATTGCAACTCCTGCTTTTTTTTTGCTCTCCATTTGCTTGGTAAATCTTCCTCCATCCCTTTATTTTGAGCCTTTGTGTATCCTTGCATGTGAAATGGGTTTCCTGGATACAGCACACTGATGGGTTTTGGCTTTTTCTCCAATTTGCCAGTCTGTGTCTTTTGATTGGGGCATTTAGCCCATTTACATTTAGGGTTAATATTGTTATGTGTGATTTTGATACTGCCATTTTGATGCTAGTTGTCTGTTGTGCCTGTTAGTTGATGCAGTTTCTTCATTGTGCCGATGCTCTTTACCATTTGGTATGTTTTTGGAGTGGCTGGTACTGGTTGTTCCTTTCTATGTTTAGTACCTCTTTTAGGAGCTCTTATAAAGCAGGCCTAGTGGTAATGAAATCTCTGAGTACTTGCTTGTTCGCAAAGAATTTTATTTTTCCTTCACTTATGAAGCTGAGTTTGGCTGGATATGAAATTCTGGGTTGAAAGTTCTTTTCTTTAAGGATGTTGAATATTGGCCCCCCACTCTCTTCTGGCTCGTAGGGTTTTTGCCGAGAGATCTGCTGTGAGTTCGATGGGCTTCCCTTTGTGGGTAACCTGACCTTTTTCTTCGGCTGCCCTTAGCATTTTCTCCTTCATTTCAACCCTGGTGAATCTTACGATTATGTGCCTTGGGGTTTTTCTTCTTGAGGAATATCTTTGTGGTATTCTCTGTATTTCTTGGAATTGAATATTGGCCTGCCTTGCTAGGTTGGGAAAGTTTTCCTGGATAATATCCTGAAGAGTATTTTCCACCTTGGATTCATTCTCTCCATCACATTCAGGTACACCTATGAAACGTAGATTAGGTCTTTTCACATAGTCCCATATTTCTTGGAGACTTTGTTTATTCCTATTTACTCTTTTTTCTCTAATCTTTCCTTCTCGTTTTATTTCATTGAGTTGATCTTCAACCTCTGATATCCTTTCTTCTGCTTGGTCAGTTCGGCTGTTGAAACTTGTGCATGCTTCGTGAAGTTCTCGTGTTGTGTTTTCAGCTCCATCAATTCACTTACATTCCTCTCTAAGTTGTTTATTCTCGTTAGCATTATGTCAAATCTTTTTTCAAGGTTCTTAGTTTCTTTGCATTGGGTTAGAACATGTTCTTTTAGCTCAGTGGTTTCTTATTACCCACCTTCTGAAGCCTGTTTCTGTCAGTTCATCACACTCATTCTCCATCCAGCCTTGTTCCCTTGCTGGTGAGGAGTTGTGATCCCTTGTAGGAGGAGAAGCATTCTGGTTTTGGGTGTTTTCATCCTTTTTCTGCTGATTTCTTCCCATCTTTGTGGATTTATCCACCTGTCATCTTTCTAGTTGTTGGCTTTCAGATTGGGTCTCTGAGTGGACGTCCAGTTTGTTGATGATGAAGTTATTTCTTTCTGTTTCTTAGTTTTCCTTCTAACATTCAGGCCCCTCTACTGTAGGACTGCTCAGGTCCACTCCAGGCCCTCTTGCCTGGTGATCACCTGCAGCGGCCTCCCCTCTTTCGCTGGGAGCTGCAATCCTGAGCTGCTCCTAATTGGGCATCTTCGGAAGGGATTTTATTTTAAAGACAGGGTCTCAGTCTGTTGCCCAGGTTGTAGTGCAGTGGCGTGATCCCAGCTCACTGCAGCCTCCACCTCTTGGGCTCAATGCAATCTTCCCACCTTAGCCTCCTGAGTAGCTGGGACTGTAGTCGGGCACCACCAGGCCGGGCTAACTTTGGTACTTTTTGTAAAGAAAGAGTTTCACCATGTTGCCCAGGATGGTCTCAAACTTCTGGGCTCACATGATCCTAAAGTGCTTGGATTACAGGAGTGAGCCACCATGCCCAGCTGCGTATGGAAAAGATTTAAATAGAAGAACAATACATGAACAATTAGTGCAAATATATGTAAAAATCTCGATGGTATAGCTAATTTTTAAGAAAACATTTATGACCAAAATTGACTTTAAAAGAAATAAAAAATTTGAAAAAGCTGATAGCTCTAAAACTGACTTTGTAAAACCTCTCACAAGGTGTCATGCTCAGAAAATTTGAAGGTTATTTTATTGAGCCTGTAAAGAACAGATTCATTCTTTTTTTTCTGGACAGGATCTCTTTCTGTTGCTCATGCTGGAGTGTAGTGGCTCAAGCTCGATCATAGCTCACTGCGGCCTCAAACTCCTACACTCAGGCGATCCTCCTGCTTCAGCCTCTAGCGTAGCTGGAACTGCAGGCTTCAGCCACCATGCCTGGCCTTTTTTTTTTTAAGTAGAGATGAGGTCTCTTTGTTGCCCAAGCTTGTCTAGTACATGCGGCCTCAAACACAATCTTCTCATGTCAGTTTCCCACAGTGCTGGGAATAGAAGCATGACCCACAACACTGGGCTATCCTTTTTGTCACGTTCTAGCAATTTAGTTATTTTAGGAGCCAAGTGTAATCTTGATAACAAAACCTGAAAATGTCAAAAGAGAACATTTTAGACCATCCTCAAATCTTGAGTAGCAAATTGATTATAGAAGTGTAGAGTTACAAAGTTAATATGCAGTAATAGACAGCTGGACCAATAGATTGGCATAGTTAACCCTAGAAAACCAGTAGCTCTGTGGACTCTTGTTGTGCTAATTGATGGTGTGTATTGTATCATTGTGGAGAAGATAGCCTTCCCAGTAAATAGTTTTGGGGAATTTACTGAGTAAATAGGAACTCATGCTGTGGTTGCATATCCTTCCATTCATCAGGGGCACTCCCAAAGTGCTTGTGTGTACCCCAATGACTAAAACTTCTCCAAGTGTGAACAGAGGACCTGTGGGTGCCCAGAACTCTTTCAGAGGCTCATGATATTCTCCATTTTTCAACCAGTCATCTGTGGGAGGCTAGATTTTCTTCATAGTGTATTTGCATTATTTGTACATGGATAATTTATATGGAACAAAAAAATCACATCATACGTCACATTCCATGTTGTGAGAAGTTGATAAATTTGAAAGAGTGAAAATAGGTGTTGGCCACGATTTGGGGAATGGGAACTCATGCTGTGGTCGGGAGTATGTGGGCTTTCTTCTTAGAGAACAACTTTGTAGGTTGGGCTCGGTGGCTCACGCCTGTAATCCCAGCACTTGGGGAGGCCAGGGCATGCGGATCATGAGGTCAGGAGTTCGAGACCAGCCTGGTCAACATAGTGAAACCCCATCTCTACTAAAAATACAAAAATTAGCTGGTGTGGTGGCATGTGCCTTTATTCCCAGCTACTTGGGAGGCTGAGGGAGGAGAATCGCTTGAGCTTGGGAGGCAGATGTTGCAGTGAGCCAAGACCACGCCATTGCACTCCAGCCTGGGTGATAGATAGAGTGAGATTCTGTCTCGAAAAAAAAAAAAAGAGCAATTTTGTAATGTCAAAATTGACAATTTGCATATCCTTCCATTCATCAGGGGCACTCCCAAAGTGCTTGTGTGTGCCCCAATAATTAACACTTCTCCAAGTGTGAACAGAGGAGCTGTGGGGATGCCCAGAACTCTTTCAGAGGCTCATGATGTCCTCCATTTTTCAACCAGTCATCTGTGGGAGGATTTTTTTCATATAGTTCAAATAAAACAACATATCAAAAAAAATAGGCTGGGCGCGGTGGCTCAAGCCTGTAATCCCAGCACTTTGGGAGGCCGAGGCGGGTGGATCACGAGGTCAAGAGATCGAGACCATCTTGGTCAACAAGGTGAAACCCCGTCTCTACTAAAAATACAAAAAATTAGCTGGGCATGGTGGCCCGTGCCTGTAATCCCAGCTACTCAGGAGGCTGAGACAGGAGAATTGCCTGAACCTAGGAGGCGGAGGTTGCGGTGAGCCGAGATCGCGCCATTGCACTCGAGCCTGGGTAACAAGAGCGAAACTCCGTCTCAAAAAAAAAAAAAATAGAATGCAGAAGCAAATATGAGAAGTTTTTAACAGTGTCACTGTACTCAGCAGAATTGGTTGTTGTTTTGGAAATATCATTTTTTCATTAAAATATTTATGTTAACATGTAATGGTTGGGCATTTGTAAACAGATTATTCTTAAAACATTGAATTTGAGGCGGGCGTGGTGGCTTACGTCTGTAATTCCAGTACTTTGGGAGGCCAAGGCGGGCGGGGTGGGTCACGAGATCATCCTGGCCAACAATGGTGAAACCCTCGCTGTACTAAAAATACAAAAATTAGCTGGACCTGGTGATGTGCACCTGTAGTCCCAGGCTGAGGCAGGAGAATGGCTTTATCCCAGGAGGCAGAGGTTGCAGTGAGCCCAGATTGCGCCACTGCACTCCAGCCTGGCGCCTGACAACAGAGCAAGACTGTCTCAAAAAAAAAAAAAAAATTAAAAAAAAAGAATTTGAATTGATAAATATAGGTATACTTTCCCCACATAAACAAAAACTTTTTTGATCCCTCAGTTTTTTAAGAATGTGAAAGCATTTTAAGGCTAAAAGGCTTGACAACATAGCTTTAAAACATGTAAGTAAAGACATTATATAAGTATGTTCACCATGGCCTTTATAATTAAGAAAAAGACTTAGAAACAGCATAATTCTTCTTTAGTGGGAGTGTGTTTAAAATGGGTTATTACTTTAGCATAACATGACATTAGTGAGAGTGCCTGGAGTAGAGGTCTGGGTTAACATGCGTAAGTTTGATAACAAAATCAAGTCACAAAATGATACCTTCTGTATAGCATTGTATAATTGTGTACAAATGTATAAGTTAGGTAACTCACAAAACTGTAATAGAGTATTGCCTCCTTATCCTCAGGGATACATTCACAGGCCCCCAGCGGATGCCCGAAACCTTGTATAGTACAGAACTCATGTGTACTGTGTTTTTTCCCTATGCATACATACCTGCAGGCACAGTAAGAAATTAAAACTGTAATTATTAGTAAAGTGTTAGTAAGCAAAATCAGGGTGGCTTGAACATAAGCTCTGTGATACTGCAACATTTGATTTGGTAACTGAGGTGGCTACTAAATGACTAATGAAGCTGGACAAAGGGATGATTTACCCCTACGTCCGGAAGGAGCCTGATGGCGGGACCCTTCATCATGCTACACATCCTGGCGCTCAATTTCAAAGTTAGGAATCCTTGATTCGTCACATATTCTATTTAATATTTTTGGACTGCAGTTGCCATGGGAAGCTGAAACCCAGGAAAGGAAAGCATATTAGGGTGAACTGCTGCATATGTTTTTCGTGAATATGTGCATGTGTAATTCTTGGGTAATGTATCTATTGTAACAGCATAGTGGGGAATGATAAGCTCACAGTAGTGGTTTCTTTTGGGGAATGGGCTTAGGGAGATGGCCACGTAAGGAAACTTAATCTGTGGATAATGATTCATTTTCTTAAGAAAAAGTAGCTATAAGAAGAATGTTAGAATATCACAAAAGAATAGGAACCCCATTCTATATTATTGAACAACATTGGCACACCTAACAAGATCAATTCCTTAGTTTTATCTAATGCCTTGTTCATCTTCATCTTTCTCCAATTAACCATAAAATATCCTTTAAAGCTGATTTTTCCATACTAGACTCGAGTTTTACGTTATGGAGGGTATTGAATCTGGCTACTGTGTTTCTGAAGTCTCTTTTTAGTCTTTAAGAACTCAGCGTTTCATGACATGGACTTGCTGAAGAGACTGGGAAGTGTATTCACAGAATACTCCACCTTGTGGTTGTGGCTTTGCTTCCTTTTGGTTTCTTTTAATTTCCTCCTTTAAGCTACAGTTTCTTTAAACTGGATGTGATATCTAAAGGTTTGATTAGATTTTGTTCTTGGAGGGGTTGCCTCAGTGCTGATTTTTCATACTGCATCACACCAAGAACCACATTGTGCATGTTCTTTCACTAGTGATACTAAGATTACTGGCAGTTTTTTTCCTCTCCATTGTGACATATGTCTTCCTTGGTGCTTCGAAAAGTGTCTAGTTATGTTACTTTTTTTTTTAACGTTTCAATGTTCCCCCAACCCCAACAATCATACATCTAACATAACAGTTGCTAATATTTCATTATCAGTACTTTATGGGTTAAAATTCATGCTAATTCTTCCATTTCATTTATAAGCCAGCTTTTCTCTGTTGAATTTTTCCTCATCACTGGGGCTATTTGGTAGCCCTGATACAGCTTAGTATTTTAAGATGAGATTTTTGTAAGGGTTTGGCTTGATTTGTCCTTGAAGGAATAATATAATGATATGCTTTTATACATACAAGAGTAAATTAGCCAGGTGTGGTGGCTCACGCCTATAATCCCAGCACTTCCGGGGGTGGAGGTGAGCCGATCCTTTGAGTCTAGGAGTTCAAGATCAGCCTGGGCAATGTGGCGAAACCCCCTCTTCTACCAAAAATTATCTGGGTGTGGCGGCTACTCAGGAGGCTGAGGCAGGAACCTGAGGCTTGAACCTGGGAGGCAGAGGTTACAGTGAGCCAAGATCTCTTCACTGCGCTCCAGCCTGCAACAACAACAACAACAACAACAAAAGTTACGGCTTAGTTGGATGATTGCTAAATATAAATAATATTTCTGGCCCGGCACAGTGACTCATGCCTGTAATACCAGCACTTTGGGAGGCTGAGGCAGCCGGATCACGAAGTCAAGAGATCGAGACCATCCTGACCAACATGGTGAAACACCGTCTCTCCTAAAAATACAAAAAAATTAGCCGGGCATGGTGGTGTACGCCTGTAGTCCCAGCTACTCAGGAAGCTGAGGCAGGAGAATTGCTTGAAACCAGAAAATGGAGGTTGAATTGAGCCGGATTGCGCCACTGCACTCCAGCCTAGCGATAGAGGGAGACTGTCTAAAATAGTAATACTTCTTTCTTTCTAAAGTACATTCAGGAATCTGGTTCTGTTTAATTTCTAGGCTATACCCTCTGTTTTGTGTTAAAATTGGGCTGGATTTTTTTCTCCCCTTACAGAATCTTCCGAAGAGGAGTCTGACGATGAAATAGCAGATAAGGATTCTGAAGTGAGTGATTCATTCCCTGGTATATACATTGGCCTTTATATCCTCATACTCTGTAAGAATGAGGCCTTCATGAATGCTTTCCTTGTTGGTATTTCTACTAGGATAATTGGGATGAAGATGAGGAGGAGAGTGAAAGTGAGAAAGATGAGGATGATGCTGAAGAAGAGGATGAGGATGCTGAAGGAAAAGATGAAGAAAATGCTGAGGACAGAGATAGAGCAAGTGAAAAAGAATTAAATGGCGATTCTGACTTAGATCCTGAAAATGAAAGTGAAGAAGAATGAAGACAGCAAAGCAAGCCAGTCAAACTATATAAACTCTGGCTCACCTTGCCCAGTGGTGAGGGTTGCCTCTGTGCCAGGATGCCAAGGACCGCTGCGCATTTCCAAATTCACAGCAGTGGATTCCACGCCACCTTCCTGTCCTGAGCACCCCAGACTTAACTGTGTAAATAAGAGTGTTTCATTCAAATGTTAATAAACTTTACACAGTATATAGACACATTTTCTGCAATGTACTGACATCAGTGTCCAATATATGGTATATTTTTATAATATAATATCCTAGTAAGATTGGTTATATCAAGAATTGACTTACGTGCAGATAAAGACCTTTCCCGTAGGAGTTGAAGAACTGGATGGTCGTGTAGGAGTCAGCTCTTATCTCAGGTTGGTATCTTTCATCAAATCCAGATGCAAAGCAGCACTAGTGAAAATTTTTTTTAATTTAGTACATTTAATTTGGTACATTTTCATAAAATACAAAGGGATAACTAAAAACCGGAGTAAAAATGATTGTATTTTAAAAAAATCATCGCTATCTCTAGCTTCTCTGTTAACTGTGAGAATCTGGTTTGAGTCGGACTGCATATTTGAAGTGCTGCCCCAGAATAACCACTTACTTTTTAAGCTGTCATGTGAAGTATTTTTTTAAAACAAAAATTATGATAACTGAAAAACTAGAGAAGTAGCCATATTAAGGAGTTTTCTTGACTGCAGATTGCTTGTAAAGAATCATCAGTGTATAGATTAGAAGAGCTCATTACCTGCAACTTTGTAAAAAATTCAGTTATAGCTGCTTTTGAAGAGGTTTTCATTTTTATTTAAATTACTAATGGATCAAAGAACAATTGTTTATTTTTTCTCTTTGGTTTTAGATATTAATGATAACCTTGCTGGAATTTTTTTCCAAAGAAAATATTTTTATAATTAAATAATTTAATGTTTTTCTTCCTTTTCATTACCTACTCTTGGCAGTGTTAGGGTATCCGTTTACCTTTAAAATGATAATATCACTTAAGATTTTTTATGTATGTATAAATAAGTATTTTGGTGTGCTACAAAAAAAGCCTTTGCAAATTATCAGTAGTAGTTTTTTTTTTTTTTTTTTTTTTTTTTTTTTTTTTTTTTTTGGTTAAAGAATGAGCCGATACCGGCTTAGTGCTCACTAGGGGACATGCAGATGGAGGCTCACCTCTAAGAAAGGGCTGGGCAGATGGATCTATTTTTTTTCCCACCTGTGAATATGTAAAACAAAACCATTATCTTTGAGGGACTTTTTAATATCAGTGGCAGAACAGAAATTTGTGTGCTCAACTTAAGAGCCAGAGCCATATAAACATCTTGGGAAAGCAAGTTTGAACCAGCTACTGGTGTAATGTACAGTTTTGTCTATAAATGGAGCTGTTTATGGCAATTTAATACCATTTTCTTTGTAAAGTGAATAAATATTCATCTTTACCTAGTGCTTGTCTTGTGGTATATGTAGAGGAATACAGCCACATGTTTGGGCTTTTGGTGTAAAGGTTTTTAAAAAGCAGTTTCACTCCCCTGGCATTAAATAGGTAAGTGCTTTCAAAGCTTGTGGATAACCTAGACTTTGCAACGAAGTGACAGAACCAAGACATTTGTGTTAGTCTAGTGTCAGCTGTAGCTGGTTGATTCCTCATTCATTCCCACTTGACTGGGTTGTGACTTCAGAACCCAGGGCTGCAGTGGCAGTAAAGAAAGGCACGTGCTGATCAGTTAAATCCTGCACTGGTAACTAACACCTGGCTTATGAGTGTGATTTCCCTTACACCTAAGTCTACTTAAAGAAGTAATTGATGACAACCATGTGGTAATTTCTAATAATTTTTTTGGTTTAGAAAAATCCAGAGTGAAATTAGACTTGTTACAAAAAGAATCTTGTATTTTTAGAGTATTTCATTGTCTCTTTCCACTCCTAAATCATGCAGCAAAGTTTCTGTGTTTTGTTTTTTGAGATTAATTTTTCTTCCCAACTTTTTATTGAAAAATTTTTAGCCCTCCAACCATGATCAAGTCAATAATCATGTTGTAATTACATGTCATATTGCTGTAATAATTCACAATAGTCATTCTCTTGTGTGTGTGTGTATTTTAATGTTTAAGTGAATTCACACAAATTAAGCCATGTTGTAGAATGTCCTACATTGTGGATCCGTCCAATTGTTTCCTTGTGATTAGATTCTAGTTTAAATACTTATTGGCAGGAATCCTAAAAAGGTGGTGGTATTTGACTTGAATTTGTAAAAGTGGATTCTTCGGGTGTAAATGAATATATGCGTATGTTTTAATGTAAGTAGATGTCAGGGCTTCAGGTTTGGGGGTTTTGAAGCGATAGTACGATGGTTAATGCTTTGAGGCTCGGAAACTGGATCTTCGTAATGAAAACATTGGATGCATTGCTATATCTGGGGTTGTTATAATTCCATTGGTGGTTAATGCCCAACATGCTACATTCATTCATTCAGCAAGTACTTACTGATTGCCTACTCTGTGTCAGGGATTATTTAGTAGCTTGATATGTAACCGCTGAACAGCAGCAATGAAGGATATCTGCCTTTGAGAAGCTGACATCCCACCAGGGACATGAAGACCATAAACAGTGTATAAGTGAGTAAATGCTAACCTTTTTGGCTCCAGGGACTGGTTTGATCTGACAGTTTTACCACAGACCGAGTGGGGACAGGGGATGGTTTCAGGATGATTCAAGCACATTACATTTATTGTGCACTTCATTATTATTACATTGTAATATATAATGAAATAATTATACAGCTTACCATAATGTAGAATCAGTGGGAGCCCTGACCTTGGTTTCCTACAACTACACGGTTCTTTCCATCTGGGTGGGATGGGAGACAGTGATAGATCATCAGGCATTAGAGTCTCATAAGGAGCACACAACCTAGATCCCTCTCAGTAGGGCCCTCCTATGAGAATCTAATGCTGCTGCTGATCTGACGGGAGGTAGAGCTCAGGCTGTAATATGAGTGGGGATCGCCCTTGCTCACTGAGCCTCCACTCACCTGCTGTGCAACCCCGTTCCTAACAGGCCATGGACCTGTTTAGAAGGTGGTAACTTAACGGGTGGAATAGCAGATTAAGAAGGTTGGGAGTTAGGGTTGGGGAGTGCTGGTTGCAGAATTAAATACATGATCAGGGTAGGGCTTACTGAGAGGGAGAGATTTGAACATAGACTGACTGGGAGGAGGTAAGAGTCAGCGAAGTAGGTATCTGGGGAAGAGAAATGAGCCTGAGGTGTGACAGAAACTGAGAGGCAGTCCATGTGATGCATAGTGAGAAAAGGAGATTAAATTGGAAGGTAGCCAGCAGTCAGGTTGTGTAGGGCCTTGAGGCCATTTTGTAGGGGCTATCTTACGTTGATGTGACAGTTTGAGCAGAAGAGTGACATGGTCTGCCTTCTGTGTTAATGATTCAGTATCATCCTCGATGCTGCGTTGAGAAAGCACTGAAGGACAGTTTCTTGAAAGGCACAAACCAGTGGGGTGCTTTTAGAGCCATCCAGGGAACAGGCGATGGTGACTTGGGTCAGGGTCCTATTAATTGGAGTTGGAAAGGATTGGCTGGCTTGTGATATTTGGAAGTTAGAGCTGATGGGATTTCTTGTGAGATGTACAAGGAAGTGAGAAGGCAGGTATGATTCATAGATGCTTTTTGCTAGGACCTGGATGCTGCTGTGGGTGGAGTGGGTTTGTGAGGGGAGATCAGGAACTGAGTTCTGGGCATGTTGAGTTCTAGATGTCTATGAGGCATGCAGATACACACCCACTTAACTTGGGGGAGAGGTTGGGTTGGAGGGAGTAATTTGGTGTTGGCATGGGTGACATGAAAACTGTCAAAAGACCCAAGGGTGTGGTCTGAATAGAGCCCCCAGGCCTAGCCCTGGGCAGGAGCGGGGACCTCAAAGGTCCCAAGAAAGAGTGACGGTGAGGTAGGAGAAACTGATATTTGTTCTGTTATCTTCAAATTTGAATTATCTTTCTCTCTCTCTCTCTCTCTCTCTCTCTCTCTCTTTTTTTTTTTTTTTTTTTTGTGGAAACAGGGTCTTGTTCTCACCCAGGCTGGAGTGCAGTGGCGTGATCATAAGGATTCTTCCACCTCTCATCTTCTTGAGTAGCTGGAACTAGAGGTGCACAGTACCATGCCCAGCTAATTTTGATACTTATTTTGTAGAGATTGGGTTCTGCCATGTTGCTGGTCTTAATCCTCCTGCCTTGACCTCCCAAAGTGCTGGCTTGGTGTCGTGGCTTAGGGGCAAGTCACCATGTCTGGCCAGATCTGAATTCTTGCCATCCCTTAGTTGTAGTTCTTTCAACTGTAATTGATATGATTACTAGTGAACCCACCCAGGCAGCAGTGGCTTTTACAATGCTCCTCCTGTAACTTTACGATGCTCCTCCTGTGACCATTTGTGATCATGTCTTTGAAGATAACTCAGGCATCAAATTAGATTTTCTTTTAATCTGGTGTAGTAGTCTTTGACTTTTGTGGCACCTCAGCACTGTCCTTATGCAGACAGAATTGTGCGGTGGATCACAAAGCAGTGGCAGAATGAGAAGCAGCAGCAGTGTAACTGGATTAGCAGGCATCATTCCAACTGAGGAAGCCCTGTGTGGAAAAGCATGGGGTGGGTGGCGCTGCTTCACATGGTGCTGGCTCACTCGACGTGAGGGAACTGGGCTGGCTGTGCTCATCTGTACTATAACTTGTGTTCATATATGTGTGGGTAATTTTTTTTTTTTTTGAGACAGAATCTTGCTCTGTCGCCAGACGAGTGCAGTGGCGCTATCTCGGCTCACTGCAACCTCCACCTCCTGGGTTCAAGTGATTCTCCTACCTCAGCCTCCTAAGTAGCCGGGACGATAGTCGTGTGCTACCATGCCCAGCGAATTTTTGTATTTTTAGTAGAGACGGGGTTTCATCATGTTGGCCAGGATGGTTTCGAACTCCTAACCTCGTTATTAACCCACCTCAGCCTCCCAAAGTGCTTCAGTTACAGGTGTGAGCCACCGTGCCTAGCCATGTGTAGGTAATTTTTAATATAAAAATATTTCTGAGAAAAATAAATAGGCGTGATGGCACATGCCTATGGTCTCAGAACAATTATAAGTCATTGTGTAGAAAGTAGTACAAAATGAAGTTTGCTTGGATGTTGTATGAAAAATCCAAAGGTTGAAAATTACCACATTAGAAATGGCCTGGCATATCCTAGGTAATGATGGCTCGCAGGAGAGGAAATACGCCACTGGGGTGCTAAAGTTAGAAAGGGCTTTTAGAGGGAAATAAAAACTAGGTAATGAAAACATTTTGCCCTGGGCTTGCCCATGGCCCTGTTGTAGTTTAATTTGTTAGAGATTCTGCCTCGACCTAGAGCTGTCCAGAAAGTTCAACAGAGAGCCTGGAAGCAGCGCTGAAGTCCGAGAGAGGACTCGGCAGCTCCCTTAATGGGTTCTGTGTGGTCATCATGCTCCAAAGCTGAGCCAAAGCTTTGCAGGTTCAGAAACTTAAAACTTTGTTCTTGTCTCTGGAGCTGTTGCAATTTCACAGTCGAATCACTGACCAGGCTTCCAAGAGAAATTGTGTTGTATGTTGTATTTATTTGCAAGAAGTAACATTCCTCTCAGTGGAGCAGGATGTTCCCGTTGGGTGGTGACCCTTCTTTGTACTCAGGAGAGTCACATAATAAACCGGCTTCATAATTGGAATATTGTGTTTGGATCAGAGTACGGATGGAATTGGAGTAAGAGAAACGAACTGGGTGTCCTTCGTAGCTGGTGGTGTGAACGAATCCCGCCCTGCCTGTGCTGACGGGGTTGGAGTTCTTGGCTTTGTTATGTGTTGTGCTGGATGCTCTTCCTTCATGCTGAACACCCTCCTTTGGTTACCAAGAATTGTTAACAAACAGTTGACTGGCTGGAATTGGGATGCTTTGAGTCTCCTCAGGCATCCACTGAGGTTTGCTGGTTAGGGTGCTTTCTCATAATTCAGAGATCACTTGCTGGTGAGCATGGGTTCCACAGCAATGTGTTACACCTAAAAGACAGACTGGATAGACTCAGCCAGACTTTGACCTTGTTAATTAATGACTCAACCTCCACAAAGTCCCCTCCCCTTTTTTTTGTGGCACAATATACCTACTATTTACCATGTTAATCAATTTTAGGTGTACAGTTCTGTGTCATGAAGTATAGTCTCTCTCGGTGACTTGTGGTTTGATGAGACATAAGAAATACAAGGAGGGCTGGCTGGGCACGGTGGCCCACAGCTGTCATCCCAGCACTTTGAGAGGCTGAGGTGGGCAGATCATGAGGTCAGGAGTTTGAGACCAGCCTGACCAACATGGTGAAACCCTCCGTCTCTCCTAAAAATACAAAATTGAGTGTGGTGGCGCGCGCCTGTAATCCCAGCTACTCAGAAGGTTGAGGCAGGAGAATCGCTTGAACCTGGGAGGCAGAGGTTGCAGTGAGCCGAGATTGCGGCACTGTACTCCAGCCTGGGCAACAGAGTGAGACTCTGTCTCCAAAAAAAGGGCAGACCGGAAAGCAAGTAAGTCTGTTGTGAGAAGAGATTACTTTGAGGTCCAGAAGCTGCGTGCTAGTTCTGGATGTATAACACAGCATGGCAGTGAAAACTCTTTTTCTGGAGTGTGACAGGAGAGGAATAGCAGTGCCACTTGTCTTGTGGATGCTGCAAGAACCACACGGAGCAGCCCTGAGAGTACACGTTGGACATCAGAGTGCAGCGCCTGGCTAAGGGATTGTTTCTAGAGCAGTTAATTATTAAATGTTTTCCCAGTATGGGAAGGGAAGATGGGGTGGGGGAGTAAGTTCTAACGGAAATTTCTTTTTGTCTTTGGCGTAAATCAAGAAATGCAGACACAGCCTTATGGGTGGACATAGTTCCCCTTTCCAAAGGTGAAAAAGGGAACGTCATAAAATCTTTTAAAAATAAGATTTTAAAAAATGTTTTGTTTTGAAAGCCAGTGGCACATTCATAGAGGAAATTTTGGAAAATACTAAAAGATATAAAGAAGGAAAATAAAATCATAGATAACTATGTTTTGGTGTGTCTCCTTTTAATTTTTCTCTGCATGAATACACATTTTTCTTAGGAAATTGGAATCAATATATATTTATTTCATCTTTTACACAGTATCCATTGTCCATTATCCTTTGAAATAATGTTTGCGGTTCTCACTGTTCCTCCCATTATACTTTAACTGTTCCCATGTTTTCATTTGTCGTAAGTAATGCTAGAAGGAACATTCTTAGACATATTTTGTATTTTTCTTAAAATGTATCCTTATATTTCTAGGAGTCGCGTTTCTGAGAAAAATAACATGCATACTCCCTTAAGACTTAAGAAATAGACCAAAATCCCTTTCCAGAAGGGTTCTATCAATTTTGGGCTCCGTAAGCAGTGTTTTTATTTCCATTTCATCATGACTCTCAGTTTAACTACTTTTTAAAATGTTCATTGCCACTTGTATTTCTTTATTATATTGTGGGTTTAGATCCTTGTCCATGCTTAAAAAGGCATTGTCCTGTTTACCTATAAAGTCTTTTTTATAAAAGAGAATCATTCCTTTCCAAACATGTGCCGCAAATATTTTTCATGGTTTGCCTTTTCATTTTTTTGATTCTTTTTCTCTGTTTCTCTCTTTCGTTCTTTCTTCCTCTCCTCCTCTCTTCCTTCTCTTCCTTTCCTTTCTTTCTTCCTTTCCTTTTTTGAGACAGAATCTCACTCTACTCAGGCAGGAGTGCAGGAGGGCGATTGCAGCTCATTGCAGCCTCTGCCTCCCAGGTTTGAGCAATTCTGCCTCAGTTTCCCGAGTAGCTGGGATTATAGGCGCGTGCCACCACGCCTGGCTAATTTTTGTATTTTTAGTAGAGATAGGGTTTCACTGTACTGGTCAGGCTGGTCATGAACTGACCTCAAGTGATCCTCCCACCTTGGCCTCCCGAAGTGCTGGAATGATTACAGGTGTGAGTCACTGCACCCAGCTGATACTAGTTTTCTTTAACCTTTATTTTTAAGCTTAAACAAACTTTCCTCTTCTGAAAGTAGGCAGGTATTTCTTGCATTTTGTTCTAGTGTCTTGTCATCTCTCTCTGTGTATGTATTTATATACATATATTTTTAATTTATTTATTTTACTTTAGGTGCATACTGTATCTGGCATTTCTCCCCATGTTATCCATCCCCACCATCCCCTCCCTCCCGACCCCCCATTGTCTCTCCCCTACCCCGCTCAACTGTCCCCTGTGTGTGAGGCTTCTCTCCCTGAGTCCACGTGTTCTTGTTCAACACCCACCTATGAGTGAGAACATACAGTGCTTGGCTTTCTGTTCTTGCATCAGTTTGCTGAGAATGATGGTTTCCAGATACACTTCAGTAAATTGTGACTTTTCAGTGCATTGTGAAATCATTAAATTGGGTTGCAGCCACCACTTTTTAAAGAAGAAAATGTAATTAAGATAGAGCATACCAGTGCATTGCATATACTTAAGACAGTAGCTTGTTTTAGGGGCATGCAATGTTAAATGTGTTCTTGGGTTAAGGCAGTTGGAAGCTGCTTCTCTGATCTACATGGAGTGCTTTTCAGTGTGGCTGAGATGAGGCTCTAACTTGGGATTCCCACACACTCACAGCCCGTTTTCTGCACACTGGAATTATCTTCCCATCCTATACACGTGTGCTTGCTTTATCATGGTAGGATCCTAGTCTGTTTCAGCACTGTCCATTCCATTCCATTGTTCTCTCTTTTGACAGTACATGATTAACTTTGGGGGCTTTAGAATTTATTTTTATTGTTGGTGTCTTTATACTTCTTTGAAATATTTTCCTAAATATCTTTATGCCTTTCATTCTCCCGCTTTGCTAAGTAAAGATTATTTGGTTGTAAGAAACAAAAATTAGGGCAGTTTAAGCAAAACAAGTGTAATTACAATTTCAAAGAATTGTCAGGGTACACAGCGTGGCTGCAGGGAGGGATTACAGGAGGCAGGTAGTTTTTTTTTGAGATGTCGTCTCCAACTGTTGCCTGGGCTGGAGTGTAATGGCGCAATCTTGGCTTACTGCAGCCTCCACCTCCTGGGTTCAAGCGATTCTCCTGCCTTAGCTTCCTGAGTAGTTGTCATTACAGGTGCCCACCACCACACCCAGCTAATTTTTTGCATTTTTAGTAGAGATGGGGTTTCGCTACGTTGGCCAGGCTGGTCTCGAACTCCTGACCTTGTGATCTGCCCACCTCGGCTTCCAAAGTGCTGTGTGGTCTCTTAACTGCTGCCTTAGAGTTCGTGCTGTCATTTGGTTGCCTGACTGCTCCTGAGGTTATGTTATCATCCAGCCACTTTCCAGTTCTTAGGAGAGCTGGGCATTCTCTGCTCCTTTAGGTCCACCCCTTCCCCCCCACCCTCCACCTTTCTCCATCTGCTCTGTGCCCTTGAGGCTGAGTTCCACTGATGGCATCAGCTCAACTCCCTTGCTGAGATTGAAGGGTTGAAGGCCACGCAGAGTCCGCATTCCCTCGCTGAGCTCTGCCAGACTGTGGTTTGGTGGGGGCTGCCCTGGTCCTCCGCCTGTGCCCTTCACTCTGCCTGGAAGTCCAGTGACAATTTCCTTGTGTTGGTCCCTTTCTGCATGTCCCAGAATGCCTCACCCTTCCCCCACTCCGCCCTGTAGTCTCCCTTAACTCTACTCACCCTGTTAAGTACTGTAGTCCCTTTATAAAAATCTTAGCCCTGCTTAAAAGTGTTTGTTTCCTGCTGGAACCTGAGCCAGTCCGCATTCCCAGTTCCTGGGGGAGACATCTGATTGGTTGCATTTTGTTCAGGTGTCCATCCTAGTCCGATCACTGCTGCCTGGGCTGGGTTCACACTGGGCTGGGTTCACGCTGCACTGGTGAGTTCCAGGAGGCTTGTGAGGAGGGCAGTCTTCATGCCGGAAGTCTGGTGCATTGGGAACTGAGTTGGCATCTGCCTCACAGATAGCTGTTACCATTTAAAAAACACACTTAAAGTTGTAAAATATAAAATCTACCATTTTAACCCTTTAAAGTACACAGTTCAGTGGCAGTGAGTACATTTATGTTGTTTATTGCCACAATCATCTCCAGAACTTTCTCTTCCTCCCACAATGCAACTCATCCATTAAACGATAACTCTCCCTCCAGCCCCAGCAACCACCATTCTACTTTCCTGCTCCATGACTCACTATTCTAGGAAGCTCATTTAAAAATACATATTAATTAGACAAGTAATATAGAAATACATTCTTTTTTTTTTTTTTTTTTTTTTTTTTTTTTTTTTTTTGAGACATCGTTTCACTCTCTCACCCAGGCTGGAGTGCAATGATGTGGTCTTGGCTCACTGCATCCTCCACCTCCCAGGTTCAAGCAATTCTGCCTCAGCCTCCCAAGTTGCTGGGATTACAGGCATGCACCACCATGTCCAGCTAATTTTGTATTTTTAGTAGAGACGGGGTTTCTCCATGTTGGTTAGGCTGGTCTTGAACTCCCAACCTCAGGTGATCTGCCTGCCTCGACCTCTCAAAGTGCTGGGATTGCAGGTGTGAGCCACCACGCTCCACCAGAAATACATTATTGTAAAAAAAAAAAAAAAAAAAAATGCAAATGCAACGCCTAAGGCTGGAGTGACTTTGCCCGTCACCTGGGCTCTCCTTCTGGCTTAGTGATTATATGCAGAGGCTACTGCTGTTACTTTAGAGTTTTGGACCCCAAATCTTTTCTGTGAATCTGTATAAATATAGATGCACTCTCAGAAAATAAGTGATTTCTTTCCCCCCCGTAAATAGTATACTGTATGTATCGTTCTGGAACTTGAGCTTGCTTTTATTTATTTATTTATTTTTAAATTTATTTTACTTTACGTGCATACTGTATCTGGCATTTCTCCCAATGTTATCCCTCTCCACCCTCCCCTCCCCCCCACACCCCCATTGTCTCTCCCCTACCCCCACAAATGTCCCCTGTGTGTGATGCTCCTCTCCCTGAGTCCACGTGTTCTCGTTGTTCAACACCCACCTATGAGTGAGAACATATGGTGCTTGGCTTTCTGTTCTTGGGTCAGTTTGCTGAGAATGATGGTTTCCAGATTCATCCAAGTCCCTACAAAGGACACAAACTCATCGTCTTTTATGGCTGTGTAGTATTCCGTGGCGTATATGTACCACATTTTCTCTGTCCAGTCTATCATTGATGGGCATTTGGGTTGGTTCCAGGTCTTTGCTATTGTACACAGGGCTGCAATGAACATACATGTGCATGTGTCTTTATAGTAGAACGATTGATATTTCTTTGGGTATATATCCAATAGTGGGATTGCTGGATCAAATGGAATTTCTATTTCTAGGTCCTTGAGAAATCGCCACACTGCTTTTATTTTTTAAACCCAATATATTTTGGAGGACTTTCCAAATTAATGACATGGGACAACGTCCCACAGCAGGATCAGCAGGCGGGCTGGTTAAAACACAGACTGCTTTGCCCTACCCTGGAGTTTCTCATTCAACAGGAAGGGGGCCGAAGAATGCATCCCAGCTGCTGCTGCTGTCTTATGGCTGTGCCTCTGAGAACCACTTCAGGAATGTGGGCTGTTGAACCATTCCCTGATCAACAGATGCTTGGGGTGCTTCCAGTTTCTCAGGAAAGAGAAGTTGCGGTGACCTTGTTCCTGCCTTCTGGGCACCTGTGTCGGCATCTTTCTAGGGTGGGTAGGGACAGGTGGAATTCTGGTCATGGGCTACATGTACCTTAAATTTCAATAGGTTCTGTCAAATTGCCTCTCAGTGTGGCTATAAGAATTTATAGATGAGCTTTCACACATTTTACCCAAGTTAAAAATAAATCCTGTGGGAATTTTGATTGGCTTGTGATAAGCCAATAGGTTAATTTGCAATTGATTTCTTTTTTCTTTCTTTCTTTCTTTTTTTTTTTTTTTTGAAATGGAGTTTTGCTCTTGTCACCCAGGCTGGAGTGCATGCAGTGCTGCATTCTCAGCTCACTGCAACTTCCGCCTCCCAGGTTCAAGCGATTCTTCTGGCTCAGCCTCCTAAGTAGCTGGGATTACAGGCACGTACCACTACGCCTGGCTAATTTTGTATTTTTAGTAGAGATGGGGTTTCACCGTGTTGACCAGGCTGGTCTTGAATTCCTGACCTCAGGTGATCCACCTGCCTCAGCTTCCTAAAGTGCTGGGATTACAGGCGTGAGCCACTGTGCCTGGCCAAGAATTTATTTTATCATGGAATATTATAATGTTAAAACTTACGTTTCTTAGAGTAATACAATGACGATGTTTTAAAATAGGGAAACTGCCGCTTCTGCCTCCGGCTGGAGTCATGACATTGGAAGAAATGATCTCATTGCTCTTTTACGAGTGTATATATCTGAATGTCCCAGTTTAGGCAATGTTGATAAGGTTTGTACACATGGTACTTACCACACTGTTACCTCATGAATGAATGATTTTCTGTTTATTTTGAGCTTCAGTTTCATAAGATAGGGAAAAAAGGTGTCTATAAGGGTGGGGAGGGTATCTTAAGTAAGAGAAGTTTTTTTTTTTTTTTTTTTTTCCGCTACTATTCTCTCACAGCTGGTTGCTCAGGCCCTGCATTTGACACGGTGTTCAATGTCCCTAGGAGTGGGACTATGGCATAGTGATGAGCAGGGAGATATAGTTGAGCAACTAATTAGGATGTGAGGGTAGAGCACAGTGACTCACAACTGTAATCCCAGCACTTTGGGAGGCTGAGGCGGGCAGATCACCTGAGATCAGGAGTTCGAGACCAGCCTGACTAACATGGTAAAACCCTGTCTCCACTAAAATGACAAAAATTAGCTGGATGTAGTGGTGGGTGTCTGTAATCCCAGCTACCTGGGAGGCTGAGGCAGAAGAATCATTTGAACCCGAGAGGCAGAAGTTGCAGTGAACTGAGATTGCACCATTGCATTCTGTCCTGGGTGACAGAGTGAAAAAAAAGAAAAAAGAAAAAAGAAATTGATCTATTAAGAGCCAGGGATCTAAATGATTTTAGGATTTGAGGGAGGGCCTTTTAGAAAGCAAGAGTGATGGAAGTGCAGGACAAACAGGTCCGTTCTAGAAACTTGCAGCTCGAGCACTTTAGAACTGAGCGTCTTGATTCGGTTGGAAATCAGGTGTAAGACATTATCTAGTGTAAAGAAACCAAAATGAGTTTTCATGAGCGGAGAGCCTGTGGCAGATTCTTTTCAGATGTCTCCCAATGTTCCTTTCTCCCTCACTAGACATTGTTTTTTTTTTTTTTTTTTTTTTGAGACGGAGTTTCGCTCTTGTTACCCAGGCTGGAGTGCAATGGCGCGATCTCGGCTCACCGCAACCTCCGCCTCCTGGGTTCAGGCAATTCTCCTGCCTCAGCTTCCTGAGTAGCTGGGATTACAGGCACGCGCCACCATGCCCAGCTAATTTTTTGTATTTTTAGTAGAGACGGGGTTTTCACCATGTTGACCAGGATGGTCTCGATCTCTCGACCTCGTGATCCACCCGCCTCGGCCTCCCAAAGTGCTGGGATTACAGGCTTGAGCCACCGCGCCCGGCCGACATTGTTGTTGTTGTTGTTGTTGTTTTTTGCCTTTTCTTTTGAGACAGGGTCTCGTTCTGTTCTCCAGGCTGGAGTGCAGTGGCATGATCATGGCCCACTGCAGCCTCAGACTCCTGGGCTCAAGTGAGTCTCCTGCTTCAGCCTCCCAAGTAGCTGAGACTACAGGCATGCACTCCCATGCCTGTCTAGTTTTTAAATTCTTTGTTGAGATGGGTCTCACTATGTTGCCTGGATTTTGAACTCCTGGGCTCAAGCAATCTTCCTTCCTTGGCCTCCCAAACTGCTGGGATTGCAGGTGTGCGCCACTACACCGATGTTCTGTTTTTGCATTTTAGAGTGTACACGTGTGTATTGGCGTTTTGTTTTTTGTTTTTGACGGAGTTTCACTCTTGTTACCCAGGCTTGAGTGCAATGGCGCAATCTCGGCTCACCACAACCTCCGCTTCCTGGGTTCGGACAATTCTTCTGCCTCAGCTTCCTGAGTAGCTGGGATTACAGGCATGTGCCACCATGCCCAGCTAATTTTTTGTACTTTTAGTAGAGATGGGGTTTCACCATGTTGACCAGGATGGTCTCAATCTCTTGACCTCGTGATCCACCCGCCTCGGCCTCACAAAGTGTATTGGCTTTTTGCTGTTGCTTGGATTTGGTGAATTTAGTGGAAGCAGGACCAGGGTGCTACAATTGTATCTTTTCTCATCCTTTCCAGGCCTGTTGGGATTGTGCTGATTACTTTCTCCAGTTAGAAGTATAATACAGACGTCAATATATAAAGCAACCACTAGGTGCCAGCCTTGCTTTGTGCAAATTTCTTTTTATCCAAGACCAGGAGACTTCTGGGAAAGCAGTTTGTTCCAACCTGCTCTGTCTAACAGGGAGGGTCAGGGTGTGAACTCCCTGCCTGCCAGCCCTCTGGGGTTGGCTGAGAGAATCTCCAGAGTGCTTCCAGCTCTTTTCCAGTGTCCAGATCCTGAAGCAGAGCCTGAATGACTGTAGCCCAGCATCAGGCATCATGAGAGGAACCTAGAAGGAATCCTGGTGGGAGGAGATCGAGTCTCCAGGTGGTGGCTGCACCACCATTTTCGCTGGCCTGGCTGTACCCTCCCTGGACCTGACCACACTACCCCCCCTGCCCCCGCTACAGATGCTAACCCGATAAAGTGCCCAGCTGGCAAGAGAAGCTGCAGCAGCTCTTTAGTCTGACACAGTTGCTGAGCATAGGAAGCTTGAATTGACGTTTCCCCATCTTATGTCCTTAAAAAGTGAAGTAATAATAAGCGAAAAATACGAAAGAAATTAACCACATCATACAGCAACTGTGTCAGTTTCCCCCTAGACTTTGTCCATGAAAACCAGGAGTTTACATATGTCAATGATAGTGGGGGAGAGAGAGAAGAATATAGTTTTTCACTTTTCTCAACTTAGGAAAATTTCAAATATACAGAAAAGTTAAAAGAATAGTATAATGATCTGCATACACACCACTTAAAGCAAAACACGGTTGATAAAGTCATGCCACCCTAACCACGGGGATATGTTCTGAACGATGTCGTTGGGTGAAATGGTGTCATTATGAGAACATCATGGAGTGTGCCATCAACCGAGATGGCACAGCCTACTACACATGTAGGCTATACTGTTTTTAGGCTACAAACCTGGACAGCATCTTCCTGTACTGAGTGCTGTAGGCAGTTGGAACACAGAGACATATGAATCTAAACACAGAAAAAGCACAGTGATATGGTATTATAGTCTTATGGGACCACTGTCGTAGATGTGGTCCAACATTGACCAAAATAGCATTATGTAGTCCATGACTGTGTTTTGCCTCATCTATATTTGCGTGCATGAATTTATTTTTGTTGATCTACTAGAAAGTAAACTGGAGGCATCATAACATTTTGCCCTTTTTTTGGAGATGGAGTCTTGCTCTGTCGCCCAGGCTGGAGTGCAGTGGTGGAATCTCAGCTCACTGCAGCCTCTGCCTTCCGGATTCAAGAGATTCTTCTGCCTTAGCCTCCCAAGAAGCTGGGACTACAGGTGCGCACCACCCGCCGCCTCCTCACTAATTTTTGTATTTTTAGTAGAGAAGGGGTTTCACCATGTTGGCCCAGCTGGTCTTGAACTCCTGACCTCAAGTGATCTGCCCACCTCAGCCTCCCAAAGTGCTGGGATTATAGGCGTGAGCCACTGCACCTGGCCAACACTTCACTCTTAACCACTGCAGGGCGATGTGCCTAAAAATTCTGACGCCTGCATAACTACAATACCATTATTATACCCCTGAAGCCCCAAACAGTAATTCCCTAACATCATCCAATGGCCAGTTCATATTCAGCTTCTTTTCAAATCAGGATCCGGGCAACACTTACTCACTGGATTTGGTTTTCAAGTCTCCTTTAGTTACTGTTGCTCTGAAATGGTCTGTTACCCTTCTCCCCACTCAGTTTTTTCTGAAACATCGACACCCTGAGGAGATCAGGCCAGTTTTCTTGCGGAATGAGCCACATGCTGGATTAGATCATTTCCCTAAGTGAGTTTAACTCATTTCTGTACCCTCTGTATTTTCTATCATCTGGAATTTGTACCTTGGCACTACCCAGTACAACTTTCTGTGATGACAGAAATTTTCACTGTGCTGTCCAAAATGGAAGTCATTAACCACAGGTGGCCAGTGAGCAACTAAAATGTAGCCAGTGTGGCTGAGTGACAGAATTTTTAATGTTATGTCATTTTCATGAATTTACATTTAAATAGTCTCCCCTCCCCTCCCCTCTGTTCCCCTTCCCTTCCTGTCTCTGGTGTCTCACTCCATTGCCCAGACAGCTCTCCACAGCCCTGACCTCCTGGACTCAAGTGATCCTCCCACCTCAGCCTCCTGAGTAGCTGGGACTACAGGTGCCAACCACCACACCTGGCTAATTTTTAATTTTTAATTTTTTTTTTTTTAGAGGTTTGGGTCTCCCTATGTCGCCCAGGCTGGTCTTGAACTCCTGGGCTCAAGTGATCTTCTCACCTCGGCCTCTGAAAATGCTAGGGTTACAGGCATGAGCCACCTTGCTCAGTATGCGGTGTTTTCATTTTAAGAAGTCAGTTCTTGGCCGGGTGCGGTGGCTCATGCCTGTAATCCCAGCACTTTGGGAGGCTGAGGCGGGCGGATCACGAGGTCAAGAGATTGAGACCATCCTGGCCAGCATATTGAAACCCTGTCTTTACTAAAAATACAAAAATTAGCTGGGCGTGGTGGTGCGCGCCTGTAGTCCCAGCTACTTGGGAGGCTGAGGCAGGAGAATCGCTTGAACCCGGGAAGTAGAGGTTGCAGTGAGCTGAGATTGCACCACTGCACTCCAGCCTTGCAACAGAGAGAGACTCTGGCTCAAAAAAAAAAAAAAAAAAAAAAAAAAAAAAGTCAGTTCTTAGTATTGTCTAATTTTTCTTTCTCTTGTTTTTCTCTTTGAGTCATGGATTATTTAGAAATGTCATTTTAAATTTCCAAGTATATGAGCATTTTCCAAAGATCTTTTTGACATTTCTGATGAATTTTGCTGTGGTAAGGAACATATTTTGTAGGATTTAATCCTTTACTGAGATTTGTTTTATGACTCAGGGTATGATCTATCTTGGCAAATGTTTCTTTTTTTTCCTTTTGTTTTTAGAGACAAGGTCTCACTCTGTCGCCCAGGCTAGAGTGCAGTGGTACCATCATAGCTCACTGCAACCTCCAACTCCTGGCCTCAAGTGATCCTCCTGCCTCAGCTCCCCAAGTAGCTAGGACTATAGGCATATGCCACCACTTTCTAAATTTTAGTGTGTTTTTGTAGAGCTGAGGTCTTGCTATGTTGCCCAGGCTGGTCTTGAACTCCTGGCCTCAAGTGATCCTCCTGTCCTCCTGCCTTGGCTTTCCAAAGTGCTGAAATTACAGGCAAGACATGCAGTGCACCTAGCTGGTGAATGTTTCTTATGCACTTGAAAAGAATGTATATCTGGTCGAATGTGGTGGCTCTCGCCTGTAATCCCAGCACTTTGGGAGGCCGAGGCGGGCAGATCTTGAGACCAACCTGAGGACAAGAGCTTGAGACCAGCCTGGCCAAGATGGTGAAACCTTGTCTCTACTAAAAATACAAAAATTCGTCGGGCATGGTGGCGGGTTTTATATATATATGCTTGGAGGCTGAGGCAGGAGAATTGCTTGAACCCAGGAGGCAGAGGTTGCAGTGAGCTGAGATCGCACCATTGCACTTCAGCCCGGCAACAGAGCAAAAACTCCATCTAAAAAGAAAAGAATGTGTATCTGCTACTGTTGGGTGGAATGACCTGTAAATATCAATTGAATCAAATTGCTTGATAGTGTCATGCATGTTTTCTACTTTTTGTTTCTACTTATCCTATCAATTATTGAAATAGGTCTATTGAAATATTCAAATATCAATAGACATCATCTGTTTTTCCCTCAGTTCTGCCAGTCTTGCTGCGTGTATATTATGCTTTGTTATTGGGTATATTCACATTTAAGATTGTCATATCTCCTTGATGAATTGAACTTTCTGACGTTATGAAATGTCTGTCTTTATACCAGGTGACATTTCTTGTTCTAATGTCTACTTTGTCTAACGTAGCCACTCTGGGTTTTCCAAGTGGCTTATTATTTGTATGATGTATCTCTTTTTTTCCCCCTCTTTATCTGTGTTTTAAATTTCAAAGTGTTTTTCTTGTAAACAGCACCTAATTGGGTCTTGTTTTTTTTTTATTTTAATTTTAATTTTTAGTTCTGGGGTCCATCTGCAGGATGTGCGTGTTTGTTACATACGTAAACGTGTGCAATGGTGGTTTGCTGTACCTGTCAACCCATCACCTAGGTATTAAACCCAGAATATATTAGCTATTTCTCCTAATGTTCTCCCTCCCCCTACTCTATCCCCCAAACAGGCCCCTTCCCTGTGCCCATGTGTTCTTATTGTTCAGCTCCCACTTGTCAGTGAGAACATGAGGTATTTGGTTTTCTGTTCCTGTGTTGGTTTGCTGAGGATAATGGCTTCCAGCCTCATTCATGTCCCTGCAAAGGACATGATCTCATTCCTTTTTATGGCTGCATAGTATTCCATGGTATATATGTACCACGTTTTCTTTATCCAGTCTATCATGGATGGGCATTTGGGTTGATTCCATGTCTTTGCTATTGTGAATAGTGCTGCAGTGAACATACACATGTATAATCTTTATAATAGAATGATTTATATTCCTTTGGGTAATACCCAGTAATGGGATTGCTGGGTCAAATGCTATTTCTGGTTCTAGATCTTTGAGGAATCACCACACCGTCATCCACAATGGTTGAACTAATTTACATTCCCACCAACAGTGTAAAAGCATTCCTATTGCCGGGCGCGGTGGCTCAAGCCTGTAATCCCAGCACTTTGGGAGGCCGAGGCGGGTGGATCATGAGGTCAAGAGATCAAGACCATCCTGGTCAACATGGTGAAACCCCGTCTCTACTAAACATACAAAAAATTAGCTGGGCATGGTGGCACGTGCCTGTAATCCCAGCTACTTAGGAGGCTGAGGCAGGAGAATTGTCTGAACCCAGGAGGCAGAGGTTGAGGTGAGCTGAGATCGCGCCATTGCACTCCAGCCTGGGTAACAAGAGCGAAACTCTGTCTCAAAAAAAAAAAAAAAGCATTCCTATTTCTCCACAACCTCGCCAGCATCTGTTGTTTCTTGACTTTTTAATAATTGCTATTCTTACTGGCAGGGTTTTGCTTTTTTATCCCATTAAACTCTTCTGTTTAATTGGAATGTTTAGACTACTTACATGTATTTAGTTACCGGTTTGACTGGGAGTAAGTGTGCCACTTTGCGGTTTCTTTTCTGTTCGTCTCATCTGTTTGTGTTGCCCCTTTCCTCCTTCTTCTCATGACTTTTGGATGGAATCATTTTCAAATTTCACTGCACTCCACTATTGGCTGGTTAACCCTGCTTCTTCGTTTTGCCATTTTAGTGATGGCTCTGGGGTTTATCATGCGCTTCGCAATATGCGTGGCCTTTCCCGTTCCCTGGTGAAGGCCCTGAGCTATCAACAGGGACCCCTCTTTCTGAGCAGTTGGAACTCAGATGCTGTGTAAGCCCTGGGACCCCTTCGGCTCCCTGTTTCTCGGCGGCTCTTTGCCTGGAATGGTGCCCTCTTGTGCACATTTTAGTGTGGAGTGAAGCCTGAAGCAGACTCCCTACTCACACGCAGACTTCTGGTATTCTTTCAGAGATGGCTTCCTGCCGACCTCCCTCTCCTCTAGGAACTCTGCCATGTGACTTCCAGCTGCTTCAGCTTTTGATCTCTGTCTCCTCAACGCCACTAGATTGGGATGCCCCTTCCCTGCTTCGTGGTCTAGAATGTGCCTACACACTGAAAGCCTGATTCCTGGAGGCCTCACTTCCTCGGTCATCTTCTCTCAGGAATCACAGGGCTGCCTGTTGTCCAGTATCTGAAAATAACTGTTTCACACTTTATCCAGTTTTCTCGTTGCTTATTCTTCGAGGGTATTCTGGTCCATGTTATTCCCTCATGTCAGAAACAGATGGTTCACTTAACTTTTCTTTTTGAGACAAAATCTCCCTCTGTCACCCAGGCTGGAGTGCAGTGGCAACATCTCAGCTCACCGCAACCTCTGCCTCCTGAGTTCAAGCGATTCTCCCGTCCCAGCCTCCTGAGTATCTGCGATTACAGGCGTGTGACATCACACCCTGCTCATTTTTGTATCTTTAGTAGAGATGGGGTTTCACCATGTTGGTCAGGCTGGACTCAAACTCCTGACCTCAGGTGATCTGACCGCCTCAGCCTCCCAAAGTGCTGGGATTACAAGTGTGCTAACTAACTTTTGATTACTTGGTTATTAGACTGTCTTGCTTATGTGGCCACAAAGTGATTCTCCTGCCTCAGCCTCCTGAGTAGCTGGGACTCTAGGTGTGCACCACCATGTCCAGCTAATTTTTATATATTTTAGTAGAAACGGTTTTACCATGTTGGCCAGAATTATCTCGATCTCCTGACCTTGTGATCTGCTCACCTCGGCCTCCCAAAGTGCTGGGATTATAGGCATGAGCCACCGCACTCAGCCAAATTACTGTAATAATGTCAGAATGTATATAAATAATCCATGTTTACAGTAGAGAGCCTTGAAATAACAATTGCAGCAAGAATTACCCACAATCCCCTGCATCCTGAAGTAGCCAAAATTAATGGTTTAGCATATATCCTTCCAGACTTTTTAATGTGCATGTGTATCTATAAACGTAAAAATAAGACCATATCACCCCCACCACATGAAGCTTTATAATGGCTGCCTACTCCCCAAGAGCACAGGAGAAATGGCACCCATTTTTCCTGTGTATTATAACAGCTCATGGGTTTCACATGGAACCCTGCTGCATTTCGGAGATGTTTGTAAGACTCTAGACTTGAGAAATTTCATATGTAAAAGAAAGCCGTATTTGTTTTATTTTTAAAAGTCTGTAAGTCTGCAAATATAAAAGGTTTCAAGAGGAAGAATTTTATTTCATTAAAAAGGAAAGTAGCAGCTTTTATGTTATGTTTGTAGGCTCCCGAAGGTGCTCTACAAATGCATTGTTCAAGTGAATGGGCAAAAACAGTTAATGTTGCCAAAATAGATGATCAGATTTCAAGATATTTGCCAAAGTCTCGACTGTTTATGAATTTGGATCTTTTAACAATGAAAAACCCCCTGCCCTTTGAGGGGCCAAAGCGTGCCGAGACCAGCTCGGTCACAGAGACCCCAACCCGGACGGTGCTGAAGGAATTAAGAAACAGAAACAAAGATCGAGTGCAAAAGTGGGATCAGAGTGGGACCGTCGGGGTCTGCCAGCATTTCCCAGCTGCCAGCCCAGAGCAGACTCTGACCCACATATTTATTCTCTGTGAACAAGTGATTATTTTTAATAAGCAGGTGCTCAATGTTTCTTCATAGAATAAAGTTAGACTTAACAGGCAGCAGTACCTGTTCACTGCGAAGACAGAAATAAGCTAAAAAACGCTCTGGGAGTCAGCAGTAGGGACAAGCTCACATATCCTGTGTTTTGGGAGCTGGTTTAATTAGCGCATGACTGGTACGTACTGCTCACTTATTCTAGCAGTTTCCTTCCTGGTGATGGCTCAGTGTTCCTCACCTCTCAGCAAACAACATATACTCCCATCACACACACGTCAAGACCTCCTCCCAACAAATGCGGGGGGATTTCTGGAGCCCAGGAGTTTGAGACCAGCCTGGGTAACAGTGAAACCTTGTCTCTACAAATAATAATAAAATGAGCCAGGCTGCACCTGTGGTCCCTGCCGCTCAGGAAGATGAGGTGGGAGGAGCCCTTGAGCCCAGGCACTTGAGGCTGTAGTGAGCTGTGATGGCACCACTGCACTCCTGCCTGGGCGACAGGGCGGGATCCTGTCTCTGAAAACAAAACAGCAACAACAGCAAAATCAAACAGGCTGCTCTGCTAAAAAATGTAGAAATTAAAGCTCTGGAGCTCTTATCATGAAATGTCCTCCACTGGCCCTCGCTGAGGTGGCCACGGGCTGACCTAGCGTGCCTTTTCCTATAAACAAATTCAGTATCGAAAAAGCACTGGTGAGCGTGGTGAGGAGCTAGCCTCCCGCGCTTACTCTGTGACCTTTGGCAAGCCGCTTACCTCCCATGAGTGTCAATTTCCTCATCTACAAAGCAAAGATAAGAGCAATTCAAAGGGTGGACATGAAGATGAAATAAGATGGTCCTTTTTTTTTGAGACAGAGTCTTGCTGTGTTGCCCAGGCTGGAGTGGTGCAATGGCACGATCTTGGCTCACTGCCACTGCAACCTCCTCCTCCTGGGTTCAGGCGATTCTCCTGTCTCAGCCTCCCGAGTAGCTGGGGTTACAGGAGCATGCCACCACATCTGGCTAATTTTTGTGTTTTTAGTAGAGACGGGGTTTTGCTATGTTGGCCAGGCTGGTCTCAAACTCCTGGCTTCAGGTGATCTGCCCACCTCGGCCTCTCAAAGTGTTGTGATTACCACTCTGGGCCAGTAAGATGGTCTTTAATGTGTCTGGGGACAAGCACCCTCAGGTGTTCAATAAAAACTATCAGCAATGTTACAAAACTAGCTTAAATAGAGTCAATAGAGCAATAGATAGAAAACCACACCTTCTTTCATTTATTCCCATTATCTCCATCTCTTTTCCAGCTAGGTCCTCTCTTTTTAATAGTTAAATTATTATTATTATTTTTATAACACAGCAAATTCTACATTTGGCCGCCTTGGTTTCTAGACTCGTGGGTATGTTCTGCTCTCATATTCTCTCTCTCCCCTCCTCCCTCCCCGTCTCCCTCACTCCCTCCCTTCCTCCCTCCCCCCAACAGAGGCTGCCCATTTCCTCAGTGTGTCTGTTGGTTGCAATGAGGCCATCTTGGTCCTTTATACCTTTGTCCTTTTCCTCCCACCTATATGCACCTTAGGAAAATTGTGCATGACTTTGGGAGGCTGAGGTGGGCGGATTGCGTGAGTCCTGGAGATTGAGACCAGCCTGGGCAACATGGCAAAACCTCGTCTCTACTGAAAATACAAAAAATAATAGCTGAGCATGGTGGTGCATGCCTGTGGTCCCAGCTGCTCAGGAGGCTAAGGTGGGAGGACCACTAAGCCCAGGAGGTGGAGGTTGCAGTGATTGGAGATCGCGTCACTGCACTCCAGCCAGGGCGACAGAGTGAGACTCTGTCTTAAAAGAAAAAGAAAAATGCGCATGTTGAACTGAACGTGGTTTGGGTGAAGTACTCCCCTGTGTTACCTTTAAAAGGTCCTTAAAGAACCATTGCCTCTGCTGTGATCGTGGTCAATATTTCGGAAGCTGGCTCTCTCTTCATCTAGGATGAAAGAGGCCATTGGTGCAGGCAGTCAGTGAGTGCTGGGAAGATCAGCATGAGGGGAAGGCAGGGTATTTGCTCCTTAGTCTCACCAAAAGAAGATGCCATCCATTATTCACAGAGAGAAGGACAAAGGGCCACGTGTGTTTTAGGATGGAGTGCTGTGATCGGCTGTGCAGAGAGGTTTCAGGAGGATGCTAGCTGGGCTTCAGGAGCGTTGCAAGGTTTGCACTGCCGGCCATCTCTGGGGATTGAAATTTGTCATGGAGATTTTCAGCTCTAGTTTTAGCCTCATTGAAATGTGAGATTATTGGGGTCTGAGAGGTCAAGGGCATTGCCTGGCAGAAGGTGGCGCAGCAGTCGTGAGTGCTACAGTGGAGTCGGAGGCAGGGGGTTTGGTCCCGGGTGGGCACCTTTCCCAAATGCAGAAGTTGGAAGCTACGCTGGCAGGGCAAATGAGGATGCCAGAAGACAAGAGGCCCAATGGGACTTGGGTCATTCGCGCCAGTGGGTCATTAACTTTTGTACCCATGACATCTTGGTGGACAAGAAGAAAAACAAAAACGCCCAAACAAAAGTTTTGGCACCAGACAGACCTCTGCTGGGATCTAGACTCCAGCTTCCTGACGACAAGGTCTCTGACCAGTCCTTTGACCTTGGAATGAGAGAGAAGTTTCAGAAAGCCACTTTGGAATGAGAGATAACTCTTACAAGTAGCAATGTAACTGCCCTGGCACACAGTAGATGCCTCATGAACGTTAATTTCTTTTCTTTTTCTCTTTGCTTCCTTAAATTTGGGTTGTCTTCTATGTAATTCTTACAAAAGTCCCAGGACATAGGCAGGAACAATTTTTTTCCCCTCACTTTTGAGATGAGAAAATGGGGTTCAGAGAAGTTTAATGATTTACATGAGGCCCCAGGGACAGAGCCGCGTCTGGATCCCAGCAGTCTTGACAAGAGAGTAGAGCTGCTGCAGAATTAGATAAACTGGGTTTTAATCCTTTTGTGACCACTGCTAGTTGAGTGGCCTCTCTGAGCCTCAGTTTTTTTCATCTATAAAGTGGGGATAATAAGAGTACCTACCCAAAGGGTTGTTTTGAAGACAAATGAGCTAATATGTGAAGTGCTTAGACTGGCAAATAGTAGGTGGTAGCTCTGATGGTTAAATGAACCATTAGGATCCTGGCCCACTCTCTGGGGCTTTTGTTTAAAACATTTTCTTTGGGCATTCTAGGGACTGTCTTTCAGAGCATGGGTATCCTGCCTATTAATGTGGGGAAAGGGAGTTCATCATTATCCAGCTGTGTCAAGTTGCTTCTCCCTGGTGGCGAGTGCCATGGGGCTGCGTGTGTACCCTATTAGAAGCCCTGGGTTGGGGGGGCTGGGGGGCCTCCATTGGCTGACCCTGAGCTTGCTGTCAACTCCCTCCCCATGTGTGGCTCTGTCTGACTGTGGCTCTGAGAGAGTGGACTCTTTCTATTCAATTTGCTACTGACAGACACCAAAAATTGATTACTAGCCATGGTAACTGTCACCCAGGGGAACTGTGAGAAACAAGAATCTTTTCTTCCATTCACATCAAACAGAGCCAGTGCCCAGAGGCCTTCGGGCCTGGTTCTCACTCTGGCCGGCCCTGGCACATCTCCTTGAGGAGGAAGCGTATACCCTCTCCCACCCTCCTCTCCCTCCTGGGGAGCCCTGGCTGACAGCTTGACCCAGCAGGCCTGGACGCTGCAGGGCTGGGACGGGACTTCTTGCTTTTGAAAACTCCCCTGAAGCCTGACTCCTCAGGTATGGAGTGGGAATCTCTGGAAAGTTTTTGTCAATTATATGCCAGAGGGGAGTTGAAATTGCTCAAAAAGGCCTGTGTTTTGTGGGAGTTTATAGTTTTTTCTTTTCGGTTTTTATATGACAGTATCTCACTCTGTTGCCTAGCTGGAATGCAGTGGTGCGATCAGAGCTCTCTGCAGCTTCGACCTCCCAGGTTAAGCAGTCCTCCCACCTCAGCTTCCTGAGTAGCTGGGCCTACAGGTCTGTGCCACTATGCCTAATTTTTTTAAAATTTATTTTTTAAATTTTTGTTTAATAGAGACGGGGATTCACCATATTGGCCAGGCTGGTCTCGAACTCCTGACCTCGTGATTCACCCACCTCGGCCTCTCAAAGTGCTGGGATTGCAGGCACGAGCCACTGTGCGCAGCTCCGTAATTTTTAAATTTTTGTAGAGATGGGGGTCTCTCTATGTTGCCCAGACTGTTCTGGGACTCCCAGGCTCAAGAGATCCTCCTGCCTCGGCCTCCCAGAGTGCTGGCGTTACAGGTACCGGTCACCATACTTAGCTGGTAGTGTATAGTTTCTAGAGAAAGGACTGATGAGGGTGTAGGGGGATCCCCAGTCAGGTTTCTTGATGTGGGAAGACACGTTCTCTCGCTTCTGACCCATGAGGCTGGTTTTGTGTCTTCTCTGAGGTATCATTTCCCGACTGGTTTTTCTTCCTTTTTTGCTTCTGACGAGTTTTCTGAAGGGCAGTGATGAGGATGATCCTGTGCCAGCTGCGGGGAGAGAGCCACCTTGCCTAGCTTGGACACCTTTCTTTAGATCTGACTTTTCTTGATGGTTCTGAGAGTAAAATATTATTTAAATTGAATGATAAATGTGTTATTTGACTGTGCTCAAGTTCTGGGCTAGTTGCTTTGGAAACTTTGAAACAGATTAGAGCAGAGTTTTGCAGAGTTTTGTAATGTGTGTTCTTGAAAACTCTGATCTTAAGAGATATTTTATGAACAAACAAGTTTATATGGTCATATAGATTTGGAAATTGCTTCATATTCTACCTTTTATTGGAACATCGTAATACACAGTGAATATTAAAGGCCCTGAGACGAGGGATAGGTAAGAAATGAGTTCAGTAGTATTTATTTATTTATTTATATTTTATTTTTTGAGACGAAGTCTCACTCCGTTGCCCAAGCTGGAGTGCAGTGGCATGATCTCAGCTCACTGCAACCTCCGCCTCCCAGACTCAAGTGATTCTCCTGCCTCAGCCTCCCGAGTAACTGGGATTACAGGCACATGCCACCATGCCCAGCTAATTTTTTTGTATTTTAGTAGAGATGGGGTTTCACCATGTTGCCTAGAGTGATTTTGCTCTTTTGTCACCAGACTCCTGAGCTCAGGCCATCCGCCTGCCTCAGCCTCCCCAAGTGCTGGGATTACAGGCATGAGCCGCTGCGCCCGGCCAGTATTATTTATTTAGACTAGTCAAGTGCAGTGGTGAGAAGAGGGGAAAGAGTGGAACGAGGAGTTTATGTGTCACTGACTGTTATAACCGAGAGCACTCGCCACCTTCAGACCCAGCCTCAGCATTACTGAAGCCCATGTTTCCTGAACTTCCCCTACCATAGAACCTATCCATATTTCTTTCCACAGTCTTCATTCGTTCCACAAAACACACTTGGAGAATGGCCGGGCTGGAGATTCCCACTGGCCCCGAGGGAGGTCTGGCCAAAGGCGTGATTCCAGACTATAGCTGGAATAGAACATAGGCGCCAGCTGGCAGGCAGGGGACTGTGTCTTACATGTCCTCCGTATTCCAGGGTCCCTGAGCTAGAAGGGTTCTTGGTGGGGCTGGGAGATTGGGGTGGAAAGAGCCTGCTGTCTGTGAAACGTCCTGGAAGGTTGCTGCTGTCTGGCTTTTTGAACACCTCTATGAACGGAAAGCCTTTTGTTAGAGCCACTTGTTAGGAAGTCTGTCGTCCTACACCCCTGTTAATTAGTATACAAACCACAGGGCCAAGTTCAATCCCGCGTGGCTGGTTGTCCCACCACTGGTGGAATGGAGCCCTTGTGTTTGCCTCTTTATGTCGTCACTGTTGCTCACGTGATGTGGTCTAGAGTCCTTTGATTGGCTGGCATCCCTCCCACAGGGTGAGGAGGAGAGCAGATTTCAACACAGATTTGCCATTTTCCTTCTGTGCTTGGAGCAACAGCCCCCCCAGGCTCTGACCCAGATGCCTGTCCTCACCTGCTTGCCTTCTCCCTTGGATAGCCAGTCTGTGGTTCCCTTCTTTTGTCACTGCCTTTCTGTTTGAAGTACTTTCCTTAGTGTCTGTCTCTCCTCTCTCTCTCTCTCTTTCATTCTCTTTCTCTCTCTCTTCTTTCTTTCTTTGTCACAGTCTCACTTTGTTACCTAGGCTGGAGTACAGTGGTGTGATTGTGGCTCATTGCAGCCTCAAACTCCTGGGCTCAATCAATCCGCTTACCTCAGCCTCCCAAGTAGTTGGGACCAACAGTGTGCATCATCACCACATCCAGCTAATTAAAAAACAAAGTTTTTTTTTTTTTTTTTAGAGACCAGAGTCTTGCTGTGTTGCCCAGGCTGGTCTCAAACTCCTGGCCTCAAGTTATCATCCTGCCTCAGCCTCCCAAAGTGCTAGGATTACAGGAATGAGCCACTATGACTAGCCTGCCCTTAGCCATTCCTTTTGGGTGGATCTGATGGTGACAGATTCTCTTAGTTTTCTTTACCTAACGATGTCTTGATTTCATCTTTATTTTTGAAAAATATAGAATCCTGGGTTAATAGATTGTTTTTTTTCTTTCAACATTGGAAAAATCCGCCATTCTCTTGGTTGTCCATGCCTTCTGATGAGAAATCCATTCTCACTTGTATTATGTTTCTCTATAGACAATGGGATGTTTATCTCTAGCTGCTTTTAAGACTTTCTCTTTGGTTAGTTTTCTGAACTTTGATTATGATATCTTTTTTTTTTTTTTTTTCTTAGAGTCTTTCTCTGTCACCCAGGCTGGAGTGCAGTGGCACAGTCTCGGTTCACTGCAACCTCTGCCTCCTGGGTTCAAGTGATTCTCCTGCCATAGCCTCCAGAGTAGCTGGGATTACAGGTGTGTGCCACCACACTCAGCTAATTTTGGTATTTTCAGTAGAGACAGGGTTTCACCATGTTGGCCAGGCTGGTCTTGAACTCCTGACCTCAAGTGATCCTCTTGCCTTGGCCTCTTAATGATGAGTCTTGATGTAGATTTATTTGGGTTCATCCTATTTGGGGTTTGTTCAGCTTCTTGAATCTGTAAATTAGTATCTTTTTTTCAAATTTGGAGAGTTTTCAGCCATTATTTCTTTGAATTCTTTTTCAGACCCACATCCTTTTTCCTCTCCTGGAACTCCAGTCATGCAAATGTTAGATATTTTGTTGTAGACCTACAGGTCCCTGGGGCTCTGTTCATTTATTATTTGTTTTTTTAATTTTTTGGAACAGGCTCTTGCTCTGTCACCCAGGCCAGAGTGCAGATTTGTGATCTCAGCTCACTGCAGCCTCCGCCTCCTTGGTTCAAGTGATTCTCCTGCCTCAGCCTCTTGAGTAGCTGGAATTATAGACATGCATCACTTATGCCTGGCTAATTTTTTTTTTTTTCTTTTTTAAGTAAAGACAGGCTTTTACTATGTTGGCCAGTCTGGTCTTAAATTTCTGACCTCAAGTGATCCACCCACCTTGGCCTCCCAAAGTGTTGGGATTACAGGCGTGAGCCACTGCAGCCTGCCACGTTCATTTCTTTTCAGTGTATTTTTTCTGTTGTTGCTGTTGAGTAATTTCTATGGTTTTATGTTCAAGTTCACTGATTTTTTTTCCCTCTATCATAATCATATTCATGCTGAGTTATTTATGCTGTATTTTTCTTTCTTAAATTTTTTTCTCTTTCCCCTCTACTCCTGTGACAGATTACATATATATTTTTTATTATACTTTAAGTTCTGGGGTACATGTGCAGAATGTGCAGATTATATATATATATTTTTGAGACAGAGTCTTGCTCTATTGCCAGGCTGGAGTCCAGTGGCGCAATCCCAGCTCACTGCAACTTCCGTTTTCCTGTTTCAAGCAATTCTCCTCCCTCAGCCTCCCGAGCAGCTGGGACTACAGGTGCGCACCGCCACGCCCGGCTAATTTTTTTGTATTTTTAGTAGAGACAGGGTTTCACCATGTTGGTCAGGATGGTCTTGATCTCTTGACCTCGTGATCCACCCACCTGGGCCTCCCAAAGGGCTGGGATTATAGGTGTGAGCCACCATACCCAAACTGTATTTTTGAGTTCTAAAACTTCCAGTTGTTTTCCTTTGTGTCTTGTTTATCTTTGCTGAGACTTTTTATTTTTTTCAATGTGCTTTAAGCATGTTCATAATTGCAAATTGAAGCATTTTTGTGACTATTTAAAAATCCATGTTAGATAATCCTCCAGTCTGCTGTCTCCTGGGCATTTTGGGTATCGTGTTGGGAGATTCTAGATCCCCTTCTGTCTTCTTTTTTTACAGGGCGTTTCCCCTGTTTAGGTGCAGCACACAGATCTAGGTGGGATTAGATGTTGAGTTCGCCATCGGGCCTTGCCGATGCCATCTCAGCAAAGCAGGACGTTGCCTCAGATCCCTATGCCTGTCCTCATTGCTCCCTCCTTGCTCCCTACTGGCCATCTCAGGGAAGAGGAGAGAGTCCCAGGAAGGAGGTACCTGTGTGCAGGCATTTCAGCGGGCCTCGTGGAGGTGTAGCTAGCCTCCCACCAACCCTCCCTGCGTGTTCCACACACCTGCCGATTCCTCTATGTGGAATATGGGGAGGAGCTGCCTGGGAAAATTCACAGTGTCTTTGGGCGAGTGGCTGTCTGCAAGCCTGCATACAAATGGAGTCCTTGGCTCCCACTCTGTGCCCCCAGATGGTGAGGCCTAGAAGGGGGTAGTGTGAGGAGTGGGACTGGCTGTCATTCCAGGGAGAGGATGCCAGCCTGGGATTTCTGCCCAAGAGTCTGGGCTCAGTGAGGAAGCACACAGGGGCAGCTAGGATCCCATTTTCCAAAAGTGAAGGTGGAGAAATCTGCCTGGGAGGAAGGCCACAGACTTCCTGCTCTGCAAGCATTTCTGGGGAAGTGATGGAGAGCCTACCAAGTGCTAGACAAAACTACAGCTGTTACATGCACCTTGGAAACCCTATCAAGTCAGTACTATTGTTGTACCCATTTTATAGATGAGGAAATTGAGGTGAAGCAAGATAAAGTTCTGACCAGAGGGCACAGAGCTGGAAGTAGCAGGATCAGGATTCAAACCCAGCTCTGCCTGCTGCCAAGGCCTGGATGCTCCCTCTGCCCTTCTGCCTCCAGAAGAGCTAGTAAGCAGAAGCAGATTGAGCCCAGAGGCCGTTCGCAAAACCAGGGGTTCCACCGCCAACAACATGCCTGCGCCAAGCCTGCTATGCACTTCCTGGCTGCAGCCACCAGGCAGGGGGGCCCAGTGCGCTTTCTTTCTGTGGTGTCCATGACCCCAGAGGACAGATCGGCCACTTGAGAGTGCCTGTGCTCGGGTGAGCCACAGAGGCAATGAGACCAAGGGGAAAAGTCTCCTGGCTCTGTCTCTCCCCCACGCAGGGAGCTGTGCTCCTTCAGAGAGTGGTTGCTATGCAGCCTTGTTTGTTCAAGCAGAGCTTTGCTGAGAGCCGGAGCACCAGCAGCGGGGCTCACGGCCGCCCTGCACCTGCCCGGACAGGAGGCTGCGGCCTAGGACTGTGTGGCTTGGGGGGACCAGGGTGGGCCAGGCCTGGGGCGGCCCCATCTTTGCCTCCCTGGGCCCATGAGCATCAACGTCTCTACAGAGACCAAGGACCCTGGATTCCTCCAGTGACAGGGATTTGGCCTCTGGACAGAGAGGTGAGAGGTGATAGGTCCACTGAGCCGCCTGCTGTGGGGAGGCGAATGGGAGGGTGGGTAAAGATCCCTGAAGACCTTGGAGGGAGGGACAAGGTCCTGAACTGGAGCAAGCATAAAGGTACAGTGAAAGAAAAGGCATCCTGCCATGACACGGAGGCTGTGTGATGGTGGGGAGGTCCCTGACCCGCTCTGGGCCTTCATGTGGCGGCTCTAAGGGAGGAGGTGGGACTCACTGCTCTCTGAGCGCTGGGAGCCAAGGAGGGAGGGGCTGGCCTGGGCGGGTCCTTCCCTGAGTCATGGCCTCTGAGTGCAGAACCCTCACAGGGCAATGGCTCCCTGGGGTGCTGCGGGCAGAAGGTGCCAGAAGGGGTGCCGGAAGGGGTGGGGGCATGCTGTGGGGACAGCGCAGTGCTTGGGGGTGCTGGGGCACCCCACGAGAGCATAGGCCTTGGAGGGACTCTGCTCTGGGTTTGAATGCTAACACCCCTCTTTCTGGCTGTGTGGACTTTCGCTCTTTGCCTCGGTGAGCCTCATGTGTGAGGAGGGGTTTAAACAAAGCCTCTCTTGGTGCAGCGCGAGCATGGGGACAGCCAGAAGGGCAGCAGCACGTTAGCGCATGTGCGGAAGGGAAGTTAGCGCTGGTGATGCTGTTGTCACGGTGGAGACTGGCGTGTTTCTTTCTGGAGCACATTTCAGTGTCCTGAAACTAAGGTTTTCTAGTCACTTGTCCAGGGCAAGGGCCGGTGCTGGCGGAGGACCTCAGAGGCTGCCATGTCCTCAGGAGCGCGGGGAGGGTAGGGACGTGGCCCCTGCTCTGTCGGAACATCACTGAGGCCGGCCGCAGGGCATTGGTCCCTGGCCCCGGGAAGTGGTGTGAGGGGCCCATAATCGCCTTTATCCTGAATCGGGTAGTTCCTCGCCCTTCGCACCAGTGTCCTGCAGGAGATGGCCCTGCCACCTTCTAGCCACAGGCTGGCTCCCAGGACTGGCTCAGTTTCAGCCCATGGAGCCAGAGACCAGCAGATTTGAAGAAAGAGGGAACACAGTTGGGGGCAAGGGATGGGGAGGAGTTCGCCTGAGCTCTGGAGAGGTCTGCTCTGAGGGCAGCGCCTCCTCCGCTGACCGTACAGCACGCCCCAAGGCAC
Organism: Saimiri boliviensis; assembly: GCF_048565385.1. NCBI lineage: Eukaryota > Metazoa > Chordata > Mammalia > Primates > Cebidae > Saimiri > Saimiri boliviensis. Next base: position 28,735,145 of record NC_133449.1, read on the forward strand.
CAGACTCTGCTCACCAGCATGGTCGCTGCAAGTTTGTTTTGCAGACGGAAGAATGCAGAAAATGCATGTGCAGCGTGAGGGATAATTATAAGGTGAATGTCCATGTAGCTACCGCCCAGGTCAAGAAATAGTCACACTGGCTGCTCCCAGCACCCACCCCCACGGGCCTGTCCTCATCACGGCTGCCTCCCTTCCCCTTAGGGTTAATTATGCTCCGCATTTTTTCTTGCTTTTCTATCAAGTTTTTCATCTATGTCTGCATTTCTATTTTAATTTAATTTCCCTTCATTTTTTGAGACAGGGTTTCACCCTGTCCCCCAGGTGGGAGTGTGGTGGCGTGATCTAGGCTCCCTGCAACCTCTGCCCTCTAGGCTCAAGTGTTCCTCCTACCTCAGCTTCCCAAGTAGCTGGGTCTACAGGTGCACACCACCACGCCCAGCTAAACCTTATTTATTTATTTTTTTTAGATGGAGTCTCGCTCTCTTGCTCAGGCTGGAGTGCAGTGGTGTGATCTTGGCTCACTGTAATCTCTGCCTCCTGGGTTCAAGCAGTTCTCTGCCTCAGCCTACCAAGTAGCTGGGATTACAGGTGCCAACCACCACTTCTGACTAATTTTTGTATTTTTAATAGAGATGGTCTTTCATCATCTTGGCCAGGCTGATCCTGAATTCCTGACCTCATGATCCACTTGCCTTGACTTCCCAAAGTGCTGGAATTACAAAAGACTACACAGAGTATGACCCTACTTTTATAAAGTTCAAAGGAAGACAAAATTACATTGAGTGTTTAGAAATGCATACATGGGCCGGGCGTGGTGGCTCACACCTGTAATTCCAGCACTTTGGGAGACCAAGGCAGGAGGATCCCCTGAGCCAGGAGTTTGAGACCAGGCTGAGCCTGGCCTGAAGTAGGGTCATGCTCTGTAGTCTTTTGGGTCTCACTTCTTTCATTAAACATTACACTGTGGCATTGTCCATAGTGTTGAGTGGGGTGGCTGTTTGTTTCACTTCCCTGTAATATCCCATATTGTGGGTGCACCGTGATTTATTCCTTCATTCTCCTGTTGGACATTTAGATATTTTCCTGATTTTGATCATTATCCATGGAGCTGCTCTGGACAGTCTTGAACTCCTTTCATGGATCACCTGTGCAAGATTTTCTCAAGGGTGGGTTCCTAGGAGCAGAATTGCTGAACATTAGGTTTGTGCATCCTTAGCTTTATCAGGTAAAGCCAGACTGCTTTCTCAAGGGGTTGTGCCCATTTGCACCTCACCTGCCAGCTATCATGAGTGCTCCCATTGCTCTGTGCTCTCGCCAGCACTTGGCATTGATGCCCATCTCAATTTTTGCCCATCTTTGTGAGATAGTGGTAGCATTTCATTTGCATTTTCTTGATTACCAGGGGGGTGAGCATCTGCCCCAGATCTTCTTCCTTTCCCCTTTCCTCCCCTATTGGATGCCTCCCTTCCTCTGCTCTCTGTGATCTCAGCCCCTCATGATGCTCAGGCTTTTGAGCTCCATTTTTCTCTCTGCCTTCCCTACCCCCACATCTCTCTCCTCCATTCTTCCATTCTTCTTCTTGGAGGACCAATCACTCTTCCCCATACTTCTTGGTGTTTGGATTACAGAGCCAGGCTCCAGAGCCACTGTCTGGAAGTCGGAGTTTCCCATTTTGTGTTTTAAAACCTCTGGTTCTTGGCCCAACTCACATCCCTTCCTGGGTCTTGGATTTTTCTTCAATAAAACAAAGACAGAAAAAAAAAAAGTCCCTCCACAGAAGGCATTTACGTTTCTCAGGCAAAACTCAGTGTATGCCCTGGAGAGGCACATGCAACATGCTAGCTCCTGTTCAAGGAAAGTTGACTTTCTCATGGGCCATTGGGAAGGGACAGGGCTGGGGTCTGAAGTCTTCTGAGCTTCTTGCAGGGAGGTCTTTGCCAAGAGTCGTCTCCTGGGATGTGATAGACATCCAGATGCTAGAGTCATGTCAATACATCTTTGCTGAGACTTTGGACAAGATGCTTTCTTGCTTCCTAGTCCCTTCTGACCCTCCAAGTACATGTGTGTATTCACAGTCTATAGTTTGAAGACTCAAGCTCCAGTTACCGGGCAGGAATCCTCAACTGATCAGCCAAACCCTGCAGAAGGCATTCCTGGGGTAGTGGACCAAGCCATTTTTCATTCGAGATTCCAGGACTATGATCAAGTGCTAGGATAACTCTGACCTCAATGGTGGAAATCTCAGCGTGGGGAGAAGACTTCCAAGCCCCAGCCAATGACTGTGTGATTTCAGGCAGGATTGATACAGTAGCATCCAACCCCTCCGAAAACCTTAGTCCTTGGAAACACACTGCACTTTCTCTGACCAGGCACAGCTATGGCAAGGTGAGCATTTCGGGAAGGCCTTGATGGGAAGCTGGAGAAGGAAGCTTTCCTCCCAGTCCTGTTGAAGACCTTGCCACCTGGCAGCCGGTGTGATGCCTACAGGGGTATGGGCCCTGGGATAGGCATTGGCTCCTGATGGCCTTATGTATGTGCTATAGACTGAATGCATGTGACCCAACAAATGCAAATGTTAAGGCCTAAACCCTCATGTGTTGGTATTAGGAGGTGGGGCCTTTGGGAGGTAACTAGATTTAGATGAGGTCATGAGGGTGGTGCTCTCATAATGGAACTAGTGCCCTCAGACGAAGGGACCACGGAGCTTGCTCTCTCTCACTGCCGTGTGAGGCCGCGTGAGGACAAAGTGAAGACAGCCAGCCACCTGCCATCCAGGAAGTGAGTCCTCACCAGGAACAGAATTAGCCAGCACGCTGACTTCCCGGCCTCCAGAACTAAATTTCTGTTTTTGTTTTTGCGGTGGAGTTTTGCTCTTGTTGCCTAGGCTGGAGTGCAATGGCATGATCTTGGTTCACTGCAACCTCTGCCTCCTGAATTTAAGCGATTCTCCTTCTTCAGCGTCCCGAATAGCTGGGATTACAGGCACTCACCACCATGCCTGGCTAATTTTGTATTTTTAGTAGAGATGGGGTTCTCCATTTTGATCAGGCTGGTCTTGAACTCCTGACTTCAGGTGATCTGCCTGCCTCAGCCTCCCAAAGTGCTGGGATTACACGCATGAGCCACTGCACCCTGCTAAATTTTTGTTGTTGAGGCTACCTATTCTATGGTATTTTGTTCTAGCAGCTAAGACAGTAAGCCACACGGCCTCTGTGGGCCTCAGATTAACACCCGATTTACAAGGAAGGAGACTAGCTGACCTCCAAGGTCCCGTCCAGCTTAAAATGTAATGACAGGAGGAAGGCACAGGGAAGTCTGTTAAATTGCTAGCCCAAGTTCTGATTCATCTCTCATTTACATTTGTACCACACCATACACAAAGACGGGGGCAGGTTCAGAAGATTTTGAATTTTGTAAATTTACGTATGTTACACATCCTTTACTAGGACTACAGTTCATTCATATGGTTCCTTTTGTGAATTAGAAAAAGATGTCTCTTTCTCAAGACACTTTTCTTATATGCATCAGAAAGAGACTGTAATGAATGTATAAATATGTACAGTGATTATCTAAAACAACATTGCCAGGACTTTGGAAAAGATGTAGTGTGAGGTCCAGCCTGCCCACTGCTTCCTGCTCACCCTTGACAGCTCAGGAAATGGAAGGACTGCCCACTGCACAAGGTGGCATCTCTGTGTGGCTGTCTGGCCTCAGCCAGGCCTCTGTAGCTTCTTGCTCCAAAGACTTTTTTTTTTTGAAATGGAGTTTTGGTCTTGTTGCCCAGGCTGGAGTGCAATGGCGAGATCTCAGCTCACTGCAGCCTCCACCCGTGGGTTCAAGTGATTCTCCTGCCTCAGCCTCCTGAGTAGCTGGGATCACAGGCATGCATCACCATGCCCGGCTAATTTTGTATTTTTAGTAGAGACGGGGTTTCTCCATGTTGGTCAGGCTGGTCTTGAACTCCCAGCCTCAGGTGAGCTGCCCACCTCAGCCTCCCAAAGTGCGGGGATTATAGCCGTGAGCCACTGCACCAGCTCCAAAGACTTTCAAAATGGACATTTCCCCTCTTCCTGAACATCTGAACACAGCAAAACAGTTACTAAACAGCCAATACTATTAATAGTCACTGTGGATTAAGCCCTTGGGCCCAATCAGTCTATTAAATGTTTCTCATATGTTTTGGAATATTCTCAATAACCTTGGAGATAGATATTATTTCCATTTTACATTTAAATGGAGACGTTAAATGGAGACTCAGAGAACTTTAATCATGTGTCTGAGGTCACACAGCTAGTAGGTGATGGAATTGAACTCAAGTCTGTTGACTCCTGAATGCATGCCCTGAAATACTACCTTCTACCACCTCCATAAGCAGAAACCACTAGCCTCGACTCTTCCACTTAGTAGCTCTGTGGCCTCAATCTAGTTACTTAACCTCTCTGAGCCTCAGTCATCTTATCTATAAAACGAGGATGAAAAGTTGGACTTTCTTTCTCTATTTCCAAAACTCAATGACATAATATTTGGAAGCATGTAGTACACTACCTGGGTACGTAGCAAAATGGAACTAAGAAATGTTCATTCCTTCGCTGAGTTTCTTCTCAACAAGACTGGAAGATACGTTTTAGTTTTGAATTCGTTCATTCAGTCACACTGCAGCTGCTGGGTTATCGCCATGAACCTGGAGCTGTTTGTCCCTTTGTCTGTGTTCTGTGGAATTGCTGGCTGGCTGCACTTCATACTGTCTGAGAACACAGTGGTTGCAGGAGTATTAGGAATAGCAGCGGAGACGCCGTCTGCAGCAGCGGTGTAGCCCCGGAGCTGGTGAAGGCGCCCAGCTGTGGTGGGGGGGTTCTCATCTGGGAACAGCCTTCCTGCTGGCCCCCACGTGCCAGTCCCAGCTGGAGTCGGGCTTGAGCAGTAGGGGGAGGACCTTGGATGCCCCCACAGGGGGTCTGGTGGGTATGGACATCAGTCTCCCAGTTGGGGGTGAAGTGGCTCTTGGGACTGCCAGCTCTAGGAGTGACCAAGTTGAGGGTCGTTGTGGAAACCAGCCCTGCCCCAAGCTAATAAAGATGGACACGCAGGTGGAGCCATCCAAAGCTCCCCGCAGCTTGTCTGCAGCTCCAGAGAGGGAGGTCTGGGCTCCACTTGGAAGTTCCAGTCATCAGATGGCAACTGAAATCACAAGGGTAGGTGCTGCCTGTAGGAAGCCCTCCTAATAAAGATGGAGGCTTCCGGAAGAGGAAAGGAAAGGAATGGTTTGGTTCTTCTACAGGCAGAATGTGCCCCCGCGGCGGCTCAGAACTTCACACTCCCCTCAGTCCAGCTCTCAGGCGCAGCAGTCTCTCCTCCCTCTTCACCGCCAATATCAAGGGCGTTCTATGTGTCCTTTCTCTTTTCCTGACCTCTCCCTCTGGAGGACCCTTCGCTCTTCCTCCAGTACCCCAGGACTGGCGCTCCCATCTGGCTCAGCCTTTGCCCTTCTCCCTCGGCTGTGAACGCTGGGCTCCTGCTCCATCAGTTCCCCTCCCTCGTGTCTTCAGCCTTTTCCTTCTGGCTCTTTCTCCTCCTCCTGCGAACATGCTCTAGACTCTCCTACCCAGAAAAATACAGAGAACAAACAAATAAACAGCACAACTTCATCCACCCTCATTGTCCTCCAGCGACTCCCCAGTCCCCGCCTTTCTCATCCCAGTTCTCCAGCGTTGTTTGGACCCACCGTCTCTGTTTCACCTTCCACCCATGCCTCAGACCACAGCCATTTTCTGTGACACCCTCACAGTTCCACAGGCCAGACATTGCTCTCACTAAGCTCCCGACGATTCCCTAATGGTCACATCCAATTGGCTGAGCTGACACTTCTAAGCACTCTCCGCTCATCTGGCTCTGCTAGCGCCAGCTCCCCTGGCCTCCCTGGCTGCCCTTGCTCAGTCTCCCTTAGGCTCTCCTTCTCTGCCCATCTCTGCTCAGTGCCCCTGTTCCTGGGCTGTTCCTTAGTTCTGGGTACTCCCCTGTGGCCAGGTATTTTTATTTATTTATTTATTTTTTGAGATGGTGTCTAGCTCTGTTGCCCAGGCTAGAGTGCAGTGGTGTACTCTTGGCTCACTGCAACCTCTGCCTCCCAGGTTCAAGAGATTCTCCTCCCTCAGCCTCCTGAGTAGCTAGGATTATAGACATGTGGCACCACGCCCAGCTAATTTTTGTATTTTTTGGTAGAGACGGAGTTTCACCATGTTGACCAGGCTGGTCTTGAACTCCTGACCTTAAGTGACCTGCCCGCCTCGGCCTCCCAAAGTGCTGGGGTTATAGGCGTGAACCACTGCACTGGGCCTGCTTTTCATATTTTATTGAATGCAATATTGAAGTGAGATAGGCATTATCCTGTTTTTTTTTTTTTTTTTTTTTTTTTAATAAGGTCTCACTCTGTCACCCAGACTGGAGTGCAGTGGCACAATCTTGGCTCACTGCAGCCTTGAACTCCTGTGCTCAAGTGATCCTCCTGCCTCAGTCCCCCAAGTAAGTTGGACTACAGACACATGCCACCATGGCCGACTAATGTTTGTATTTTTGTAGAGATGAGGTTTTACTATGTTGCCCAGGCTGGTCTCGAACTTAAGCGATCGGTCCCCCTTGGCCTCCCAAAGTGCCGAGATTACAGCATGATTTCCATTTTGCAGTTAAAAGAACTGGGGCTCAGGGAGTTTAGCAATGTGCCTTCAGTCACACAGCTTGCAGATGCTGGATTTTAATCTTATTCCCCTTCATATCCTAGTACCTATGGCATGTTTGAATGAGTGAGTGAATCTCCGATTCTCAGTGATGGCCCGAACTCTGGAGGTCAGAGCCTCGTAAGTCGGTCACCTGACAACATCCAGAGTCCTCCCTGGAGGTCTACGGGATGGGCTGCCTCCCGTGGGGGAGCAGAGGTGGGCGGAGGGTGAGATGTGTGCGTGGTGGTGAGTGGAGGCCGGGTAGCTAGCTGTTCCTTATCCTCAGGGAGACAGCACCGGATACAGGAAGGCATGTTCCGTCCGATCAAAACCTGCAGGTAATCAGTGTCAGATAATGGTTAAGTTACTAATTTCAGGTGCCTCGTGCAGAGGCTGGGCTAACATCGCTGTGTTTCAGTCCTTTAATTCTGTCAGAGGCTCCCTTTCCTGAGGAAGTTCTTCTAAGGTCCCACTCCAGGGGTCTGCATGAAACTGCAGATCAGGGACTGCGGTTCCTCTCCTTGAACAGTGTTTGGAGTTCCTCTGGGCTGCTGAGCGAGCCCCGACTCTCTGACAGAGCATTCTGGGTCTCCCCCGATGGCCCTCATCCCGCTTCCCGGGCCTGGGTCCTCTTGCCAGACCCTACACTCACAGGCGCATTTCCTCCATGCCTTTCCTCAGCCTGGAACGCCTCTCCTACTCCTACCCGTTTAGATCCCGCTCCCAGGCCCAGCATGGATGCTGCTTTTCCATGGAGCATCTCCAGGTGCCCTGGCCAGACAGTATGGAGGGTCTCCCTAAGTGGCCGTCTCTGCGGGAGGGTTACTTCATCCTGCCTGGCATGACAGTGACTGTCCACCCTCTCTGCCTGGCATTACAGAGAGCATCTGCTTAGGAGCGTGGGCTCATGGGTGAGAGCTGGAGGTCAAGGGCAACGTTTGGTTTGAGCCTCTTATTCTATAGGCACATCTGTTTCCTCCGCATGAGAGGCGTCTGTGTCACCTGGGTCTGTCTTACAGGAATGGAGGCCTGGCCTGTCATGACTTTAAAGACAGTGTGGGTGTATGGACATGTGAGAGTGTGAGTGTGTGTGTGTGTGTGTCGGGGTGTTGCTTTTCCCCAGGGAAGGAGAAGGAAGATTCACACCTGAGATTATGGAGCAATGACCATATGCCGGTCAATAGGACTATTATTGCTAACATTACTTCATTTATTCTTTCTTAGTATGTTTTTTTTTCCGATGAAGAAACTGAACCTCAGAGGAATTAAATCAGCTTTCCGAGTTTATGCAAGACGGTCCAGGGCAGGATTCCAGCCCCGCTGTGTCTGAGCCCACAGCCAGCATTCTAGGAGTTGTGAGTTGAGTACTTGGGTGCATACTGGCTCGGGGGGTGTGAGACGGGAGGGGGGCCTAGATCTGAGGCCTCTCTTCTGAGAGTGTGTCAGTGGGGACCATGATTTGGTTCCAGAACGAGGGCTTGGAAATGCCGCCACCTTTCCCCTCAGCCTGGCTCACCCCTCCTTCGTTTCTCTGTCACCTCTGTGTTCCCACCGGCTCTCTGTCACCTCTGTGTTCCCACTGGCTCTGAGAATTCTGGCTGGAGGCCTCTCAGAGGTCCCTGAAAGCAGATGGGTGGTGTCATGGCAGCAAGAGAAGCCAGGGGAGCGGCAGCCCCGGGGCTGTGGTGGGTGGGCTGAGTCTCCGCTCAGCTCCTTGGGAGCAGGGTGGACGTGGAGCCGGGCGCTCCCTGGAGACTGTGCGAGGCCCCGGGAGGTTGGGATTTTGTGCTTGGGGCTGACCTTCTTTACTGGGCCAGACTTAGTTAGCTTTCGTTCGCTTTCCACTTGAAACTTGAGTCCCCTCTGTCACCTTTCTTCATTCCTGTGGTGCGGTCACTATGGAACCTCTATAGCCATAGCGATAATGGGAGGGGGGACAACGGTCACTTATCTTGGGCCACTCCATTCCGTGGGCCAGGAAATGGAGGCTGAGAGGGGAGGAGCCAGCCAGGTGGAGCAATTCAGAGCATCAGGAGGTGAGGACAAGGTGTCCCCAGAATCCACTGGCTCATTTAGCCCTTTGGGTCAGGCCTGGCTGCTCTAACAGAAGAGGAACGCCTTAGTGTCCAGAGCAGTGTTGGGGGCGATGGGGCCTCGGTGAATTGTGCCTTGGGGATCAGGTGCTCAGTGGTGTCTGTGCTCTGTCCACACTTGTGCTGGACTTCCTGGTTCTGACTTTTATAGTTTGGATATGGATCACTCAGTTCCTACAGGCCCCTGGGCCAAAGTGATTTCCTGGCGTGATGCCTCTCACTGCACCCACATAAGTCAGGCTGTTTGCCCATTAGCAGCTTTGGCCCCTCCTCTTGGGCAGGTACCTAGGAGAGTCTGCACTGTAGACCCTGGGATCTGTAGGGTCGAAGGTGTAGACCCTGAGAGGGTCTCAAAGGGGATCTGCTGGAGGGGATGCCTTGGCAAGCAGTGGACTGGCTCCAGGTTTCCTTGCCATGCTGCTGGTATCCGGGGACTGGAGGAAGCTGGGCTGCCTTGGCCCGTTGACCTCTGACCACTGAGGAGGCTATGGTGAGAGAACCGTCTTGTTCAGAAGGACCATTGCAGTAGGGGTGGCTGTTGAAACTTAAGCATCCTGTACCCTGAGGCAGCTCAAGTCTTTAGCCTCCAAGAGAGTGATCGCTTTGGGGAAACTGAGGCAGCAATGACCACTCTGACAGCCTAGGGTAAGAAATAGGGCTGAGATCTTATTATAAAGTGAATCTGAACTACCGACCAATGTTTTTTTAATCCTGTTTGAACATCAAAATCAGAAGTTAAGGCCAGGCACGGTGGCTTAACACCTGTAATTCCGGCACTTTGGGAGGCTGAGGTGGGCACATCACTTGAGGTCAGGAGTTTGAGACCAGGCTGGCCAACATGGTGAAACCCCGTCTCTGCTAAAAACACAAAAATTAGCTGGGCATGGTGATACGCATGCCTGTAATCCCAGCTACTTGGAAGGCTGAGGCAGGAGAATGACTTAAACCCGGGAGACGGAGGTTGCAATGAGCCGAGATCACACCACTGCACTCCAGCCTGGGCGACAGTGAGATTCCATCAAAAAAAGAAAAAAAAAAGAAAAAAATCAGAAGTTAAAGAAAAAAAAAATCCCCTTGGTCTATTTCCTATACTTAATTCAGTAGGAGCTGGAAGTGGGGACTGGAAATCTGTAATTTTAATTGATTCCCAGGCTATTCTAATCTGCAGCCAAGGAGAACAAAGGGTTTAGCTAAATATTGCTCTTGTGCATATAATTTTCATAGAGAGCGTATCCTCTGGTTAGGGGTGTGAGGAACAGGTAGGGCTTGCTGCTCTCACAGACCCCAGACCCCAGGACCCCAGCTTGTTCGCTGTCATTCAGCCATGGAAAGTCTGTGCCAGCCTGGCACATTCCTTCTGGGCGTTGTCTGGAAACCAGTTGCCTGGTCTCTTGAGCCTTTTCCCTAGCTCAGGGGGCAAAGTACCTGTGGAATAGAATCTTTCCTCTCCTTGCCTGGGAGAGGTGCTGTGTCTCACAGGGGTTCATGACTGCCTTTCACCACCGTGTGGCCACATCCTCATCCCAGCAGATGTTAAATAGAGAGCTTTAGAGAGTTCCCCTCTCCCTGGTTGTGAGAAAAATTCTCCTCAGACAGGGAACTCGTGTCTTGAGGTTCTAAGCGTGAGACAAGGCTGGGGCCATGCTGGGCTGGGTGCTGGGCTGGGTGCTGGGGTGGGCACTGGGCTGTGTGCTGGGCTGGGTGCTGGGGTGGGCGCTGGGCTGAGTGCTGGGCTGTGTGTTGGGGTGGGTGCTGGACTGCGTGCTGGGGTGGGTGCTGGGCTGTGTGCTGGGGTGGGTGCTGGGCTGGGCACTGGGCTGGGTGCTGGGCTGTGTGCTGGGATGTGTGCTGGGCTGGGCGCTGGGCTGTGTGCTGGGCTGTGTGCTGGGGTGGGTGCTGGGCTGTGTGCTGGGGTGGGTGCTGGGCTGTGTGCTGGGCTGTGTGCTGGGCTGGGCGCTGGGCTGGGTGCTGGGGTGTGTGCTGGGCTGTGTGCTGGGGTGGGTGCTGGGGTGAGTGCTGGGCTGGGCGCTTGGCTGTGAGCTGGGGTGGGTGCTGGGCTGTGTGCTGGGCTGTGTGTTGGGGTGGGTGCTGGGGTGGGTGCTGGGGTGTGCGCTGGGCTGGGCACTGGGCTAGGTGCTGGGGTGGGTGCTGGGCTGGGCACTGGGTTGGGCTGCGGCCTGTGTTTGGGTGGAGAGTTGCTAGGAGCTGCTCTGCCTTCTGGGGCCTGGGCGGGGTAGTGACTGGCTGGCTTCCAGGTGGAAGGCAGGTTTCTCAGTTCCTGAGTTGGGATTTGTTGCTCAGAAAAGGGAGTTGGCACAGGTTCCTGCCCTGTCCCCAGATGCTTTGTGGTAGGGAGCTCCTCTCTGGGGTAGAAATTGGGAACTGTGGGCTTCACCCCTGGTTTTACCACAGACCAGCTCTGGAGGCACCTCTATTACCTGGCAGGGGAAACTGGTCACCATGATCTCAGCAAAAGATTCATAGAATTGTGTGAAGCCACAGAGTCACAGGGGAAGAAAATGAAGTTAGGTCAAAGGCAAGAGCTGAGGGCTGACCCCAGAAGCTGAAGGGAGGGCTGGCGGGCTCCAGGTGCGGGCAGTGCAGTGGCTGAGGGGGTCACAGGTGTGGCTTGTTTAGTCAGCTGAGAATGAGTGCCAAGGACATCATGGAGGCTGTGGCCACAAATTCTGAGAGACACTGGACAGCCGGTGTCCTGGAGGCCCCACCAGCACCTGCGTGATGAGTGGGCACAGAGGCCAGCATCGCCGTGGGCTTTCAGGGCAGCTGGTGGACTGAGGGGCATCTAAAGCAAATAGAAACTATGGAGAAGCAAAATGTCAGACACTACCTTGAAAAAAATCACCTTTCCCCGCGGCCCTAAAGATTCCATGTCCCGGTGACAAGGGACAGCAGGTTGATGGGTTTCGCTGACACTCTACATAATGAACTCTTCCCAAAGCCATGTGGCCTTGCTTTTGGGAACTGAAGTGTCTGTGAATCCAATGTCAGAAAAACGGTATCCTTCTTCGGTTCAGCGGCTGATTTCTTCATGACAATAACGCTTTGGCTCCTGACAGGCTTTCCGGGAAGTAGTTTAAAAGTGTTAATTTGCTTTTACTGACTTACTTCTCCTTTCTCCTCCCACCCTTAGTTCTGAATGGCGCTCTCCAGACCCCCAAGGACCGTACTCAGTGCCCAGGAATAGCTGCTGCCTCTGGGCAACCTTGCAGTCACCATCTCCACCCAGGGCATGGGCACCCGTGATGAGACCCTCGAAGGTAAGGGGCACCACGGGAGGCCTGCTGCTGGTGTTTTCCGGGCTAGGGGATCTGCCTCGGACCCTCCCAGGGGCCAGGAAAGGGGAGATGCGGGGATGAAGGGCTGCTGGGAGGTGCAGCCAGGTGGCGTGCCTTTCCTGCCCTGGTCAGCTCCCACGTGCTGTGCCCAGCTGGCTGTCTGGGTGGCTCCCCGGCCTAGGGAGGGGCTTGGAATGTTTAGGACCTTGGCCTGAGCTTTGCCTCTACTCTTTGCATCAGGGTGGCTGGTTCCTTGAGGGGCCAATTCTGTTCTGTGGTCAAGGGTATGTGGATGAGCAGCGGATCTGGGCTGGGGCTTTGGGGATGGTGGATGGCGCCATGTCCCTAGCCAGCCAGGTTGGGGAGTGGGAGCAGTACGTGGCCACTTAGCATCAGGAGACGGGCCTCGAGGGCTGGCTCTGCTTTTGGGAGCTGGCTGGTGAGCCCTGGTTTCCTCTGGAAAGTGAGGGGATTAGTCCAGTCCCAGATGAAATGGGGGCTGGCAAGGTGTGGAGCTGCTTCATCCTTCAGGGCCTGAAGGCAGACAGAGAAGCATGGTGGCCAGAGCAGCGGTTCAGGAGACAGCTCACGATGCACACGGCAGAACTCCCGGGGGCTTTGACATAGGAATCGGAAAACACCTGCTCACTTTAGTGCTAACCCAGATCCCACCTGAATGTAGATTCCAGTGGGGAAGTGGGAGGTGCTGAAATCTTAAAGAAGAATCTTCCCATCTAGAAATAGGATAAAGATGTTGTATGAACCTTTAGTGCTGTCAACTCCTTTGCTTTACTGATGTGGGAACCGAGACTCAGAGAAGTTCGCTTATTTCCTCAAGGTCACACAGGTGGCAAAAAGTGGGAACCCAGGCTCCTGAGTCCCAGACTAGGAGTCTTTCAGCCTCGGGTGGATGAGCTGGGTTTCCAACTGCATGGGGGCTTCTCCAGGTGGTGGGTTAGGGCCCCATGGATGATCCTGAGGTGTGCTCGGGCAGGGCTGAGCCAGGAGGGTGTGGAACCTACGTTTGTTAAATTCCTGCTTAGTGGCTGGTACGGTACTACAGAGATGAATAAGACACAGTGCCTGCCTCTAGGGAAGCCACAGGGCAGGACCAGAGAGAGGCATGGGGAAGAGAGAGTAATATGGAGGTGTGCCTGGGGCTGGGGGAATATAGGAGAGAGAGGGCTTCTCTCTCTTAACGAAATTGACACATAATAGTTGTACATATTTTCTGGGTGCACACGTGATGTTTGGATACAGGCATTCAATGCGTAGTGACCAAGTTAAGGTAATTGGGATTCCCATCACCTCAACCACTGGCCATTTCTTTTTCTTGGGAACATTCCAACTCTAGCTCTTTTGAATTGTACATTACTGTGAGCTATATTCACCCTACCACACTATCAAACCATGGATCGTATTCCTTCTACCTCACTGGATTTTCGTACCCATTGACCAACCTGTCTTCATCCCACCCCCTTCTCTTCCCAGCCTCTAGTAACCACCATTCTCTTCTTTGCCTCCGTGAGATCGACTTTTCCCATATATGAGTGAAAACAAGTAGTAATTGTCTGTCTGTGCCTGGCTTACTTCACTTAAGATAAAGACCACCAGGCTAGGCGTGGTGGCTCACATCTGTAATCCTAGCACTTTGGGAGGCAGAGGAGGGCAGATTGCCTGAGCTCAGGAGTTCGAGACCATCCTGGGCAATATGGTGAAACCCTGTCTACAAAAAATTAGCCAGGTGTGGTGGTGTGTGCCTATAATCCCAGCTATGGGGAGCTGAGGCAGGAGACTCACTTGAACCCAGGAGGTGGAGGTTGCAATGAGCTGAGGTCGCTCCACTGCATTCCAGCCTGGGTAACAGAGTGAGATTCCATCTCAAAAAAAAAAAAAAAAAAAAAAAATAGATAACGACCTCTAGTTCCATCTATGTTGCTCCAAGTGACAGGATTTTATTCTTTTTTTATGGCCAAATAGTGTCCCATTGTGTGTATGTGCCACATTTTCTTTCTCCATTCATCTGTTGATGGACACTTAGGTTGATTCCATATCTTGGCTATTGTGAATAATGCCACAGTAAACACGAGAGTGCAGATAGCTCTTCAGTGTACCGATTTGCTTTCTGTTGGATATTTACCCCGCAGTGACCTCAAAAGCACAGGCAACAAAAGCAAAAATAGACAAATCGGATGCCATCAAGCTTAAAAGCTTCTGTACAGCCAAGGAAACAGTCAATAGAATGAAGAATGCGAGAAAATATTCACAAACTATCCAGCTCACAAAGGATTAATAACCAAAATATATAAGGAACTCAAACAACTCAGCAACAAAAAATGGGGAATTTGCTTTAAAAACCGGCAAAAGACGGGAAGGCTTCTCTTTTTTTTTTTTTTTTGAGACAGAGCCTTGTTCTGTCACCTAGACTGGAGTGCAATGGTGTGATCTCAGCTCACTGCAACCTCTGCCTCCCAGATTCAAGTGATTCTCCTGCCTCGGTCTCTCAAGTAGCTAGGACTGTAGACACGTGCTACCAAGCCCAGCTAATTTTTTGTATTTTTAGTAGAGATGGGGTTTCACCGTGTTAGCCCGGATGGTCTTGATCTCCTGAGGGAGGGCTTCTTAAAGGAATGCACACCTTAGCTGAGCTTACCCTCCTCTTTCCTGACTCTGCTTCCTGTATGGTCTCAGCTCAGTGGTCCCTCCCTCTGAAAAGCTTTTTCTGTCCCCATCTCTGACCAGGGCTCCCTGGCCCTACACTGTCATTGCTTGTTAATTATCGTCTTCCCTGCCAGACTTCAAATCTTGCTGAGGACTGAGTCAGGCTTGCTCACTACTGTCTCCCTACACACAGAGAGCATTCATAAATCCCTGTGTCGGGGACAGAGGGTGCCTTTTGTTGAGCTGAGGGGGGTTAGGAGAGAGAAGAGGGAAGAGCAGTGTAGGACATGCTGTTGAGGTGCCTGGGGACTTCCAAGAGGGAGTTGGCAAGGTAATCAGATGCTCTGCTCTGCAACGGGTGGGATTGGTCAGGGCAGGAACTATGGGGTAGGGGGTTATCTGCAGGGGGCGGCAGTGAGGAAGTGGTCCCAGGGAGAGCAGCTAGTGGACAGAGGCAGGGTTGGGCACTCCAGGGGTCAGTGATGTTGGCTGATGGAAACGGGGAGCCCATGAAGGAGATGAAAAGGCACGGATTGGGGTTTGGAGCAAAGCCAGGGTGCAAAGAGGGAGGAGGCAGCCAGGCTGAGTGGCTGGAGCAGGGAGCAGGTGGGGTTGGAGGGATTTGGTGGAGATCACAGGCACCCTCCTGGCCCGGTCAAGCTCTGGTGTTGGGGGTGGGGCCCCCACATTCCTTGGGATTTTGGGCAGGGACGCTGTGGGGATGGAGTGCCCAGGGGTATGGCCCGGGTGTTCTTGGTTTGCTCCCAGTCTTGGCCTTGGAGGACTCTCGGGTGGTGCTCTCCTGTGCTTCTGTCTCCAGCCAAGGTCCCGCCCGCCGTGGCTGTGTACTGTGGGAGCATCCCTCGGAGCGGTGCTGGGCCCCGGGTGCTCCTGCCTGGAAACATCAACTCCAGTCTGCCTCATGGAGAAGGTGAGATGGGAAGACCCGGCCTGGTCACGGCCCCTGGCCGCATCCTGGAGTGGGAATGAGTGTGGCAGATGCCGGCTGGGTTCTCAAGCTACCAGCAAGTGTCATTTTTCCTGTGGCTCCTGCTGAAAATGCCCGTTGTTTTTAGGCAGGTTCTTTCAACCCCGTGCTTCAGAGGTTGGAGGTGTGTAGAGGGAGACCCGCAGGAATAGGGAGCAGGGCCCTTGCACGCACCTGGACGCTGGGACTGCACTCAGCACCCAGGGTGGTAATGGGGAGAGGGCCCCGTCTCAAGATGCCCACTCGGCATCTCTGCCGCTTGTCCAGCATCTGTGGCCTGGATCTCCAGAGGGGCTGGGATGTGGCTGAGCTTCTGAGAGCCCGCCTGTCTGAATGCCTTCTCTGCCCCTTTCTGCTCCAGTGCTCCCCCAGGGCCCAGGTGAAGAGCACTTCTTCCTGAAGGTCTTCTAGAGTCTCTTCCCTCCTCTAAATGTGCAGAGCGTTTTGTTTCTCTCCAGTCTGGTGTGTCTGCTGGAGTGGGTGTGGTTTGCTCTGAGACGCCTGGGCTCCTTCTTGCAGGCTGTGCTTGGCATAGCTCCGTGCTTGGGGATCTGATGCCTTTGTTGGACCCTAGAGATTGGTGGGTGGTGGTCCCTGGGCGGATGACCTATGTATTCATGGCCTCTCATCTGCGCTGTGATAGGACTGCAGGCTGATTTCCCCTTTTGTCCTGAGCGCCTCGTGGCATGGGACTTTTGTGACGGTTAGGTGCTTCAGAGATGCTGTCGAATGAATGAACCTCCCCCAGGCGTCACTGAAACACTGACCGGGTCTCACTGGGCAAGTGGCTGCCTGTTTAAAGGAAGCAATGGCAAGGAGTCTGCTGTGCCTGGTGCTACCCTGGGTACTGCTTGTGAGGCCATTCACACCTCTGTCCCCCTCAGGTTCCCTCCAGCCTGAGCCCAGCACCCTGCTGAACAATGAGGAACCATCACAGCTCCTGAGGGGACACAGAGAGCTGGGTGGCCTCAAGCTGGATGCCCCTTCCAAGGGCTGGCAGGCCAGGAATGGTCACCACAGGAACGTCGGGGCCTTGTCTTTGGGGGCCCAGCCCCTGGTGTTCCTCCCTTCTCTGGAGTCAGAGGCCAATAGCATGGCCAGGGACACCACCCAGATTAAGGACAAGCTTAAGAAAAGGAGGTTCTCAGAGGGCTTGGCAGCATCTTCCCGAGGTAAGCACTGGCCCCTCCCCACCCCTGACCCACCCACTTCCAGGTCGGGGGCCCAGGCCACCAGGGCTGTGAGGGTCAGCAGGCATCCAGGTGGCATGCTGGGATCCACTGGGGGTGGTCAGTGGGCACCTGCCAGGTACCCTCTCTATGGCCTCAGTGACCTCCCTCCCGGGCCCTGCAGCGCTTCCCAACAGGCCTCTTCATTCTTCCCTTGCTCCTTCTACTCTTGTTCCAGAAGGATCCTTTTAAACAAATGTTCTCATTTCCTCCAAAACCAGCCAGTGGATTTTGGATGTGCTTGGACTAAGACCCCAAATGTCCCCTCTGGCCCTGGCCTCACCCCTGACTGTGTCACTCTCTGCCTTTGGTCTCTGCTGTCCAGAGCTTGGGGCTTATGGGCTCTTTCCTGCCTGAGGTTTAGAGCCGCTGCTCCTCCCCCATCCCTCCTCCATTTCCCACTCTGAAAATCGCCCCCCAGCCTCCCTTCTTGGCTTCAAAGCCCTCCTCAGAGAGCCTTCCTTGACTCTCCAATGTGAATTTGCTTTTAGGATGCTCTCCAATAATGCCCTATCCTTTTCTCCTTCGGTGCTTTTCATGGTTTACATTTATATCTTTACTTTTGTGACTATTTAAAACCTGAATCCTCTTTCAGCAGGGGCCAGGGATCCTGGCCTTCTAGAAGTGCTCTCATTGAATCACCCCATTTCACAGAAGCGTCCATGGGGGTCAGAGAGACAGTGGCTGGCCGAGGTCACACGGCTCCTCCCCATGGCCAGGACCTGCTGTGCTCCCTCCTGATCTAGCACTGCCTTTATTTCCCTTCCTTCCCATGCTGCCTCTGAATTCTAAACACATAACTTGGATGGGTACTTTCTGGAATGGTACAGACACTCAGAAGCAGCTGCTTGCTCAGTCTACCAGGGGGTGTGGGGCTGGGGGCAGATCCGCCCTCTCTCTTTGCCATCCCAGGCCTTCCCAGGGCAAAAGCCCTGTGGCTGGGGTCTGAATTCTCCCTCCGCCCCCTGTTCTTCTGGGACTAACTGATTTCCCATCTGCATCTCTGTACAGCCTCTCTGGATCCAGGGGGAGGCCTCCAAGGAGTTCCCCTGCGGAGCACCATCCCCCGAGCCATGTCGCAGAGGCTGCTGAGGTTACCTAGGCCGATGCCTCCCATCCAGAGCATCCCCACCACCCCCGAGGCCAGCAGAGCCAAAGAGAAGGGCCTGGACCCTCTGGGGAGCATTCAGGGTCCTTACGAGTTGCCACCCGGTGCTCAGGAGGTGAGGTGGTTCCCTGCTGTGAGTCTCTCCTCAGCTTCTTGCCCTCCCTTGTCCTGCCTTTCTCTCTAGCCTCCACCAACCCCTGACTCCACACCCTGAGCATCCCTAGAGGTGTCTCGAGGTCTGCACTGAGGATAGGGGCAGCACTGGGAGAGGCTCAAGGCTCTCATTTCACCTTCTGCTGCAGCATTGCAAACTGCCATAGCTGGCCTAGGGGGTCTGGGGGACGGTGGCCGAGGCTGCGTGACCTTTGTCCTAGAATTGGCGGTCCCCTAGGCCTTCTGTGGTCTAAATGTTCCAGGATTCCTCCTGCTTTCTGGCCCCCTCCATTTGAAGCAAGAGTATGACAACGAATGCTGGGCTAGGGATTCGGGCCTTGGTGTCTGCTCTGGTCCTCACTGGCTGTGTGACCTTGGGCAAGTCACATGCCTCTTTGGGCCCCAGTTTGCCCATCTGTGAAAATAGAGGTTTGAAGGTCCTTCCAGCTCTGATGTTCTAGGATTTTTCTGAAGTGAGAACAGAAAAACAAATAATAATAGTCCCAAAAGGGCTTGCCAGTCTCCTCACCAGGAGTGGTAAGGAAGCGGTCAGCCTTCTGGGGGTCCCCGGGATGAATGGCTGAAAAGAGAGAGCAGGCACCACACTGTGTGAGGTGCCTGGGAGGTGAGCATTCAGCCTGGGATGTTTCCATAGCCCAGACCCCTGTGTCGCCTCTGCTCCCAGGTGCAGATCTCCGGACAATACCTGCACTGCAGTGATGAGAAGATGCGGAAGTCCCTGGGGGGCGTCATGGTCCTACCCATCCCGAAGGCCAGGACGACTCCCTCCCATGTGCCTGGCTCCCTTCCCAGCCCATTGCCTCCAGGCCAGGGTGACCTCGCAGGCCAGAGGGCTCCACGCACACGGTACGAACGCTAAGTCAAGCCTTCCTTGCTGACTTCTCTTCCTCTGTCCCCCTAAGATCCACTGGGGCTCCTCACGGCCAACCCTCCGTGCTGGGGCAGGGTTCTTGGGGAACCAGGCAGGGAAAGGGCTGAGTGTTCCACCCGTAAGCCACAGACCTAGGGAGGTCACAGCATGGGTGCCAGGGTGTCTCTGCCTCTCAGCTCCAGCATGCTGGATCAGTGGCATGACCAGCAATATCTCCAGCCTCTGCCTTCTCCCAGTACCTTAGTGGATGCAGTTGCTGGAGTAATGAATAGAACACTAATTATTGTATTTTATGTGTACATTTTTTGAGACAGAGTCTTTCTCTGTTGCCCAGGCTGGAGGGCAGTGGCACGGTCTCGGCTCACTGCAACCTCTGCCTCCCAGGTTCAAGCAATTCTTGGCCTCCCAAGTAGCTGGGATTACAGACATGTGCCACCATGCCCAGCTAATTTTTGTATTCTTAGTAGAAACAGGGTTTCACCATGTTGAGCAGGCTGGTCTCAAACTCCTGACCTCAGGTGATCCACCCACCTCAGCCTCCCAAAGTGCTGGGATTACAGGCATAAGCCACCACACCTAGCCTTTTTTTTTTTTTTTTTTTTTTTTTTTTTAGTGCAGTGGCATGATCTCGGCTCACTGCAACCTCTGCAAGTGATTCTCCTGCCTCAGCCTCCTGAGTAGCTGGGACTACAGGCTCTCACCACCAGGCCCTGCTAACTTTTGTATTTTTGTTAGAGATGGGGTTTCTCCATGTTGGCCAGGCTGGTCTTGAACTTCTGACCTCAGGTGATCTGTCCACTTCAGTCTCCCAAAGTGCCGGGATTACAGGTGTAAGCCACCGCGCCCAACCCAGTCTATTTTATTTAAACCTCATTCTGTTCTTTAACTTGGAGCACCACAGGGCAGGGGCCATATGTCAAAAACGTCTGTGGCTTCCAAGGGGCCAGGCTTGGTACCTGGCATGGGTTAGTTCCATAATAAATATCTGTCCTTTCCTGTCTGGTTGTGACATGGATTTCTCTTTGTTGACTCTGTGGGGTTCTCTAGCCAATGGAAGGGACAGAGGATCTGTTACCATTTTACTCATCCATGGATGGTCCATGTACTCACCTACATAGTAGCTGTTAAGGACCTACTATGTGCCAGGCGCTATGAAGACAAAGACAAATAGGCCACCATCTGTGTGGTCCAGGAGCTCACAAGAGATACGTCCCAGGAAATCATCAAGGTAAAGTCCAAAGAGGTGGGTGCATAGGCTAAGGCTGCCTGTCATGTTGGTGAGCCAGGAAAAAGAGATTTGAATCACACCAGGCAGACTTCTCAGAAAAGGGTGAGGGCACACTTGCAAGATGGAGATGGAGGTGGAAGAGGGAGAGACAGGAGGAGGATTAAGCCCCTGCATTCATGTGGGATAGCCTGCGGGGTGGGGGTGAAGGGCCCGTGTGCCAACTGAGAAGAAGGAACTGCATCCTGCTGTGAAGAGGTGGCACCAAAGGCTTTTGGGTGTGAAAGTGGCGTCTGCTCTGACTTAGAAAGGCCACATTGGCAACCTCAGAATGGCATGGACCATGTCGACGGAGGTGGGGCTGCTGCAGAAATTAGGGGAGAAGGCCAAGGGTGCCTGAGTGGGGGAGAGGCAAGGAATGTGTGGGGTGAGGATGCAGGGGCGGGGCGGGGTGGGATGACTGGCAGGGCTAAGCCACAGGCTGGGCGTGGGCAGAAAATGGAGGTGCTGAGGCCATGCTGGGGTTCCTGGCTTCAGCCGCTGAACAGATACCGGTACCCGTCCTGGAGACAGGGGATGGGGAGAAGAGGCAGGTGCTGGGGACAGTACTGAGGCCATTGGACATGCTTAGACATTTGGCCTGGAGCAGGGAGGGGCTCTTGCTGGAAACAGGGGTTTCCTGCCCCTGCCCCGCCCACCTCCTTGAGGCCTGGGGAGGAGCCTGAGTGATGGTGGGTTTTCTGTGGGGTTTGCAGAGGGCAGGGCTGGGCTGCCACATCCAGGAAGGCAGGAGCTCTGATGGGCGTGGTCTGTCTTGGCCTCAGCCCTTTCTGGTGAGGGGTCTCTAGAGAAGGGGAGGGCAAGAGGCTTCCTCCAGTTTCACAGCTCGAGAGAAGTGAGCCAAGTCCTCTGAGGCCAAATCCCTTGCTCAGAGCTGGGGTCGGGGGGTGGCTTGAAGGGGTGGAGGTGGCAGGCTGTAGCTCAGAGCCCAGGGGCACAGCCTAGGCATGAGCAGGATGAGGCCGGGCCTGGGAAAGGGGTCGGCATCAGGGTTTTTGGCCTCAGGCAGCCTGGGACCTCCATGAGCTCGTAGAAACCAAGAGCAACCATGGGGACTTTGACCCTCTGCTTCTTTGCCTCCCACCACCAATCCTGTCAGTGCCATTGGGCAGTGGTTGAGCAGTGGTGGGTTACACTGGCAAAGGCCTAGCGTGTGGGCTCCTCAGGTCAGGGGGGCCCTGGGGCATTCACTTACTATCTCCAGCCCATACAAGCCCTCCCTGTGGGTCCAGACCCAAGAGGCTGGGCCTGGCCCCAGACACAATGCTGAGTCCTGGCTGATCTAGGCCCTGATTTAAGCTCTGCTCCTCCCGGGGACCCAGGGTCCCCTGATTGCCACAGTCCCCTAGGATCAGGGTTCCCTTGGATCAAGGCAGGCACTGGGGTGGGCTGTCCTCCCACCCCTCCTCTGGCCCAGCCTGGACTGTGATTCTCTGCAGCCAGAGCATGGGATGTTGCATTCCTGTCCTGTTGCTATAGCTTGTCACTCCGTCAGCCCCTCAGTGGTCCTGATGTCAGCTGAGAAGGGAAAGACGTGGGATGCTGCATGGCTGGTCTCCATGGGACCCTGAGCTCCTGGAAGGCAGGGAGTGTCATGTCTTATTGACGCTCTATTCCCGGTGTCTAGAATGGTGCTTGACACATAGTAGGTCTTCAGAAAATATCTGTTGAATAAGTAAATGGTGCTTCTAACTCAAGAAATTACAATTAAAATCAGTGCCAGGGATGCCACTGTCTTTCCTTCCTGTGGGTGATTGGGATTGAGCTTCTGGTACAAAGCAGTGGTGACTTCCTGCCACAGCAAAGGGGGTCAAACCCCCAGGCCCTGCGGGATGGGAGATGGGGGGACAGGAATTACAGTCATGAGGAGGGGTGACTATTTCGGGATCACTAAGCTCTCACGGGCTTGGGGCAGCTTGGAGAACTTGGGCTCAGTGCTGTCTGAGCTGCGAGGCCGTTCACCCTTGTCTGCTGCAGCTGCTCTCAGGTCTCACAGGCCCAAGCAGCGCAGCGGGAGGGCCGGGGCTTCCTTTAAGACAGCAGCTTCCACGTGGGCGTCGGCCTCCTGGGGAATGAATGAGCTTGCTGGAAACAAGCTCATTGCCAGGAAATAGGGCTGAGCCTGGCCTGGCGGTCAGCCTGCCCTTGTGTTTGTGGACGTTATCTCCTGCAGCTTGAATCTTGGGCCAAAAGCCTCTGCAGGGAGAATGGCGTCCTCCCCTCTGTCCCTCATTTCGGCCGCTGCCCCATCCTGGAGCCACCCTGGGCTCCCCCAGCAGTGTCTCTGGCTGGCCGTTCCTCATGATGCTTTTCTCTCCCCCATTCTTTTAAGATTGGCTGGGGAGAGTGGGCCTCGGGAGAAGACCCCTGCATCTCTGGGTATGTATTTTCCCTGCACGCCTCCTTTTGTTATTTGACTCTCTGCATTCTTGGACTGGGTCCTGGAAACAGAATGGGGCCAGAGGAGATCTGAGAGCTTTCGTGTCCGGGCCCCTCATTTCACAGCAGGAAGCTGAAGTCACCGGAGTCTAACTGGAGGGTGGCAGCGGGCCCACGCCAGGCGTGGAAGAGAAGCGACATTTAATTGGCACCTGCTCTGGTACGTCAGGTGTGTCGACGTACCCCAGCTTGTGCAGCTCGACGTGGTCTCGATGAGAGAGACAGTGCTGGCCCTGCATGACAGACGAGCTGGCACATGGAGACTCCGTAAGCAGGATGTTCTCCCTGGTTGCCAAGCCCCGTCAGGCTGGCAGTCGGGCTCCCATAGCCCCACAGCTGGGGTCCTGACACATCAAGCAGCTGCCCCTTGTGATGTGTTAAGCAAGTAGGGAGAGTATTCCTCACTGAGAGAATGAGAGGGGACGGGGCAGAGTAGGAGGCCTTTAAAGAGGGAGGAGGGATCCTTCCTTGATTGAACTCTATGGGGAGGCAGGACGAGTGGATGGAGGCTGGGCCTCTGCTGCAGGGTTGGGGAGGAGAGCACCCCAAACCCGGGCCACAGTGGGGAGGAGTTTGGAGGCAGCCACTCTGCTGCCTGGCAGGAGGGACCGGCTTCCTGGCAGGTCACTCTGCTAATCAGCTCAGCTGGGGGGGCGGTTGGCAAAGTGGGGAGGCTGTTGCCCAAGAGGCGCTGGGATCAAGACACAAAGCTGGACCTGGCACAGAAACCTCTGTGGCAGCTGCATCTCCCCTGCCTCCGGGCTGGGCTGCAGCAGGGTGAGCTCAGGCAGTCTGTGGTGAAATGCACTGGCACCCTGAGTGACCTTAAGAGCTAACCCAGAGAATGCTGGTGTGGAGGGTGGGCCAGGAGACCCTAGTCAGTAACCACTTCCTCCCCTGGCTCTCCAGCTTGCTGCTTGAAAACCAGGTCCCTCAGGGCCTGTGGCAGGGGCAGGCTGCTCAGACGAGGCTTTCCAGGGCGTCACTTTGGGGTGCAGGTGAAGAAGTGACATACAAAATAGCTAAGTCCTTAAAGGGCTCTCTGCTCTCTGGCTGGCAGCCAGGGCTGACACTGCCCTCTAGGAGGGCCACGCTTAACACATGGTAGAGGCTCACAGGGGCTTGTCTGAAGCTGGGAAGTTCCCCTCACATCTGTGGCCTTCCTGCAGTCCTTGCCTTGGCCAGGTGGCACCTACCACCGGTGCCCTCTGCCCTGCCTCTTACCTCTGGGCAGACGAGGCTTCAAAGCCCCTCTTCTTGCTTGGCCCTTGATCCTTTTCTCTGCACGAAGCAGAGGAATCCTTTGCAGAAGACATGGGCTGGGCAGAGGACCGGGGTGACCTGGGAGTTGCTGCAGGGGCCCCAGACATAAGATGCCTTTTCCAGCCGCAGGCAGCCTCAGGTGGTGGCCCCATCTTGGCAGACCCCTGACTTCCAGGTTCACCCAAGGATGGTGAGCTCCAAACCCTGTGAGTGGCAGAAAATGAATGAACGGACCTATTTGGATCCTGCCTTCAAAATGAGAAATGTACCTTTAAAATCCGCTGATGGGGAGAATATAAATGACAAAGCAATCCTGTGGATTTGATGCCACCAAGTAGAAGTGAATGGGTGTTTTATCCATCCCATGAGCATTCAAAGGTTCCTGGCTATATTAGATTCTCCAGGGGGACAGAACTGGTAGGCTGTACATCTCTATATAGGGAGTTTATTAGGGAGAATTGGCTCACACGATTACAAGGTGAAGTCCCATGATAGGCCATCTGCAGGCTGGGGAAGAGAGAGGCTGCTAGTGGCTCAGTCCAAGCTCGAAAGCTTCAAACCAGGGAAGCCAACAGTATAGCCTTCAATCTGTGACCAAAGGTTCAAGAGCCCCTGGCAAGCCACTGGTGCAAGTCCCAGAGTCCAAAGGCCCAAGAACCTGGAGCCTGATGTTCAAGGGCAGGAGAAGTAGGAAGAAGCATCCAGCAGGGGAGAAAGCAGGCAGCCAGCACACCGGCAGCAAGGCGATCCCACCTTCTTCCACCTGCTCTGTTCAGCCGGCAGCCGACTGGACGATACCCACCCACATTGAGGGTGGTTCCTCCCCTCCCAGTGCACGGACTCAAATGTCAGTCTCTTCTGGCAACACCTTCACAGACACACCCAGAAACAATACTTTACCAGCTCTGTAGGTATCCAGTTCAGATGACATCTACTATTAACCATCACACCTGCTCTCAGCTTTCCTGACTGTGAAATGGGACTGGACTAGTGTTAGTTCTCTGGCCCTGGCAACTCTGCCCTTTCATGCTGCGCCATGATTTCAGGCAAGCCCGTGGTCATATGAAAGGGTCAGTGGGCCCATTTTGTTTTTTCTTTTCCTGCAGTACATACCTCCTGGGACAGTTACACTTAACATTCTAAGGAAATGTCTTACATCTCTTGGATAACACAGCTGGCCCTCTTTCCTGCCCAGCCTCCCCACCTCTGCACTTATCTTGGAATAAAGTGTGCAGTGAATGAATCAATGAATCAATGAATGAATGAAGAGGGACGCTGGTCCACGGGCAGCCCGCTCTGTGCCTGCAGGTGCTGCCCTGTACAGTGTAACTAACCTGAGTCTTGCTCCATCGAGGAAGAATTGAGGGTGCGGGGCTTAGCAGCAGAGTTGAGCCAGCCACAGGGTCTGCAAACTCAGGAGGGGCCTGGGTGTCTTTAGCTCCACCCTTTTTCTCAACCCCTCAGAGCCAAAACCTTTGGCCTCACCCAGCAGAAACAGGCCTGCCGCTGCTGAGAAGCTGGCCCTGCCTTTTTCTCAGTCTGCTCCCAGGCTGACAGGCTTCTCCTTCGGCCATGCCAAAGAAGCCCAGCCTCCACTGAAAGAAGAGGACCAGAAGGAGATCAGCAGCAAGGTACGTGGGGAGCAGGAGGAGGAGGAAGGGGGGCTGGAGGGGACCACAGGCTGCCTGAAGGCAAGCAACTGCCTGAAGTATTCAAGAGTGGGACCAGCCGCAGAGCAGAGCCGGGAGAGCCCGAGGCAGCCACCCAAGGACTAAAGGCCAGAACCCGCAGACGGGGGTTGGGGTGAGGGCTGAAGAAAGGAAGAGAAAGGCTGGGGGTCAGAAGAGGGGTGGGGAACTAGTGCAGGGACAGAGGGTCACTGAGGGGCAGGAGGCAGGCAGGCAGGAAGGATGAGGAGGTTGCACAGGGCTCAGGAGGAAGCCAGATGTCGGGGAGAGAGCAGAAGGCCACGTGGTTTGAACTGACACCCAAGATAGCAACTGAGAGGCAGCTGATTGAGGGCTGGTCAGCCAAGGGCTGCGCTCCCCAGGCTGGCGAATACCCCAGACTTCTAGGTGACCTTGGGAGGTGTGTCTCTTCCCTGGTCGGAATGAATTTGGTGAAGCCTGGAGTCACTGTGGTGAGGAGCCTGTGCTCATTCTTTGAAACAGAACCTTCCAGGTCCATAAGCATATCCTGAGGGCCTCCCGGGGGCACAGTGTCTGTTAGAGACTGGGATTCCAGGGTGACTGTGTGAAGTCGTCACCACGGCCCTCCCACGCTAGAGAGGGCCACAGAACATGAAACAAAACAATGATTCCGTTTAGCAAAACAAGCTTGTCCTCCACCCCACGTCTGTGTGCCACCTCCCACCCGTGGTCACATCACAGGCCTTGGCATTTTAAAGTGTGGCCCCCACCGTGGTCCCCATTCCAAGCATCCCCTCGGTCACCAGCAGCTCCTGCTGTTCCGCCCAATCCGTCCAATCCTTCAGCTCCAACACTTGTTCCCTCTCTGGCATCAACAATATTCCCCTTGAAGCAGGAGCATTGCTATCAGCATGCTAGCTCTCTGTGACCACTTTCGTTTTAAGAAAGCAAAACAAAACCAGAACAAAATGATTGCTGCGTCTCTTCTCTCCTGAGTCCACTCCCGACAGGCATCAGTGCACACCCCCAAACTGAAACTGCCCGCATTGGGGTCACCAGTGACCTTCCCACCGCAGCCACAGTTAGTCCCCTTCTACCTTGACCCCATCACAGCTTTGGACACGACTTATGTCTCATCCCTGAATTCTCCAGCCAGGGATGGAGGTGAGGGGTGGCTCTTTCTGGGTCCTGCCTGTGTGAAAGGCAGCTCCTTCCCAGCCCTTCTTTGCTGCCTCCTCCTCATCTCCCCAACTCTGGATGCCGGCACTCCCCCAGCGCTCAGCCCTCTGACCTCTTGGCTATTTATTCTGACCCTCTAGGTCCGTGTTCCGTCCAGGCGTTCAGTCCTGTAATCTCTGTGCTGAGGACTCCACACCTCCCTTGCAGCCTAGACCTTCTCCTGACCTCCAGACTCACATATTTAGCTGCTACTCAATATGTCTGCTTAAATGCCTAATTATACTTCCAGCTGACTGTGTCTAAAACTGAACCCTTGAACACTCTCCTCACAAAACCTCCTCTCTCCCCAGAGACCCACTCAACTCCAGCCTTCCAGTGGCTCAGGCCAACCGTCTTGGGCGGCTTTGGCTCCTCTCTTGCCCTGCACCTCACGTATCAGCGAAGAGTGAGCTGCACCTTTGAAGCGTGTCCAGAATCAGCCCATCCCACCACCCCCGTGGCCGTCCAGGCCCTGCCACCTCTTGCTTGGATGTTTAGCTGCCTCCTGACCACTCTTCCTGCCCCCAGTGTGAGCCAGCTCCAGACCCTTCCCCTGCAGCAGCCTGCATGAGCCTTAGAGAAACAGACGTTAGACCATTCTGTGGATGATGTTATCATTGGGGAAGGGTGAAGGGAACACAGGAAGTCTTGGTTCTATTTTGACAACTTACGAGTTGTTCTTGCGTCTTAAACAATTTCAAAATAAAAGTTTATAAAAAACAACACGTAGGGACAGCCGCTGCCAGCGGAAGTCAGATCATGTCATTCCTCTGCTCACTCCTCTGCTCAAAACCTTAAACGGCTTCCTGTGTCCTTCAGAGGAGAAGCCCAATCCCTTTCATGGCCCTCGTGCTATGGATCCTGCCCCCTGCCCCATCTTGTGTCCTGTCACTTCTCTGACTCAAGAGAGCTCAGTCAGTGTCTTCTACACTGTCCCCAACCAGCCAAGCACACCCCGGCCTCAGAGCTTCTGCATTCACTCCCTCTGTTTCCAATTCTTCTCTCTTAGAAATCTGTGGGGCAGACCTCCTCCCTTCATTTCTGTCTCCACTTAAGCTTCACCTCCTCGGGGAGTCCCTCAGGGCCTTCAAGGCTAAAAGCCACTGTCATCTCTGTCTCCTTACTTTTCCTTCAGCACATACTGCCTGATATCAGCAATCAGGCTGTTTATTGTGTCTCCCCCACGCCACAAAGCTCTTGGGGTACAAGGAGTCGTCTGTTTTGTTCACTTCCAGGACAGCAGTTGGCACACAGGAGACACGTGTTCGATGATTGCATGTTGATGATTGAATGAATGGAGGTTAATAGAGTTTGCCTTGACCTTGTGCCAGGTCCAAGTCACCATCTCCAAGTCTGCCCGGGAGAAGATGCGGCTGAAGCAGATGAAGGAGATGGAGCTGCTCCGGAGGCCGGAGGTGCCCAGGATGGAGCGGGAGCTCACTCCTCAGGGCGTGGGCTCCCGGAGAGCCTTCGTGAAGGAAGGTACTGGGTGCCTGGTGCAGGTTTTGCTCAGGCTTGGGGAGCTGAGGCCACTCTCTCATAGCCTGCTGAGGGGCCCATTTTCTTTTTTAATTTTTAATTTTTTGTTTTTGTTTTTTTTTGGGACAGAGTCTTGCTCTGTCACCAGGTACCAGGCTGGAGTGCAGTGATGCGATCTTGGCTCACTGCAACCTCCACCTCCTGGGTTCAAGCAATTCTCCTGCTTCAGCCTCCCAGGTAGATGGGACTACAGGCGCATGCCACCATGCCCAGCTAGTATTTGTATTTTTTTAGTAGAGACAGGGTTTCACCATGTTGGCCAGGATGGTCTCAATCGCTTGACCTCGTGATCTGCCTGCTTTGGCCTTCCAAAGTGCTGGGATTACAGGCGTGAGCCGCCTTGCCCAGCCTTCTTTTTTAAATTTTTTATTCATTACTTATTTATTTATGTAGATATGGGGCCTCGCTCTGTGGCCCAGACTAAAGGGCAGTGACGCACTCACCTCAGCCTCAAACTCTTGGGCTCAAGGGATCCTCCTGCCTCAGCCTCCCAAGTAGTGGGAACTATAGATGTGTGCTACTGTGCCTGGCTAATTTCTTTTAAATTTTCTGTAGGGATGGGGGTCTCCCTATGTTGCCCAGGCTGATCTTGAACTCCTGGCCTGAAGCCTTCCTCCTACCTTGGCCTCCCAACATGTTGGGGGTACTGGTATGGGCCAGCATGCCCAGACACGGGCCCATTTTCAAAGTAGGACATTGAGGCTGAGGGAAACAGGCCTGCTGATTTCTCGGACTTCCTCTGTGCCCACAGGCCTCCTTCCCCTTCGGAGCAGCAGGACCCTGTCTGTGCCCACTAGGCTGAGCAGCCCATGCAGAAACGACGTCGGCATCATCCTGAGGAAGCGGGCCAGCCGGGCCTCCCTGCCCAGCATCCCCGTCAGCAAGCAGGAGCCCCGCTTCACCCGCCATGCCTCAGGTGGGCAGGCCTGACCAGCAGGCGCATGCATCCCTCTGCCCATGCTGCCTTGGGATGCCCTGAGGCATGGCAAAGGTGACCTCAGTGGCTTTGCTTCTGCCCCTTGTCCATGTTAGACCAGGAGGCAGCCTGCGGTGGTGGTCACCTTACCAGAGGAGAAACAGTGCCAGGGACTCATAATTGTCTATGGGCTGGGCTGGGGGACCCAGGATCTCATACCTGGAGCTGTGACGTGCTCAGCCTGTGTGACATGTCCTGGAGGAGTGACCAGTGCACCAGGGCAAAGACGCGAGGCAACAGCATGTAGGGAGGTAGCTGAGAACACCAGGAAGAGGACGGGAGGGTTGGGGAGGAACTCGGTTTCTTTCCTGTTGCTTCGTAAAATGTCAGGGCTGCGCAGCGCTGGCTGCAGATGGGAATCACAGGGTCCAGAGCTTCTACCAGGGCACCTCGGGAATTGTGCCCAGGACAAGGGGACACTCTGTCCCCATTCTACCAGAGGAGCTTCCATTTTGCCTCACTCTTTTATATACTGGGCATTCATGTGACATTTCATTTGCAAAGATTTTGCTACTGAAAAAAAACTTAAAAACAGCTTGGTTGGGAGTTTCTTTAAGTGCGGGATGTGATGGTAAATGATCATAGATTAGAGCACAGTTCTGTGCTATAAACAACACCAGCTCACCTCCCTTTTCAATTCTCTTTCTATCCTCAAGCAGAAAGTCTGAATTTGGTGCTAGTCTTTAGCACCTCTTTTCATATTTTTAATCTTTTATAAAGAAAAGAGGTTTAATTGGTTCATGGTTCCACAGGCTGTACAAAAACCGTAGTGATTTCTGCTTCTGGGAGGCCTCAGGAAACTTATCATCACGGCAGCACCTCTCCTTTTAAACAGGGAGATCCTCTTTTAGGCTCAAAGATATCAGAGGCTGCTGTAATTTTTTAGCTAGGGTTTTAAACATTGTTTTACTTCCATTGTAAATATTTATCTTATTCTATGACAAACAATGTTAGTTTATGGTAGTGAAAGTTCCCTTTACAATTAAATTCTTTAGGATTTGAAACTGGTGTGATATGAAGAAAAATACAATGTAAATAGAAGGACAGGCTATTGAGAGGTATGGCAGAAATCATGAAAGTGGTAATTGAATGATATGATTGATACTGAGAACTACTGGTCTGTCTAACCCAACCCACTTTTTAAAAAATTTTATTTTTTTTAAGACAGAGTCTCACTCTGTTGTCCAGGCTGGAGTGCAATGGTATGATCTCTGCTCATTGCAACCTCTGCCTCCTGGGTTCAAGTGATCCTGCCTCAGCCTCCTGAGTAGCTGGGACTACAGGTGCATGCCACCATGGCCTGACTGATTTTTGCATTTTTAGTAGAGACAGGGCTTCACCATGTTGGCCAGGCTGGTCTCGAACTCCCAACCTCAAGTGGTTTGCCTACCTTGGCCTCCCAAAGTGCTGGGATTAGACCCAGTGATGCAAAGGCCACCCAAGGTCACTCAAGTTCGTGGTGCCCCATAGTGCCACCATCTAAAGATCACTAGACTGACACTTTGGTTAGTGACGCTTGACCCACTCTGTTGTCCCTTTTTATTTGAACTGTTTTATGTTTGGTGGGTGAGTGGATGGGTAGAAACAAGATCTTCAAGTAGGTTAGGTTGTTGGAGTTAGAAAAAAGAAAAAAAGCCAACATTCTCCTCTTACTACCTCCCTGGAAGCTGCATCTGAATCCTCCTCATCTTCCTCTCTCCTCACAGTGGACGAAGAATCCCTTAACTTACTTTATAGTTTGGATTTTTAGTCTGGCTGGAAATGATAGTATTTCAGGACTGTCAACCTGCTGGTCCTCCTGATTCTCCTAATAATTCTTGTGAAGGGCTGGCCTTTCTTGGGAGACTGGATTGGTTTAGGTGAGCTCAGTTCAGGATCTGTTCAATTTCTTTTGTTTTCTGTGTGAAAAGTAGAAATGACTGAACCAGAAGGTACAAATATGAACAGAACCGGAAAGCTGTCAGAGGTAGGGCAAACGGGGAGGCAACACAAGCCCTCAAGACACTGGAGGCTGGAATCCCCCTGCCAGTGCCTTTCGTGGGTTTGTTTTCACATCCAGTGGATGCTAATGCCCCTGCAGGGTGCAGTAAAGGTAGGGAAGGGGGCAGGGGGGCAGGAGGATGGATTGCTTCCTCCAGAAGACCGAGCCTTTTTTAGAGAGGGTCACAGACAGCGTGTCATTCTCGTCCGTGCTGCCCAGGGAAGGATGGGGAGGTTGGATGTTACCTCCTGACTCTCAGAGAGTGACTGAAAGAACTGATGAAGAGACCGTTCCACATGCCGAGGGCAGTGCTGAGAAGTGAGGGCTTTGTGTCTCCCCCTTTTTTTTTTTTGAGACAGAGTCTCACTCTGTTGCCCAGGCTGAAGTGCAGTGGCACGATTTCGGCTCGCTGCAACCTCCGCTTCCTGATTCCAAGCGATTCTCCTGCCTCAGCCTCCCATGTAGCTGGGATTACAGGCATGCGCCACCATGCCCAGCTAATTTTTGTATTTTTAGTAGAGACGGTATTTCATCATGTTGGGCAGACTGGTCCTGAACTCCTGACCTCGGGTGATCCACCTGCCTCGGACTCCCAAAGTTCTGGGATTACAGGCGTGAGCCACCACGCCTGGCTGTGTCTCCGCTTTCCATAAAGGGCTTCCTCTCCACTCAGACTTGCCCGGGACCTCGGGATGTACTGTGGTGAAAATCGTCCGGGTGGAGGTGAAGCTTGGCAGAAAACTCACAGGAAGGGAGATGTGGTAGTGAGCGCTCTGGACTGTGACGGGGACCATGTTGTCCTGGCCGTGCTGACAGAGGAGCTGAGGGGCTGTGGAGGGTCCCCGACCCTCTCTGGTCCTCAACTGTGTGATCAAGGCGTTTGGTTAGACAGAGGCCCTGTAAGATGCCTGCCTGTCCTAGAAGTTTATGATTCTAGCATCTGTCCCCAGGGAAGGAGAGCCTAGAAAACACGACAGCCTGCTTGTTGTGGGTCCCTGTGTGCATGGTTGCGTCTGGACCGTGTGGGTGCCAGTTAGCTACATTGCCTTCCTCCAGCCATCTGCTTTTGGACCACTTCCCTGCTCGTGGGCAACCCCGCAAAAGGCTGGATAGCATCAGGGAAGGAGGAGGCACTGCTCACACAGGCCTCTGGTTGGGCATGTCAGACCGCCACCAAAGTGAGTGGGGAGGTCATTCATTGATGGCTCAGGGGCCCCCACCTCACCACAGAGGAGGCAGGGTTGGAGGTGTCTCCCCGACTGGGGGGGCTTTGTCCCATGACATCACTTGGCTTATGACAAGTCTGTTTATAAGAATCTCATTGGCAAGGTCAGGAAGGGAAAAAGTCAACCAAAGGTAGAGCTAGGAGGTCTTTATGGCTCCCAGGCAGGGAAGCCCAGGCGCTGGCTTCTCAGCCTCACCAGCCACCTCCCCCTGTACACCCTCCCTGTTAGGTGGGCTCGGGGCGGTGGCACGGCCTCCCGTGTGAGTGGTGGCAGGAACGGCCACTCAGGGCTCTTACCTGTCCTGCTGCGTGAAGCCTGCTGTTTCTTTCTTGTGAATGCAGCTAACTCATTACCTGCGGTGCTCACATTGGGGTCTCCTGAATGGGAAGAGGAGGAGGAGATGGATCTTAGAGGCTTTAAGGAGCTGAGGCCTTTCTCAAACCCGGAGCTGGGGCTGATGGACGCACTTCAGTGCCTCAACAGCAGTGACTGGTGAGGAGACGCCTGCCCCACGTGCTATGGTCTGGCCAGAAGCGGGGCTGTCGCACTAGCTTCTGCACCTCAACTTTCCTCCTCTCCCACTCTGAGGTTCCAGCACCATGGAGGGAGGACTGCGTGTGTGTGTACATACGTGTGTGCCTGAGTGTGTGGTGCTCCTGGCTTTATGTGTGCGCCCTGAGACCCTCCATGCACCTGTGCATGGCTCCGTGACGTGCCAAAGCCAGGCATGGCAAGGATGCATTTGATTCCACACCATGGGGCCCGAGAAAGGCTGCAGCCCTTTCTTTCTCTGATTGAAATTGAATCTGCTCCGAGTGCTTCTTCCCACTGTGGGGATGCAGGACCATGGTCATGAGCAAAGCAATGCCTTGGCCTCTGGAACATTTGTGAGACGTCCTCCTTGCCTTCAGTCCTCTCTGTTCAAGTGCCTTCTACTGAAGGTGTTGGCTTTGTGTCAAGGGCGCAGGCAGGTCCTGGGGTGGGCTTCCGTGCAGCACTGTCAGAGCTGAGGGCCGGCCAGAGGCCACATAAAACTGGCTTTTACTGAGGGGTTAGGATTTCAGGCCACGGTGTTACCCCAGGAAACCCTGGTCTGAGGCCGTAGAATGGCACCCTACTGTGCACTGTGAGGGTGGGCCATGATGGTGCATGATGTGGGGCCCCTTGTCTGCAGAGGGGTGGGGCTCCTCCCTCCCCACCCGCCTGCAACAGGGCCTGGCCTTGCTTCTCAGGCAGATGAAGGAGAAGGGCCTGGTGAGCATCCAGCGCCTGGCAGCCTGTCACTCGGAGGTCCTCACCGGGAGGCTGCACGACGTGTGCTTGGCGGTGACTGGGGAGGTGAGGCCCCCCCCCAGCCTGTGTGCTGTGCATCTGGCCCTGCTGCGGCTGCTCCATGCCGTCCCCTAGCAGCTGTAGAGGGGCTGTGGCTCCAGGAACATGGGCATCCCTGCTTATTTCTCAGCCTTCAGCCACCGAGGTAGGAGGTAGCCACCCATTTCTCAGATTGGAAAACTGAGGCCTAGGGTTTCCTTATTTGTAATCTTTGGGAACGGAAACAATGAGGATCCCACATGCCCATGTGTCGGCCTGCATGGTCCTCTGTACCTAATGCCTAAGGAGGGCTGGAGTGCTCTGGGCCAGATCCCCAGCTCCAGGGCCGTTGTGGTGCTTCCCAAGGCCTTTTGCTCATGGCTCTGGGGCTTGGTCTAGGCTGGGTCCAGAGAGGCGGGAGGCTGTATTTGGTCTCATGTGGAGGCTGTGTCCCACTCTTGGGAGTGGACTGCCCCAGTGGGGGTGGGTGGGGATGAATACTCAGGATGCTGTTTTGTTGACACGCAGAGGCCTGGGTGGTGTCGGGAGCACCCGCCTTCCTGCATGTGGCCTGGGGTCTCTGCTTTCTTTGTAAAGTGAGGCATGCAGAAAAAATACAGTTACTTTCTCCCAGGTTAATTAGAGTTAAGTCAGCACTACAGTGCTTCTCATGGCACCAACTCTCACGGTAGCAGTGAAGATCAAATCAGTGCTTTGAAGATGGTGTACACATTTCCGATGGCCATGATAATATAGATTAACAACAGATGATAACAAAATGGGACAGTTTTGCTCAGAGCAGCTGCAGGGTTTTCGTTTCCAGCATGGCAAGGCTTAGGTCAGGGGAAGGGTTGGGGAGGAGGAAGAGGGTGGAGCAGGGCCCATTCTCAGTGCATCCCAGAGCCCTTGGCAGGGTCCAGCACCCTGGAGGGCCGCTCTCCTCTCTCCAAGGTCACCAATCTGCGCTCCAAGGTGTCTCGCCTGGCCATCAGCACCTTGGGAGACCTCTTCCAGGCCTTGAAGAAGAATATGGACCAGGAGGCCAAGGAGATCGCCCGCTGCTTGCTGCAGAAGATGGGGAACACCAGCGAGTTCATCCAGAGAGCAGCCGGCCGGTCCCTGGGGGCCATGGTGGAGAACGTGACCCCTGCCCGCTCCCTAGTGGCCCTCACCTCGGCGGGCGTCTAGTACGTGGCTGCCTGTTGTCTGAAGGGTGGGGGAGGTCAGGGAGGGTAAGTCGAGGGGAGAGGCCCTGGGATGTGACAGGAGGAGGGAAGGGTGCAGGGAGGGAGGCAGGCAAGTGAGGCTGCAAGGGGTCCATTGGGATGCTAGAGGCCAAGGTCAGAGGTTCAGAGTGAAGAAGGGGCCCGCCTCAGACTTCGCAGCAGGTGCCTCCCATTTAGCTGAGGGAGGAAGAAGATTCCTGCTTCCCTGTGCCAAGCACCGGGCTTCTCTCCCACCTTTCATCAGCCAGGCTGGGGTAATGCAGGGAGCTCTGGCTGGAAGAGGAGGGTGCTGTTGCACGCTGTCGCTGTGGGAGCACCCCGGGAGACAGGGCTGCAGAGGCAGCCTGAGCGTGGGCCCTGGAGCTCCTATCCCCAGGAGCCGTGTTGCTTTCTGATGAAATGTGGGCCAGTGAGAAGAGAAAGGTGCAGAATCAAATACTTCAGCTTGCCCCGCTGGGCCTGCTCCCGTGGAGGGGAAGGTGTTGGGCTCCTATTGGAGCCTTTCTGCTGATTTGTTTTCCCATCATTAAAAAACCACACTAAAAGCAAAACCAAAAGCATTTCCCAAGCACTTTTTCCCACAGAGCAAAACGCCTTGCCACCCCGGAAGTGGACCATTACGCTATGCATGAGGTT
Source organism: Saimiri boliviensis (assembly GCF_048565385.1). Classification (NCBI taxonomy): domain Eukaryota; kingdom Metazoa; phylum Chordata; class Mammalia; order Primates; family Cebidae; genus Saimiri; species Saimiri boliviensis. The sequence continues at coordinate 28,771,027 of NC_133449.1, forward strand.
TCTCAGTAGTCTGGGGGCCTGTCGGACCAGCTGGGAGACCTTTAGTAATTGCACCATAGCATATTGAGATCCTGCTGGGCGAGATCCTGCCCAGGCACTTCGCCTGGGTTCACATCCTGCTTGTCACTTCACCTCTCAGCGTCTCAGCTGACTCATCTATAAAATGGGAATAATAATGGTGTCCACCTCATGAAGTTGTTATGATAAGTAGTTGAATTGACTCATGAAAGTGCACTTAGAACGGTGCCTGCCTGTACCTGACATTCACGGAGTGCTTGCTGTGCCTATAATTCACTTGGGAGAAATTAATTGTATTTTTCTCTGGGTGCCTCCTTTTGGCTCAGCTTCCTCGTCTGCAAAATGATGATGATAATAGTAGCTAATGGGGTGGATGTGAGATAATGGATAACAGGTGCTGGCATGGAGGGACAGGCAACGATCACTGTCAACGAGAACGAGGGGTGGTGGCTTGTGCATCTGAGTCCCCTGCGATCTTGCTGAAATGCAGATTCTGGTTCAGATGCCAGTGCTGCTGGTCCAGAGACCATGCTGAGTAGGGAGAGCTCTGATGTCCTCACTGTGTTTCTTCACTGGGGACAAAAGGGTCAGTGCTGCCTGACGGAGTGGGGACACACAGGTCCTTTGAGAGAGGGGGCCAGGTGTGGTGTCACACGCCTGTAATCCCAGCACTGTGGGAGGCCAAGGCGGGCGGATCACAAGGTCAAGAGATCGAGGGCATCCCGGCCAACATGGCGAAACCCTGTCTCTACTAAAAATACAAAAATTAGCCAGGCGTGGTGGCAGGTACCTGTAGTCCCAGCTACTCCAGAGGCTGAGGCAGGAGAATCACTTGAACCTGGGAGGTAGAAGTTGCAGAGAGCCAAGATCATGCCAATGCACTTCAGCCTGGCGACAGAGTAAGACTCCGTCTCAAAAATAAATAAATAAATAAACAAACAAACAAACAGAAATAGAGAAAGAGTGCCATTCTGACACGTTTCTCTGATGGAGCTCGGGTTCCACTTGTTATGCTCATCATCTCACCCAGTAATCCCTCTTCTCCCTCCTGTCTCAGTTTAGTTCAGCAAATGTGCAGTAAGTTCCTGCTAAGCGCCAGGGATGTGCCAGGCACCGGCGGGGCAGTGGGGTTGCAACAGAGGGGGAAACCAGGACTCCAACCAGGATACCAGTCGGGCAGGGCCAGGGGTCTGGGGGCAGAGAAGGCAACCAGCCAGCCCTGAGGGGCCTGGAGAGCGCAGCCTAGCTTCCCTGGGACTCTGCAGAGGGACAGGCAGGTGGGTAAAAGCTGTGTCCTTTTCTTTCAGCTCTTGTCCCACCCCTTCCATCAACCCAAGTCCGCTGAGGGCCCATACTCCCGGCCTCCACCTTCTCACCTCCCATTTCCCCTCTACCCACTGAATATTGCTCTTGTTTCTGCCTCACCCCAGCACCGCTCTCTGTAAGACCATTCAGGCCTTTCTTTTCTGGAGGTATTTAATGATCACTCTTTTTGTTATTATGGATTCAGCAGTGAAAAAGAGAAATGAAGCCCCCTGTTCTGGAGCTTACTTCCTAGTCAAGGGAGACAGATAACCTGGTCCGTGGCTACAGGGAGCTGGCAGCCTGGTGGGAGACCTAAGGGTGTGCTCTGTCCCGCAGAGCAACAAACAGGAACCCGAGCAAGCCTGTCGTGGATGAGAAAGGGATGGGACAAGAGGCGCGAAGAATGGCAGCAAGACAAAAGTTCTGATCAAGCTGCAAAGTTTATTTCAAAATGGGTTCCTTATATAGGGAGGGGAGAGGGTAGAGAGGGGAAAGGGGAAGTAGTTCTGATAGGCTGGGAGACGAGTGTTTAGCTCATGATCAGCTACCCCATTGGTGCAGCCATGCATGTTCTGTGCGTGATCAGGTCCTCCATTGGTGGCCCTGAGGCATGTCTTGCCCGTGATCAGGTCCTCCATTGGTGGCCCTGAGGCATGTCTTGCCCGTGATCAGGTCCTCCATTGGTGGCCCGCCACCACGCCCGGGGCATGCTTTTGGCGGGGAGGGCTGATGCAACCTTTTGTTCCAATAGCATCAGCTTAGCCTGGGTTCCCAACATCTCCTCCCTTTTTCTTTAAAAAAGAGGAGGCGGACCTTAACCAGCTAGGGGAGGTAGAGGCTGTGCTCCTCCTGAGCCTTAATTTTCAGGCTTACAGGTACCTTTTTGGGAGGAGAGGATTTTTCGAGTACCAACCTCTATGCAAGCCAGCTTACCTCTCAGGAGACTCGACAGTAGCCTTAGTAAGGCCTCTCCTTGCAGTGCCTTGCCTTGCACCTAGCGGTGTCCATTACCTTCGTAAAGCATAGTGTCGAGCGGTATGCTGCTCCCGTAGGAGGGGAACCGGCTACAGTCTGCCATATTCTAGATCACGCGTTGCTAGTTGGTGATAGTGGATTTGTATGGGCTTTCCCAGTAGGGAATTGAGCTGATCCCTGATTAACGCTGTTACTCGTCTTAGGATCCAAGGGGCAAAAGAGAAGAACAGGATGATAGCGAATAAGGGTCCAAGGAAGGGGAGGAGGTAAGGGAGAAGTCCATTGAGGCCGGTGAGGAAGGGATTGTCTGCAAGTGCCTTGCGTCTTTGTTCGAGGTCTTCTTGTAGATTTTTTATTTTATCTCGGACAATTCCTGACTTGTTGGCATAAAAGCAGCAACGTTCCTGTAGAGCCAAACAGATACCTCCCTGTTCTGCAGTGAGTAGGTCTAAGCCTCTTCTGTTTTGTAGGACTACTTCGGCTAGGGAATCTAGTTGGTCCTGTAAGTCATTAATGGTGCTAGACAAGGCTTGGATGTCGTTAATAAGTTGATGGGAAAGTTTTGTGTAAGATTGAACAGCCACCCCGAGTCCTGCTGTACCGGTAGCGACTGCTGTAGAGACACCCAATCCTACTAGCAGGGGAATCAGTGTAACGGCTCGTTTCTGCCGCCCTGCAATATAGTCAAAGGTAGGGATAGGGACAGGGTCATCACCAGAAATAATGTCTATATCTGGCAAGAGGGCGGCTAACACACATGACCCTGTCCAGTTTGCAGGCAGAGCAGTAAAGGCGAGGTTGTTGCCGCAAACAAAAGCTTGGCCTGGGCCAGGGCAAAGGGCCTCACTGTGGTTGGAACTACTGGAGCAGTTTACAAAGTTGGCAATGCCAACCGGAATATCAAAGCTGTTGTTTTGTGCACCTTTAAAGAAGCAAGGGTATACTTGGGAAGGCATGGGCTGGACTCTAAAGGGTAAGCTGGGGGTGCAATTATTTTGTGAGGCATTAAAACTAGATATATTGACAGGGAAGGCTAGGGGCATGGAGGTACCTTGATTTAAGCATAACCAGCAATTTTGGGCTAGGCTGGGGTTGGAGATATTGAGGGCCTGGTGGGTGGCTGACAGAATGTCAAGCATTTGCGCATCAATGTCAGGTCCTCTTGGTTTTGAGCGAGCTAGGGGGTGGTAGGATAACTTAGGGAATTGGCTTTGAATAACAAGCTCTATTTGTTTTTGTACATAAAGCTCTCTCACAGCATCTTGGGGTCCGCCACCGTCGGAGACGTGAATAGGGGCTTGCTGATTCCAAAAAACCGATTTTCCAATCGTGCCATCGCATCCGGCCTGGAGGACCCCATGAGGTTGTAGGCCGCTGGTGACAGGATTGGTTTCTGAGGTGCTCATTGTTCTTTGTAGAATGGCAGTAAAATAAGTATTATTGCCTTGAGTACACTGTGAGAAACTAGAATAGCAGGAGGAGTGCATCTGGGATTTAATGTTGTTTGTGCACTCGCTTGGGCACGGGCCTGGGCGGCCATTAATGACCGGTATACTAGGAGGCTTGCGCACACAAAGCCACTTAGGTGAAGATACTCCATTCCAATTGGTGTCATAGGTAAGATAGGCATTTTTGTCCCCACAATCTGTTACCTGAGTGTAAGTTGGGGTGGCGTAATTATTGGTCTGAGTCCCCCCTTTACAGTCACATGGCGCTCCAAAGAGGGCAGTGTAAATGTCTCCGGATGGCTTTCCAAGTCCTCCCTTTGTGACTGGGCAGAGGCGTGGGTGCAGTAGGAGGATGAGGATGCAGAGCATTCTTTCTGGAAGAAGAGAAAAAGAGCTCCTCAGGGCGAGCCTTTTGGCCCTGGGGCTGTATTTGGGTTACTTGGCCTGTCACACAAGGGGGCTGTCTGATTATTGATGTGTCTAATTAGTCGCTCAGGGAGCCAGCGGGGGCCATCCTCCTTTTGATCGTATATGCAGGCTGAGCCTCGCCCCCATATGAGAACAGGGTCAGGGCCCTTCCAAACACTGGTGAGAGGGTCACGCCACATAACCGTAGCATGCTGCTGAGAAGTTTGGGGATGCCATAGACGGTCAGCTGCCGAGCGACCTTGACTGTCAAGCTGTAGAAAATTTAGTTGAAATAGGGCATGACTAAGAAGGTTTCTGGGTTGTTGCATAGAAAACCCAAGGGGGGAGCGGGCTAAGCGACTTAGGGCATTTTTTAATGTTTGATGAGCTCGTTCAACTACTCCTTGACCCTGGGGGTTGTACGGTATACCAGTAACATGTTTGATTTGGAGTTTTTGGCAAAAGTCTTGGAAGTTTTTTCCAGTATATCCTGGGCCATTGTCTGTTTTAATGGTGTGCGGTTTTCCTATGGTAGCAAGACAGTGGATAACATGAGAGATAACATTTTTTGATGCTTCACCTGTTTGGGGAGTGGCTAAGATAAAACCACTAAATGTGTCAACAGTAACATGAACAAACCTCTGTTTTCCAAAAGGAGTAAAATGAGTGACATCCATTTGCCAAATGGCATTGGGGACTAAACCACGGGGGTTCACGCCAAGATGGGGTACAGGGGTGGCTACGACACATTGTTTGCAAGCTTTTACAATATCTCTGGCTTGTTCTCTAGTAATTTTATAGAGTAATCGTAGGGTGTGTGCATTGAGGTGATGTAGGGTGTGAGCTTGAGTAGCCTCATGTATTGGGTCACTTATAATGGGGAAAATCTGTGTGGCAGCATCAGCTAAGGCATTGCCTTCAGCCAGGGGTCCTGGAAGATTTAGGTGGGCCCGAAGATGTCCGATAAAGAAAGGGTGTTGTCTGTTTAAAATTAGCTGTTGCAGTTTAGAAAATAAGGGGGTAGCATTGGTTGAGGATTTGATAAAGGGGACTGTCTCCAAAAGAGGGACTGATTGAGCAATATACGCACTGTCAGTGTACAAGTTAAACGGTTGGTGAGCTAGAACTGTGAACACCTGGAGAATAGCATAGAGTTCAACAAGTTGAGCTGACAGGTAGGGGGATTTTATTGAGATGGGTTGATTATCAATAATATATGCAGCAATTCCGTTTGAGGATCCATCAGTGAAAACTAGCGTGGCTTGAGGAATTGGGGCAGATTTTGTGATCTTGGGAAATATGAACTGGTGAAGCTTGGCAAATTGGATAACAGGGTCACTGGGGTAATGATTGTCTATGTCTCCTGTGAAGGAGGATAATGCAATGGCCCATTCGTCAGAGGTTTGCAGGAGCCAGGTTAATTGATCCTGGGTGTATGGAATGATTATCGAGTGGGGGTCCCTGCCAAACAGTTGGCGGCCAGTGTACCGACCCTTAATAATTAACATGGCGAGGAGCGAGGGGTAGGTGAGTAAGACTTTTGATGGGGAGGCAGGTAGATGGAGCCAAAGGAGGGGGCTTCCGTATTTAGTAGGGTCTGTACCGTTTGGTTGCCAAAACACCGCGGTGGGTGTATGGGGAGTTGGGAGCAAGAGGAGTACTAGGGGAAGGTTATACGAAATTTGTTGAACACTTTGATTTTGGATGGCCTTGTTGATGAGGGCTAGAGATTGCTTTGCCTCTGGGGTCAGTGCTCGAACCGATAAAGGATTTGGATCGCCTTTTAGAATATTGTTAAGGGGAACAAGGGCACTGGTGGGCAATTTTAAATAGGGTCGAAGCCACTGAATGTCCCCGAGTAATTTTTGGAAATCGTTAAGGGTTTTTAAGTGATCAGTTTTTAAGCAGACTCGGGGAGTAAATACTTGCTGATGGTGTAACTCAAATCCTAAATAAGAAAATGGCTCAGACACTTGTACCTTGTCTGGAGCAATTTTTAGTCCATATGAGGTAAGACAGGATATAATGTGAGCATAGCAGGCCTTGGCTGCCTCGGCGCTATCACAAGCAAGAAGGATGTCATCCATATAATGGAGGATATAGGCCTCTGGCCACTGGGATCTTACTGGGGCAATGGCGGCAGCAACAAATTTTTGGCACAGTGTGGGACTGTTGGCCATGCCCTGTGGCAGAACCTTCCACTGATAACGAGGCATAGGACTTTGGAAGTTGATTTGAGGGACGCTAAAGGCAAAGTAAGGTCTGTCTTCAGGGTGTAAGGGGATGGTAAAGAAACAATCCTTAAGGTCAATAACAATTTTGTGATAGTTTAGGGGAATGGCTACAGGAGAAGGAAGACCAGGCTGAAGGGCTCCCATGGGGACCATTACCTTATTAACGGCTCTCAGATTTTGTAAAAGATGCCAGCTACCTGATTTTTTCTTAATGATAAATATAGGAGTGTTCCATGGAGAATTTGTGGGCTCAATATGTCCTGCTGCGAGCTGTTCCTGTACTAACGCAATGGCAGCGAGGGTTTTCTCATATGTAAGTGGCCACTGATCAACCCACACAGGGTCTGTAATTTTCCAGGAAATTTTGTCAGCGTGGGGTACAGGAATGTCAATGGCCGCTACGGTAAATTTTGGTGGAATCCTAGGCCTGTTTTGTCTTTTTTGGGGGTAATAGTAATGGGCTGGGTGATTCCTTGATTATTTTTTCCCAACCCTTGGCCGGGGAGATACCCCTGGCTTAGCATTTGGGTCATAACAGTATTGTTAGGACTGCACATAACGAGTTTCATTTGAGAGAGGATGTCCCTTCCCCAGAGATTGACTGGCAGATTGGGGAGGACATAAGGGGTAATGTGACCATTATTGCCTTCAGAGTCCTCCCACTTAAGCATTTGAGCACTTTGTTGGGGGTTGGTGGCCTGGCCAATACCGCGCAGGTGAGTAGCAACGGTTGTTAACGGCCAGTTCCTCGGCCAGTGAGTGTAAGATATAACGGTGGCATCGGCCCCTGTATCGAGAATGCCAGAAAAGAGCTTACCATTTAATTTAAGTTTCAGGGTAGGCCGCTGTTGAGAAATTTGTTGAACCCAGTAGACATCAGAAGACCCAGGGGCACTAGCCCCGCGGTAGGGCTTATGGAAATTGGAGTTAATTTGTTGGAGGGGGAGAATGACTATTTGAGCTAGTCTGGTGCCCTTTGGGATGGTGACTAAATCTTTAGTTGTAGAGAGAATGATATGGATTTCTCCATCAAAATCATTGTCTAATATGCCGGGCAGAACTTGGATCCCTTGGAGGGTAGAGCTGGCTCTGCCTAATATGAGGCCGAATGTCTGGGGTGGTAAGGGTCCATATATTCCAACTGGAAGTATCAGAGGGCTATTTTGGGTGGTTAGTATTGTGTCGGTGGTGGTACAGAGGTCCAGTCCTGCACTGCCCGCTGTTGCTCGCCAGAGGTCTGTGACGTAGCGGCGTGGTTGATTACTGGGAGGGCAGGGGTTGGCTGGCGGTATTGGGGGGTGAACTGTGAAGCCCCGGAGTTCATCCCGGTAGTGGGGCCCTGGGGCTGGCCCCTGTTCAAGTTTCCCTGCCTAATAATGGGTTGTCCATTAATGTCTAATCGAGAACGGCATTCTGAAGCCCAGTGAAATCCTTTTTTGCAGCGAGGACATTTTGTTGTGGGACCTAAATTTTTTATAAGGCTAGCCTGTGGGGCATTAGGTTGAGTTGGGAGTTGAGTAGGTGGTTGTATTTTTTGGGGGCAGTTTCTTGAAAGATGGCCGGGTTGGTGACAATTATAGCAAAGGCGGGCCTGGGCTCCAGGCAGTTGCGCGGGGGCAAGATTTTGGAGGGCAGCTCCTATGGCTAGGCCAACAGCATGGGCAGAGCCAATACCAGAGCAGAGGCGAACATAGTCGCAAAGCTCCTTCTGCCTAAAAGGCCGAATTGCACTTTGGCAAGCGGGGTTAGCGTTTTCATAGGCTAGGTGTTTTACAAAGGAGCTCTCACTTTCCCCGGAGCCAAAAAGGCGATCTGCCGTCTCCTGGAGGCGGCTTACAAAATCACTGTATGACTCATCGGGGCCTTGTCTAATCTTTGCAAGGGAAGTAGTAGCCGCTCCCTTTTGAGGGAGTCGCTTCCAGGCTTTTAGGCCTGCGGACTGAATCTGGGTTAAAAGCCCTGGGGGGAATTGGGCCTGTTTGTCATTGCTCTGATAAGGGCTGGCGCCCAGGAATTTTTTAAGGGTCCATCCTTTGGAGGAGGCCTTACGCGCGTTGCGCTCTGCAAACTGTTTGGAAATATCCTCATACTCAGACTTCCAAAGGATATTGTCCCCTCCGCTCAGCGCAGCACGAGACAAGAAAAACCAATCACTAGGGGTAAGCCATCTTTCACTAAGACTCTCTACAAGGGCCACGGTAAAGGGGGCAGTAGGACCATAGTTAGCAACAGCAGTTTTAATTTTTTCTATGGTCTTTAGATTTAGCCGCTTATAGGAATGGGTGTAGGTAGGCTCAGTGGGCTCTGAGCTTTCCTCCTCCTCATCCTCTGAGTCAGATTCTCCGGAGTCTGCTTCCTCCTCCTCAGGGATGGTGTGTGTGTCAGGGTGAGGAGACGCTCGGCCCGTGGTATTGGAGCTAACCTGTCCCTGACTTCTGGTAACGGGAAAAGCCATAACTCCCGCGGGAGGTAGAAGGGCCAAATCGGACAGTTTTGTGACTAAGGTTTTAACCCCATCAAGAAGAGAAACAGTCTCATCAATGGGACCGGAGGGTTTGGCTAGGGCTACACCGGGCAAGTTTGGGGCCGTGGGGGAACCAGGAACGCCTGAAGTAGGGGCATGCAAAACAGGAGCCGCAACTGCCACTGGGGGCACTGCTGTAGGAACATAGGGCGGTGGCCGGAAAGGTGGCAATGCCGGGGTGTTAGTTAATTGGGGCCAATCAGGGTTGTTATATTGGGCAGCTGCCTCTTCCAGATCTGCTTGATCGGCGGGATTTAGTTGATCATCCTGACTACCCGAGTTATGGAAGGTTTTAGAATTAGCAAGCAAGGGCAAATGTTGGGGCGGAGTATGCGCCCGAGAATGAGGACTTTGAATGGGGGGGTCCGTAAGGGTTGCAAGGTTGGGGTACAGTGAAGACTGCCCTGTATCATCTGAACCAATGTCAATTGCAACCGAGGGGCAGGTAGAAGGGGCCCTAGAGGGAGGGCGAGAGGAGGCCTTTTCAGAGGTGGTAATTGTTACAGGGGCTTGTCTAGATGGAGGTCGGGAGTGGCTAATAAGAATTTTGTGACCCTCCTTGCAGAGGCGTTGAATGTCAGGGGAGTCGCCCTGATTAGTAAGGACGTCCCTTATTAAATTATAATAATTAAAAGTGGTGATCGGAATAGTCTCAGGACCAAAAACACGGTAATAGTCGTTCAGACAATCACCAACACGTCCCCAAACACGGGAGTCAATAGACCCTTCCTGGGGGAACCATGGACATGTTTTAAAAATGAAACTAAAAAAGGAGACAAGGTCTTTCTTGCGAACCCGAATTCTACGCACCTTGAGAGATTCCTTTAACTGACTTATAAAGAGATCATTTTCACTGTGTGAAGATGCTTGTCCCATGATTGGGTCTTACCTGAGTAATGCCGCCGTCGAAATGAGGAACGAACTCCAGGAGTCGGCTCGCGGTCGGGTGGTCCGCGGTGCTCCGTGCGGGGAATCGGTTAATCGGGACGGCCGTGCAGGGAACCGGTTACAGGGGACGGCGGTCCACGGAGGCCGGCATCGAGCCCCACGTCTGGGCGCCACTTGCTCTGTCCCGCAGAGCAACAAACAGGAACCCGAGCAAGCCTGTCGTGGATGAGAAAGGGATGGGACAAGAGGCGCGAAGAATGGCAGCAAGACAAAAGTTCTGATCAAGCTGCAAAGTTTATTTCAAAATGGGTTCCTTATATAGGGAGGGGAGAGGGTAGAGAGGGGAAAGGGGAAGTAGTTCTGATAGGCTGGGAGACGAGTGTTTAGCTCATGATCAGCTACCCCATTGGTGCAGCCATGCATGTTCTGTGCGTGATCAGGTCCTCCATTGGTGGCCCTGAGGCATGTCTTGCCCGTGATCAGGTCCTCCATTGGTGGCCCTGAGGCATGTCTTGCCCGTGATCAGGTCCTCCATTGGTGGCCCGCCACCACGCCCGGGGCATGCTTTTGGCGGGGAGGGCTGATGCAACCTTTTGTTCCAATAGCATCAGCTTAGCCTGGGTTCCCAACAAGGGTGCAACCGTGCTTCCCTGGGGAACAAAGACAGCACTGCCCGTGGCTGGGACATCTAATTCTGCCTGTGGGACTGGGGAAGGAAGAGGAGGCATTGGTTAGATAGGGCTTTTCTAGGTGGAAGGAAGATGGAGAAACGTATTTAGACAGAAGGAAGGAGCTGTGCTCAGGAAGCGCCCACGAATGGTGGCATACGGTGTATTGGAGAATGTCGTGTGGCTTCATGTGGCTTTCCTTCCCGCTCCCGTTGTCGCTGTCGCCCTATTAGTAGAAAGTGAGTGCTCTTTCCCCAAAGAGTTCCCTCAGCTCGCATGGGACAGGTATTTTTGGAGCCCCTGGCTGGCATGAAGCATAGGTCTGCAGTCTGGGGACTCCCACTCCACCATCCTGAGACTGACCCCTGGCCATGATTTCCTTTCAGCCACCGGAACCCCCTGGTCCGGAGATGCACAGCCGAGCACCTCTGGGCCGTGCTGGAGCAGATCGGCGCTGAGAAGCTCCTCTCGGGCACCAGAGACAGCACAGACATGCTGGTGCGCAACCTGGTGAGGCTGGCCCAGGACTCCAACCAGGACACCAGGTAGGGCAGGGCCATGGGCCTGGGGGCAGGGAGGGGAACCAGCCGGCCCTGAGGGGCCTGGAGGACGCAGCTCAGCTTCCCTGGGACCCTGCAGAGGGACAGGCAGGTGGATGGAAGCTGTGTCTTTTCCCTTCAGCTCTTGTTCCATCCCTTCGGTCAGGCCAAGCCCATTCAGGGAGGGGCCCAGACTTCCTGTCCTCACTTTCTCCCTTCCATTTCCCTCTACCCAGAGAGCATTGCTCTTGTTTCTACCTCACCCCAGCACTGTTCGCTGCGAGACCATTCAGGCCTTTTTTTCTGGAGATGTTTAATGATCACTCTTTTTGTTATTATGGATACAGCAGTGAAAAAGAAAAATGAAGCCCCTGTTGTCTTGGAGCTTACTTCCTGGGGATGTAGTGCCTGCCGTTCCTCCCGTTCTTCCCTGCTGCAAACAGTGTTGCATGGCACTGCCTCTGACGTGCCCAGGGCCAGGACTGCGGGTCAGGCGCAGGTGCGCTCCAGCAGCCCCGCCCTGCCTGAGGTCCGCGTCGGCCTCCCTCCTGCCCAGCCTCTCAGTGCGGCAATGTCTGGATTTCCATTTCTTATCTATCTAATGGGTAAAAAATGATAGCTCATCATTGTTTTAGAGTGCATTTCCCGCCTGCTTATTCATAATGAGTTTGAGTGTTTCTTTACATGCTTGCTAGCCTTTATGATTAAAAAAAAAAGCCCGGCGCGGTGGCTCACGCCTGTAATCCCAGCACTTTGGGAGGCCGAGGCAGGTGGATCACGAGGTCAAGAGATCGAGACCATCCTGGTCAACATGGTGAAACCCCGACTCTACTAAAAATACAAAAAATTAGCTGGGCATGGCGGCGCGTGCCTGTAATCCCAGCTACTCAGGAGGCTGAGGCAGGAGAATTGCCTGAACCCAGGAGGCAGAGGTTGCGGTGAGCCGAGATCGCGCCATTGCACTCCAGCCTGGGTAACAAGAGCGAAACTCCGTCTCAAAATAAATAAATAAATAAATAAATAAATAAATAAATAAAGCCTCTCTGGCTGCTGCAGGACTGGTAGTGAGAGAGAAAGGCAGGGATGCAGGAGGAACAGCAGATGATGGCTGCCCCACAGCCCAGGCCAGAGGGGCTGGAGGCTCGGACTGGAAAGTGTGGGGGTGGCTTTGGGTGTATTTTGAAGGCAGAGCCAACAGGATGCAGGTGGTAAGGGTTTCAAAGACAAATTGAAGATGGTCTTAAAGTGTTACCCTGAACAATGGTGAATAATCGTGCCATTTGCTGAAATGAGGAATATCAGTGGAGAGGTAGAAGGTTTTGCTTACTCCTGCAAGAATAGCCATCATCAAAAAATCAAGAAATAATAGACGTTGGCATGGATGTGGTGAACAGGGCACACTTCTACACTGGCAGTGGAAATGTAAACTAGTTCAGCCATGATGGAAAACAGTGTGGAGATTCCTTAAAGAACTAAAAGTAAAACTACCATCGGATTCTGCAAACCCGCTACTGGGTATCTCCCCAGAGGAAAAGAAGTCATTCTACAAAAAGATACTTGCACACGCATGTTTAAAGCAGCACAATTCGCACTTGCAAAAATGTGGAACTACCCCAAATGCCCATCAATCAATGAGTGGATAAAGAAACTGTGGTATACACACACACACACACACACACACACACACACACACGCACGCAATGAATATATACACATAATGGAATACTACTTGGCCATAAAAAGGAATGAATTAATGGCATAATGGCATTTGCAGCAACCTGGACAAGATTGGAGACTATTACTCTAAGTGAAATAACTCAGGAATGGAAAACCAAACGTCATATGTTGTCACTCATAAGTGGGAGTTAAGCTATGAGGATGCAAAGGCCTAAGAATGCCATAATCGACTTTGGGGACTCAGGGAAACCAGTGGGAAGGGGGTGAGGGATGAAAGACTGCAAATAGGGTGCAGCATAGACTGCTGGGGTGATGGGTGCACCAAAACCTCACAAATCACCACTAAAGAATTTACTCATGTAACCAACTGCCACTTGTTCCCCAATATCCTATGGATATAAAAAATTAAAACAAAACATTACCTGGCCAGGTGCAGTGGCTCACATCTGTAATCCCAGCGCTTTGGGAGGCCGAGGCAGGTGGATCTCTTAAGCCCAGGAGTTTGAGATCAGCCTGGGCTGCTATGTTGAGCTATGTAGAGACATAGCAAAATCCTGTCTCTACAAAAAATACCAGAAATTAGTGGGGCATGGTGGCCTGTGCCTGTGGTCCCAGCTACTTGAGAGGCTGAGGTAAGGAAATCACTTGAGGCCAGGAGACAGAGGATACAGTGAGCTGAAATAGGGCCATTGCACTGCAGCCTGGGCAACAGAGTGAGACCCTGTCTCAACGAAAGCAAAAACAAGCAAAAACCACAAATCACATTGCCATTAAACTTGGCGAAAATGCTTTGAAGAGTGAGTTTTAGGGGACTGGAGGGGCGGGGTGAAATGTCTGCAAACAGCCATTCTTTGTGTAGCATCTACCGTGTAGTAAAGTGTCATGTAGCTCTGCCATGCAAGGTTAAAAAAAAAAAAAAAAAAAAGAAGTAAAAGGTTTCTGTTTGTTTGTTGGTTTTAAATTGTTGGTGGAGGGATGGAAATCAAGGTCTAAAATCTCTCCACATCTGACGCTCCTCTCCATTCGGACCTCTCCCTTGCACTGGATGATGTTGACCACATTTCCTTTTCCCTCCTGGAACTCTGTCCTTCCCGGTTTCCATGGCACTGTACTCTGGGGATTCTCCTTGTCCCTCTGTGGCCATTCTGCCCCTGCCTGCCACCCGAGTGTAGGTGGCTGCCAAGGTGTCTTTAGACCTCCTGTCCCTCTATTAGCTTTCACTTCTGGTGGCTCCAGCCGCCAGCAAAGTCGGAGGCTTCCCAATCTTTCCCTCCGGTCCAGATCCGTCTTTGAGCATCAGTCCCTGATTTCCAAAGCCCCCGTGGGACCCACCATCCAATGTCCTACAGCCATTGCCAGTGCTGAGGGTCCCTAAATGAACCCATTGCCTCCTCTCCAAGTCTGCTTCTCTGACTGTGTTCTCTATCATTAAAAGTGACCATTATTTACCAAGCCACCCAATAGGCAAACTGGGGACTCTCATACTTCCTTGATTTCAAGGCACACATCCTCCCCTGATTTTAATATCTTTAAAGTTGGCATGCATCTTACAAGGAGAGGCATTTCACAGTTGCTGCTGGGTTTCCGTTGGGCTAGGCAGTGATTATGACGTTGGTGTTTTTGTTGTTTTTAAGAGATGGGGTCTTGCTATGTTTCCCAGGTTGGAGTGCAGTAGCTATTCACAGGTGTGATCTTTGCACACGGCCTTGAACTCCTGGGCTCATGTAATCCTCCTGAGTCAGCCTCCCAAGTAGCTGGGACAACAGGTGTGCACCACTGTGCCCAGCTTATGATGTGGTTATACCATCCACACCTTCACACACTTGGTCATTGTCACTGAGTATTAATTTCTGAATTAAGTTTTGCATTGTAGGAACTACACTATGATCCTTTCTTTGTACACTTAATTTATTTTCAGAAGTGATTTTTGGATACTCTCTGGAGAATTATTGAGTTTAATCTGTTTAAAGTTTCTTAGAAATATTACACTATTATTTTCAATTGAAAGGAATCATTATTGTATATGAGAAAAGTCTTGGCCACATAGCAGTGACTATCCATTAGATTTCAATGAAGCAAACACTGTGGAAGGAATGACCAAGTCCCACATTTTTTTTGCAAAGCAATCAATAAGAACTTTACCTCAACTGAGGAAGAAAAATACCGACAAGTAATGCTATCTCCTGTTTCTTGAGATAGCAGGTAGAAAGATTGCCTTCACACGCGGGGCAGTGTCTTTGGAGGCTGTGGAAATCACCAGTTTTAATTTTTCTGATTTTCCTTAGTGGAAAATAAAGTAAGGCTGCCTTTTGCAATTAATGGAGCCTTAGGTTTGAGTGAAATATGATTTATGATTTTAGATGCTTCCTGCTTCACTTCCAGCCAGCTACCAAATCCTGTGGCTTCAACCTTCTCAGCAGCTCTTGGATCTGACTGTACTTTCTCGTCCTCACTGTACTGCCTTGTTTCAGGCCTGCACCATCTCTGGCTTGGACCCTTGTGGTGGCCTCCTAATATGTCTCCTGGCCCCTAGCCTTGTCTCCACCGAGCCATCCTCCGCACCGCTGCTAGAGACATTTTGGCTAATGTACAAACTGAATCATTCTTCCGCTTCCTGTTGCCTGCAAGCTGAAGCCCAGCTCCTTCACGTCTCCCTAAACAGGGTCCTGTGTTCTCCTCTGGCCTGTTTCCTGTGTCCAACCCCTGCTTACTATTCTCCAACATATCCCCCTGCAGACATGTCAGACTGTGTTATAGTCCTAACTAACCCTTTTCCTCTGATGTATCCCAGATCCCACCCAACTTGTGAACTCCTACTTATCTGTGGAGTCCCAACCCAAAGGTCACCTCTTCTATGAAGCCCTCCTTGATTTCCTTACCTGCTACCACTGTTCATCGGGTAGATTAACTATGCCCTCCTGTAGTGTCGTGCTTTACTCTTTCTCAGACTTCTAAGTGTTCCATATTAGAAAAAAGTTGAGTATATTTAGGTATAGCCATTAAACAGAATATTGTGTAGCCATTAAAAAGGATGTTTATGGAGAGTTTTAAGGGACTTGGGAAGATGATTAATGAATGATAAAGTGAAAAAGCTGGATACAACTTGTATATACATTCTGATCTCAACTAGAAAGTAAATGCACAGAAAAAAGACTGTAGGAAAATATGTACGAATTTACTAGTGATTTTCTCTTGGTAATGGGATTATGGGCGATGTTTATTCTTTTATTAATCCATTTTTTAACTGGGTAGGGATTGCTTTTATAATTAGAAAAAGTATTAAAAACTCTTTAATTAGGAAGATTATGTAAAGCTATAAAGTAAATTTATTATGCATTTCGGAGGCTGTTTCTTTATCTGGCTCTCTCTCCTGTGGCAGATTTTATGGCCGGAAGATGGTGAATATCTTGATGGCGAACACTAAGTTTGACGCATTTCTGAAGCAGTCCCTCCCATCTCACGACTTGCAGAAGGTCATGGCAGCCATTAAACAGCAGGTGAGTTGTGGGGCATGGGTGGCTCATGGCCTTTTGGGGGTGGGGGTGTCGGTGCTGAGCCTGGCAGCCTTCGAGTGGGTCAGGGGAGTGGGGAGTGGATTTCAGAGGCATCAATTTCATCCACTGCTCCTGACAGGTGGGATAGATGTGATTTCTGTCCTCTGTGCTCACACCTGGTTCTGTCCCCACTGCCTTTGTTCCTTGAGCCTCCCTGGGCCTCCACACCTTCATCTGTTAACTGGGGATCTTGATCCCTGCCCCAGCTACTTTCAGGGCCCTGGAAGGCTCAACTGTGACCTCCGAAGCTCTTCTAGGCGGAAGGGGATTATTGCTGTTGTTATGTCTACACTAGAATGTCTGGCAGTGCCCTGGAGGACCACTCCTTCTGGCTCATGCTCTGTGTATATTTTTCAAGGGAACAGAAGATCACGGTGAACTTCCCTCCACCAAAGGCCACAAGGTGTCAAGGAGTCTGATGGTGTGTGAGAATGGGCTGCCCATCGAGGAGGGGTATGGCTGCTCTTGTCTCTCTGGGCTTCTGACAGAGGCGTCCTGCTTGCCCATGGCCAGGGGTAGCTCTGGGGTGGACCTGTGGATCTGGGGTACCTCTGAGACCTAGTTGGGTCTGCAATGCTAATAGATGCATTTGCAAGATGTGTTCCCCAACCCAGATCCCAAGGAGACCAAATCCTGGGCTTGGGAGCATCAGCCAGTAGGAGTTGGTTCCTGCAGCCCCAGCTGAGTGGGTGGGATTCCTTTAGTATCCGTGGTCAGGCTCTCTGAGAGCTCAGTGTTTCCCATTTGCTTAGACCAGCAGATCCTTTACCCACCAGAGTGGCCAGCCGGGGACTAGTTCAGAGGCCCAGCCTCAAGTAAGGCAGATGAGAAGGCATGGACTGGGAGGCTGGGAGGAGAGGGTGTGGGGGTGCTGGGAGCAGTTAGAAACCAAGCAGGAGTCCGATGGTCACTCCTGTGCTTCAAACTTAAGCCTTTCTGCAATGTCCTGGGCTGATCCCGTCTGAACTCCTTAGTTCAGGGAAGCCCCCTGCCCACTTCTTCAAAGGTAACTTCCTGCCCCCCTCCCGCCCTTCCTCTCTCAGCCAGATCAGAGCCACACCTGGGATATGCAAAACACGACAGCAGCTCCTGTTCTGGGCCCCTCCACGTCCTCTCCCTGCTGTGCCTGTGCTTATCCTAGGTGTCATCCACACCTAGAACATGCCTGTTGGTTCTGCAAGATTCAGCTCACCTGTGCCCTTCTCCAGGAAGCTCTACCACCCGGTCCCCACGTCCTCAGGGTGGCAGGCTGCCCTGTTCTTTATACCTCTGTCAGCCCAGTTGACGCCTCGGTCTCCCATTGGTCTGTGCGCTCCTACAGGCTAAGGCTGTGCTCTCATCTCACACTTCTCAGTGCCCAGCACAGCTCTCAGCTCTCAGTAGACAAGGAGTGAATCACAGACTGAGGGACAGTGGGCCCCGCTGGATGGGACCTGGGTGTAGGGCATGAGCTCAATGACCCAGGCTTGGAACTGAGGGAGGGAGACAACAGTTCTGCATGGAGCTGCCCTCACGCTGGCTGAACAGGCCACGGGGCTGTGATGGGCATATGATCCCAGCGTAAGAAAATGGCGGCTTTTTACAATTTCCCAAGTCGCTGGGGGATGTGAGCAGAGCCTAGCCAGCGGGGGCTCAAGTACAGGGGCCAGGCAGAAGGTTGGCCATGATGACCTCCAAGGTCTTTCTCCACTCGTACATTAAATGTGCACCAGCTGGCCAGGCGTGGCGGCTCATGCCTGTAATCACAGCACTTTGGGAGGCTGAGGTCAGTGGATCATGAGGTCAGAAGTTTGATACCAGCCAGGCCAACGAGCTGAAGCCCTGTCTCTACTAAACATACAAAAATTAGCCGGGTGTGTGGTGGCACATGCCTGTAATCGGAGCTACTTGGGAGGCTGAGGCAGGAGAGTCACTTGAATCCGGGATGTCGAGGTTGAAGTGAGCTGAGATCATGCCATTGCACTCCAGCCTGGGCAGCAAGAGGGAGGCTCTCTCTCTCAAAAAAAAAAAAAAAATGTGTACAGTTATTTTTTTATGGATAGCTACTACCTCACTCTGACTTCTCCCACTGCTTAAATATCTTCTGAAAAGAGAAAAAAAATGGTGGGAGGAGAGAACCCTGACCCCTGACCCCTGACCCCTTAGGGCCCTGGGCAACACGCTGTAGGTGGAGGGGAAGCTGGGGATGGTCTCAGCTGCAGGTGGCACTCTTGTCTCTGCCCTACCTGCCTGTAGAAGGTGGCATGGGACCAGAAGTGGGTTCATTCTTCGGGGCTCTTCCCTGGGGGTCAGACACTCTGCTCCTTACCTAGGCTCAGCTCCAATGGCCCGAGGCTGGTGGGGCTGCGCTCCTCGCTGCGGGGCGCCCGGGAGATGGTGGAGCAGCTGCGCGAGCTGACGCGGCTGCTGGAGGCCAAGGACTTCAGGTCCCGGATGGAAGGCGTGGGGCGGCTCCTGGAGCTCTGTGAGGCCAGGCCGGAGGTCGTGGCTGCCCACCTGGTCCAGGTGAGCACTGCCGGCTTCTCCCCTCCCGGCTGTCTCTCCCCTGTGGGTGCAACTTGAATTTGGACTGCCCTGAATGGGGCTGGACGTTGTGTCAGACCCCTCCGGGTGTAAGGAGCACTCGCCGTGCAGTTGGCCTTTGTCACGTGATGACTACCTGGGAGTGGCTGAGTGGGTGAGGCACCGCCTCCTGCTGACACCTTGGAAATGCTCAGCGATGTCTCTTGTCTTTCTAGCAGATTTACAGCGAGTCGGGTTGGAGGCAGAGGTGGAGGATACTGGGATGAGGCCTTGGGTTGCTTCTGGGGAGCTAGGTGCATAATGTTTGGGGCAGAGCGTACAGCTGGACAGGTGGCGGGGCCGTGGCAGCTGAACAGATGTGTTAGGAGTAGGTACAAGCCCTTCACAGGCTGAACGCTACGGTGGCTGCCTGCTTCTTCGTGGAGTGACATTGCTGACAGTCAATTTCATTGCTGAACAAAGACACAGGCTCAGAGTCAGCAGACCTGGGTTTCCATCCAAGTTTCTTACTACCTATGTGATCTTGGGCAAATCACTGAGCGTCTTGGAGCCCCAGCTGTTGCTGTTGTTTATGGGAAAGTGAGGGTGATAACACGTGTTCCCTGGGTGGTTAAGATCAGTCAGTGAAAAGGAGAGTGCAGAGCAACTAACAAGATGTCCTGGACACTTGTCATGCGATGAGTGCTCAGTACCTGCGAGTTCCTTCCCTCATGACCACGCTTTTGAGGAGGTGAGCTCTTCGTTTTTGGGAGTGCTCTGGCATAGGTCAGGGATTCAGGAAGAGTCCCTGCCAAGGGCGCTCTGTTGGGCTGGGGGGAGCTCCAAGCTGCCTGCACGGTGGGAGTCCCGCCAGCCTGGGTTCCCATGTGCTTTTGGTTTATTTCCTCAATAGGTCTTTGATGCTTTCACCCCAAGGCTTCAGGATTCCAACAAGAAAGTGAACCAGTGGGCGCTGGAGTCCCTCGCCAGGATGGTCCCCCTCCTCAAAGAGAGCTTACACCCCATGCTGCTCTCCATCATCATCGCTGCTGCAGACAACCTCAACTCCAAGAACTCGGGGATTTATGCGGCTGCCGTGGATGTGCTGGATGCAATGGTTGAGAGCCTGGGTGAGTGTCCCACCTGGGCCTGCGTGGCTGTGGTCATCATACCCACCTGCCTGCTTGGAAATCCGCAAGGTGGATATGACCTTGGTTGGTTCCTGGACCAAATGTTTCATGAGAGGCTGTGTAGGGCAGAGGTGGAGCCCAGGGCTTCCGAAGGTCTTGGCTGGTGGGCTTTCCTATGTCACGTCCACCTATACCTCTGGATGGTTGGAAGTGGAGGGAAATGACCCCCCCCAGGGCCACAAGGCACCACAGTGGATGAGTCAGGAGTTCTGGGAAGGCTTTCGTTTGGGTGGGGTTTGTGGTGATGGGCATGGAGGGGAAGTGGAGGGAGGGGATAGAGGATATCTGGGAAAAAAGGTGGGAGTTATGGAAGAGACATCAGGGAAGGTGAGAGCTTCTTGGTATGACATTTTGCTTCTGGGATGTTACAGGGAGTGTTGGTACATCTGCTCGTGTTTTCTTATTCCTTTCATGGAATATATAAAGTGATGTTTGGTGTACTCAGTACATGGACCAAAGTGCAAATTCCAAACTTCGGTTGTATGGAAAAAGTAGCACATGAGTAGACTTATGTCCGGCCCAGCAGAAGGACCAGCTTTCCCAAACAAGCCTTGCTTCAGCACGAGGAAGCTGTAGTCTGAAAACCGCCTGTTCGCCTTGTTGCTGTGTGTCCCAATGAGCATAGAGCAACATCTTGCCTTTAGCATCCAAAGACCATCCTTTAGTGGGGCTGGACACACCTACTGACGTACTGGCTTCTCCCCAACCTGCTTCCTGGCCTGAGCCCAGCTCCCTGGGGCTGGGACAGCCGCCATGCCCTTGGCTGGAGGCTCCAGGAAAAGTTTCAGTTACAAATCAAAGGCCTGGTCAGGTCCCTCTCTGCCTCTTGAGTTCATAAATATTGTCAATTTCTGCTCTTCATCTCAGAGGGAATTTATGATTTGCTGAGTTTGTTGCTGTAGAACAAACAATATAAATCCAGCTCTAAATTACGGCTTGTTCTCAGCGCTGCTCTGGGTAAGTGAGATTGCTGTTGCCAATAACCAAGGCGCTTGGTAAATCACTATGGGCCTTGGATTTATTGGGAAAACCTGTACCAAGCAAAATGGGCTTTAGCTATTTGGAAAGGATAAGCATCCTTGTCTAGGGAGAGAAATTTTTAACTCTTTCCCCACCAGGTGTTTTAGTTTCCACCTGTTGCCATCAGGCCAGCCTCCTTGAGCTTGCTGGAACTGTGGCGCTTCAGGCAACAGAACGTCGTGTCTCACATTGTCACAAGGCTCAGGTCCCTCTTATTTGGGGCCCTGCTGTACCCCTACTAGACTGGACCTCCTGGAAAGGAGAGCCTGGGGATGGCCTGCTTTTGTGATCTAAACTCACCTGATGGCAGGACTGTAGCTACCAGGAAGATGCCTAACTCCTTCCTTCCGGGACAGGGCCTCTTTGGGTATGGCTGACAAGGTACCCTCTGGTTCATCAGCCAGAGGCTTTGGTGCAACGGGAAGCATTGCTGCCTTCCTCTCTAATCCAAAGGTCAGTGCTCAGGCTGGAGTGCTGTGGGCCTCAAAGGGACGAATGGGATCCAGTAAATCCCTGGCAAAAGGCTCTGATGGAGCCCAAAGGGTACGATATACTTTTTTTTTTTTTTTTTTTTGAGATGGAAATTTCACTCTTGTTGCCCAGGCTGGAGTGCAATGGCACAGTCTCAGCTCACTGCAACCTCCACCTCATGGGTTCAATTGATTCTCCTGCTCCAGCCTCTTGAGTACTGGGATTACAGGTGCATGCGCCACCACACCTGGCTAGCTAATCTTTTGTATTTTTAGTAGAGATGGGGTTTCACTATGTTGACCAGGCTGGTCTCGAACTCCTGACCTCAGGCAATCCACCCACCTCGGCCTCTCAAAGTACTGGGAATACAGGTGTGAGCCACTGGGCCCAGCCAAATATACTGTTTTAGATCCAAGTCATTTTTGAGCAGGTGAGGAGGCATGGGCTATCTGGACCCAGTGGCTTTGCTGTAAGCCACACCCTCTCAGCCCAGCCAGCAAAACAGGTTTTGAAAGTGTTCCTAACTTTGAAGTGCCAGGCTGATTTCCACATCCACATAGGTCAGAACTGGAGGGAGTTAGGTCATCCACAAGGAGAACTCATCATTGCCCGGGAGTACCTAGGGTAGACTCTGTCTCTGGGAATGGTTCTTATCTGCCTATAATGGTCTGAGCCTGGGCTGCAGATGGAAGTAGCTAAATTCCTTCGGTGTCCCAGGGAATTGAGTGGTAGCGGCAGAGAGTGCAAGTTGGACGGAAGAGAAGGGGTATAAAGTTCTCCCAGATCACCCAAGCTGAGCCTGGTGGTTCTAGTGGTTTCTTGGGGGACCCTTACCACCAGAGGCCTCTCCTGGAAGTGGCTCGAATTGGATATGATCCAGTTTCTCTGATAGGAGGAGTGTTCCCCCAACCCTCCTTTTTCATGCTGCATAAGGGATTCTGGGCTCCAGGCTGGAGATGAACTGTTCAATGCTGTGAAATATTTCAATGTGGAAACTAACAGAGCAACAGCTCAGCAGATTACTGTTTATTTCCTGCAATCCTGGAGGTCAAGAGGATCAAGCAAGAATAATGCCAAGCTAAGATGTCTTCTGGCATAAAGTCCAGATGGCACAGCCAGGTTGGGTGGATGCCCTTCTTAGGGGACCTGCTAGAACTCACTAATTCTAGAATTCAGTGATAAAGAAGCCAGCATCATCTCTTCTGAGCCCTTGTTTTCCCCAAGGTGGGTGGGGTTGTATGGAGTATCGGTGGAGCAGGTAGGGATTTCTGCCCGTGTCCTTTTCTCGGGAAGTAGTAAGGAATGAGACATGTTGGCAGCTTGCTTCTTGACCTCTGCCATCTGTCACTGCCAGCCTTGAGGCCTCTCTGGGATTGAGGCTCAAGTGGCATTCTTTCTACTTAGCACTAAGATCTTCTGATTTCAGGAGAATTATTCCGGGATCAAGGAAGTTCCTGAGTCAACTAGTTGGCTCTGTCTTTGGGCTCTGTTACTGAGTTAGTTACAGAGGAAACGTCACTAATTAAAACATCAGGCTGCTGACAGCTCATCCCTTCCTGGTCAGACCTCAGCATTCAGGCTTCTCAGTGCCAAAAGGAACTCTCGTAATTTAGTCCAGCCCCTGGTCAGTACTGGAGAGAGCAGATAAGCTTGGAATGGGGGTGGCTTCAGGTCTACTTTTGCTATTTTGCTCTCTGACTTTAAATTTATTACCTTATATAAATCCTATGAACATTATATTGTTAATGGAATTTAAAAATGCATCCATGATGCTTCCGCAGTATACCAACTGCTTAAAAATATCTCCATCTTCTATTTTTGTATCTCTATATACAAATTTCCCTGGTTAAAAAACATAATGTAAATACAGTTTTGATCTTGCTTCTTTCATTTAACACTACCCAGTTTCCCATTAGGCAATATCTCTAGTTAATTAAAAAATCTAAAGTTCGCTTCTACCACTGTAAAGAAATCATACTTACTATTGAGAAAATGAAAATACAAAGCATTTGAAAGGGAAAAAATTCCCTCACTCATAGTCCCAACTTTTAAAAGAAACCGCTATTAACATTTGGCATTTTTTGAGTTTTTTCCTATGTATATTTGTGTGCATGGGTGTTGTAGGGTAAACACACCTGATAGCAATAATTTAAGCATCCCCTTAGAATGACTTTGAATGGCAGACATACCTGAACATGTGTTCTGAGCAAAGGAACCTGAGAATGGCCAACTCGGAGATTTGTTCCTTGTTTATGAGGCACATCTGAGCCCCCGACCTGTCCCTTGGAACATGAGCCACACAGGGGGTTGAGGCTCCAAGTTTTGGGGGTAAATGAAGGTTGCCAGGTGAATATGCTGTATAAATTGTATGCTGTTTGCAGATGATTGCGATTTTCCTGTCCAGCCCTCCCACACTGGGCCATGAGGTTCTCCCATTCAGCCCGCAGTCACTAGAGTCTCTCCCCTGTAGGTAAGGCCCTTATAAAACCCCATGTCCGTTTGTTGGCTCTGGGTCTCTTGAACCAGATACGCTTCCTGTTAATAGGGGCTCAGTGCAACAGTTGTGATGTTATACATTTGAATTTGCATCCTGCTTTAAAAAAGTCAGCATACGCATTTGCAGAAGATTATACTCTTGAGTGACTTTTTTTTTCCTTGAATTAGGGTCTGGCTCTGTCACCCAGGCTGGAATGCAGTGGCGCAGTCAGGGCTCACTGGAACCTCCACCTCCTAGGTTCAAGCGATCCTTCTGCCAAGTAGCTGGGATTGCAGGTGTTTGCCACCACACCTGGCTAATTTTTGTCTTTTAGTAGAGATGGAGTTCATCATGTTGATCAGGCTGGTCTTGAACTCCTGACCTCAGGTGATCTCCCCACCTCAGCTTCCCAAAGTGCTGGGATTACAAGCGTGAGCCACTGTGCCTGGCCTTGAGTCACTTTTAACAGCTCCATCATGTGGCTGCACTGTAGCTTGCATGTTTCTGTGCAAATGAATCAGTCTCAGTTTTTTCTTTTTCTTTTTTTTTTTTTTCTTTGAGTTGGAGTTACACTTTTGTTGCCCAGGCTGGAGTGCAATGGTGCAATCTCGGCTCACTGCAACCTCTGCCTCCCGGGTTCAAGTGATTCTCCTGTCTCAGCCTCCCCAGAAGCTGGAATTACAGGCATGCGCCACCATGCCCAGCTACTTTTTTGTATTTTTAGTAGAGACGGGGTTTCACCATGTTGGCCAGGCTGGTCTCAAACTCCTGATCTCAGGTGATCCACCTGCCTTGGCCTCCCAAAGTGCTGGGATTACGGGCGTGAGCCACCGCGCCTGGCCCAGTCTCAGTTTTTTCTTTAGATGAGCATACTTAGTGTTGGCAGCCACGGTGAGTGTGGTATGTCATAACTTACCAACTCTGTGGTTATTTGGGGGACCCCAGTCTGACCCAGTCTGGCTCATTTCCTTGCTGCCACTGTCCTTGCTTTCTACTATGTTTTCTACACTTTCTTAAAAGCTCTTATCTGGCTTCCCAGTAGCTGGAGGATGATGTGACCCGGTGGCCTCAGGGCTTGGCTGAATGGGACAGGTGTAAGGCCCCTTAGACCTCCACCCCGTTGTAGAGAGGGGAGTCTGAGCCTGGGAAGGACAGCGTCGCTGGGCTGAGGTTGCTTTCTGTTTTCTCTCCATTGCAAGGCCAGTCTTTGCTTCCTTGTGATGCAGAAAAGGAGCCTAGGAAAGCCCCAGGCTAGGCTAGCGGAGTGTAGATTTTCAGCTTTTAAAAAGTAGATTTTAGCCTCTTCATTGGTCTTTCTACCATGTTGGTTGCTGGGCTCTCAGAGAGTTTTAAGGTAATAATAGTAACAATATTAGCTGATATTTGCATAGTAATTATATGCTCTAGGCCAGGCGTCCCCAAACTACGGCCCTCGGACCGCATGTGGCCCCCTGAGGCCATTTATCCGGCCCCCTGCCGCACTTCAGGAAGGGGCACCTCTTTCATTGGTGGTCAGTGAGAGGAGCACAGTATGTGGTGGCCCTCCAATGGTCTGAGGGACAGTGAACTGGCCCCCTGTGTAAAAAGTGTGGGACGCCTGCTCTAGGCACTATCCTCAGCACTGTTTATTCATTGAACCCTTACAGCAACTTTATGAGAAAGCTATTAGTATCATCCCCGTTTTATAGATGGGTAAACTGAGGCAGAGAGCAGCTAAATGGCTTGTCCAGTGTTCCACAGTAAAACATGAAAGAGCCGGGATTCAAACCCAGGCAGTCTGTTTTCAGAGCTCTTATAACTGCTATGCTTCAGTGTGTCTTATTGAACCTGGAGGTAACCTGAAAGGTGAGCCTTCACTCTAAAAGTGGCCAGAGGAAAGGCAGGCCACCTGCCTGGGCATAGTGCTCTGGGGCTCATAGATCAGCTCAGGCACACTGTGTTCTGTCTCGACATTGCCCTGCATGCTACAAGCATTTATGCAACACCTGCCATGTGTGTGCACCATGGGAGCATGGTCTGGCACAGGTCTCTGCTGGATATGCATTTTGTTTTTTTGAGACAGAGTTTCGCTCTTGTTGCCCAAGCTGGAGTGCAATGGCGTGATCTTGGCTCACTGCAACCTCTGCCCCCCAAGTACAAGCAATTCTACTGTCTCAGCCTCCCATATGGCTTGGATTACAGGCATGCACCACCACACCTGGCTATTTGTGTGTGTCTGTGTGTATTTCGTAGAGGTGGGGTTTCACCACGTTAGTCAGGGTGGTTGCAAATTTCTGACCTCAGGCGATCCTCCTGCCTTGGCCTCCCAAGATACTGGAATTACAGGCGTGTGCCACCATGTCTGACCTGGATATGTATTTTTAAGTGTTCCCCAAGTTCACTTTCTGGCTTTGGGGAGGGAGGATGTTTGGGGCCAGAAGTGGGGACCCCCCAACTGTGTCTAGATGTCAGGTTCGTGATAAGCCAATTGTCACACCCAGAGTCAGGTTCGAGTTCATGCTGAGGTATGAAGGGAGGGGGTGGATGAGCAGAAAGAACACTTGGGGGGCGGTAGGCAGGTGAAAGATGACTTTATTCAGAAGCAGCTCTCATGAGCAGCTTGCTCTCACACCATCTCCTTGGTCTCAGCTGCTTAGTCTGGTGGATCCCACACGCGGCTGCACTGGTTCTCCCTTGTCTTCAGGGTCAGTGGCTTAACTCTTTCCCTCTGGGCACAGCCGTTTCCTGGCTCTATGTCTATCTGCCAGATGGTCACTCTCTCTTACAGGGGGCAGTAGCTTCACTCTGTGGGCACACACCAGCCTGTACAGTGTCAGCAGGGCAATTATACCTTTTACAGACAATAGTGGCTTCGGGCCAAGGCATGGCCTTCCCATGTTATGGTTTCATGGCTGTGATAACAAGTGGAGTTATACGCCTGCGCCCTAAACTTGCTGAGTCACTCTGGATGTTTATCTTGGCCTATCCTTGACCAAAGCACAGCTATGTTCCTTACATTAGAGAATGTTCTAGACTGAGTATTGTGGGAGATGACCAAGGAGGAAGAAGTCCTTGTTTTCAAATCTGAGCCCAGGTAAATGATGGGGGTGGGACAAACAGAAACACCTGGAAGCAATAAAACAGGTGCCATTCATATAAAAACCTATTCTTATTGCAATTAACAGCTTTACCAATGCACCCCGAGACCTTGTCTTGCTAATTGCAATATTCTAGAAGCTGGCATCTCATTTATCTCCCAGGACAAATTATTTTAAAGCCTCTTGCTTTGCGGATGGAGCGTTTGCAAACAGCAGAGATGTACCCGGGTACATTTTCTCCTCTGTATCCCTCAGGAGGAGAGCAAGGGAAGCAGGGATGAGCTCTGAGCTAAACTTGTGCCTGATGAGAAAAGCAAAGCTTTGAGTTCCCCTCTGCAGTGGCTGTGTGCTGAGGTCTTGAAGGAACTTGGGAAAGGTCAGACTGGAAAGAATTCCTCGTGCAGAGTTCTAAAAACTCTGTCCCCTGCAAAGAGAAGTCTGCCCTTGAGATGTCAGCTCCTGGGACCCAGGACACGCAAGTTAGGGCTGCTGTGGTAACACCACGCAGGCCACCTGCCCTCCCCTCCCTGACAGGTGCAGGCCAGCCCCAGAGCCACATCTCTGAAAAGTGCTTTGTGTTACTTGCCCCACCTCCTACTGAATTAAGCTGAGACTACTATGGTTGCAAAATGCTGGGAGCCTGGCATGCTGGTTCCTCTGTAGTCCACAGGGAGGAGGTTCTGATGATGATGCGTAGTTCTCAGCTTAGCCACCTTTCTAGGACAGGGCCACTTTTCTCACCTTGTGTATCTTTGTGAGACATGCAGCTCTTCGAGTTTAATAGTTGGAGAAAGCAGGAGGTGTCAGCTAGCATGGGGAGAAACAAGCAGCTGCTAAATTCAGTAGATACGGCGTCCTGCTGCAGTCGACCTCGAATATGAAGAAGCCAGAGCCTCTTTATCCTGGAAACTCCCCACCCCATTTGCTTGTGATTTCACCATTACAGAGTGGCTCATCTCTGTAATAAACACTCATACTATTTCAGTTCTTTCAAGATACAAATGGAGAGGTGCTCAGTCCCCAGAGCTTTACCTGTGGGAGTGGCTGGGCAGCCGGGGAGCTGTGCCTTGCGGCTGGGTGTGGCTGGATGATTGGTGGAGCTGGGATTGGGGGTGGGGGCGGGGACACTGGGACAATTTTTAAAAAAGGGTTTAAAATCCCTCTTTCTCCAAACCTCCTGAAAGGCGTATTGGGGCACAGAGAAGATAAATTTAGCCGTCTTTGCAAGTACATTGATGCTGGGTCTGGGATTCAGACCACCTGGAGTTTACAAGCATGAAGAAAATCAGGCCCAGGCAGTGAGGTCGTACATAAACCACTGATGATAATACTTGCTCCTCAACCCACAGACTCCCTCCTCTGACCCTGCTAGGGCTGCTTAGTCTGGCGGCTCCCTCACGGAGCCATGCTTCTGCTCTGCATAGAATGACTGTGGGAAGTAGAAAAGTTCTTTTTTACAGTTTCCTTTCGTGTTAAAGAATAAGTCATAAGTGTGCTAATAACTTTGTTAAGCCCTATCCTACGTAGCTGTTAGACATGCCATGCTTACAGGCATGTGGTACATTTTATGTCCTTATACTTCAACCAAGATATATGTGCTGGATGAGCTCATAGACATGTCCCAGCTCTCCGTTGCTTTTATCTGTTTAGAAAAGTTTTAAGTTATTAGCCAATTGGCTTTTGGTTTAGATTGTGAGGTCTGGCTTCAGCCAACGGAGATCTGCCACAGCAGTAAGGTCAACCCCAAGTGCGTAAGGGATAAATCTGTTTTCCTTTGTTCATTGTACTCTCGTGGCACAATGGTTAGCAAGGGTACCCTTCCTGCAGTCCAGGAAGTAAAAAATTGCGTTGCTGAAAGATCCTTTGTCTCAGTGCTAATTTTTCTTTGCAGCACCGAGCATCTATTTCCAACAATGACCAAGCATCCTGGGTTCCTGGGACTTGGGACTGACCGTGCTGAAGTGGGGAGAGCCCAGGCCCACCAAGACCAGAGGTCACCCTGGCTTCAGACCTGCAGGCTCTTGGTTATAAAAGCACAGTGCTTCCCATCCTGTGTCAGGGTTCATGTCTGAGCCTCTGTCTGCTCGTCAGAGGAGCCTCTTGAGATGGATGGGAGGACTGGGTTTTACTTGGCTTCTAGCCCCATGCCTGTTACATAGATGATATCAGTGTGTTCAGTGTGGAAATAAACCACCACTGGCTGTGGGTACATCTTGGTAGTTAGAGCACAAATTCAGGCTTTGAGAAGAGCTATAATTTCTGAATTCTGATCCTAACCCTTTACTGACCTTTGTGTAACTCAGTTTCCCCTAAAAGAATATCTGTATATCCATACATTCATCTCTATTTTCTATCTATCTTCCATCATCTTATCTTCATCATCTATTCATCCATTCATCCATCCATCCATGTATCCATCCATCTTCTATCTATCTATCTATCTATCTATCTATCTATCTATCTATCTATCTTTCTATGTACCTATCCATATATCTACTCTGTTTTGCCCCAAAACTATGGCAATTTTGAGAAGCACAGACAATACAAACCAGATCTGTGGGAATAAATGAGGTCTGTTTGGGAGCCAGCCTAACTATTTCAGGCCACTTACTCTTTCCCAAACACGCTACATACATTCACTTTAAGTGGCCCCTTGTGACCTGGAAAAATTAATTCAGCTCCCCTGAAGGCCTCACCCCCATGCAGGCATTGTGGGTCTGTGGCTCTGCAAACTCCTCGTGCTGGCATCACTCAGTCCCCAGCGGCATGGCCACTGACATCCCCCTTCTCTTTCAGACAAGCTTTGCCTTCTTCCAGTGTTTGCTGGGCGGGTGCGTTTCCTGAGTGGCCGTGCAATGCTCGATGTCACGGATCGCCTGGCAGGTGAGCACCCCCAGCCCTGCCCCAACCAGCCTCCGGGTAGATTTCTGTTTTCTACTGGCCTGTGGTTGAACTATTCACCCAGTTATCTTAGACCTGAAATAAACCCCATCAATCATTTAAAATTTTGATAATCTGGTTTTCTGTGTGTGTGACAATCTCCACATTGCCAGAAGACAGTCTTTGTTTTTGATCAAAATGAGGTTATGTTTGTACAAAAGCAAAAGAGTTTTTAAGAAACTGTTACAGGTTGACTCTCCCTAATTGGAAAATTGGAAATGCTCTAAAATCTGAAACTTTTTGAGTGCCGACATGACATTCAAAGAAAATGCACTTTGGAGCATTTCTGATTTCGATTTTGGGATTAGGGATGCAGAACTGATGAGTATCATGGAAATATTCCCAAATCAGGTACATACCTGAAGTACTGCTGGTACCAAACACTTTAGATAAGGGACACTCAACCTCCGTGACTTTCTTCCTCCTTGTGGACATGGATGCTTCTAGCCTAGAAAGTACCTTTGTGTGAGTTAGAAAAAGCCTCCCTTTCCAGATAGACACTGCCTGGTGGGTGCATATGGCTTGGTCAGTTGATAGCACCATCAAGAGTATTAGAAAAGGTTGCTGTGTGCAACCTTGGCGTGTGTACCCTGGCACGCAGGCGCAGGCTGGGTTTCAACCCCACAGGACCCCTTGGCTGGTGCTGGGACTGTGTTATGTGGAGACAGGGCCTCGGCTTGAATCTGCTCAGCCTTGCTCAAGCTTCAGCTGATGAAAGGTTGCTCCAATCCTGTTTCTGCTTTGAGTCTACAGAAGTCCAAGTGAATTCGTTCCAGGGCTGAAATCTGTTCCTGTGGCCCTTGAGGTGGCAATACAGAAAGGACATAGCCTTTGGGGTCCACAGACCCATCTGCCACCAGCAGCCCTGAGCTTGGGCAGGTTACTTAGTTTGGTTTCATGATCATTTTTGTTTGCACAAAGCCCCCTCACTTCTCTTGGGAAGGTCACATCTAGGGAGGGGGGCAGGGAGACTCTGTTCCCTCAACTCCTGATGGTCCCCCTGAAATGCAGACACATCATGCACCAGCCCTGCTTCAATCTTTGTGAGGCTCCTGGGCTGTCTTCAGGATGGTGTCAAGGTCCCTGGAGTGGCTCACAGCTGTCACTGCTGCTCTAGGCTATGCCCCCTTCATCCCGCCCCCAGCTCTATGCACTGAATCACTGAATCCTCATCACCAGCTCACAGGAGGATGTAGATTCCACTTGGTGGAGAAAAGGAGAATGGAGCTCAGAACAGTAACATGCACAAGGTCCCTTGGTGAGGAATCCAGCACATGTCCTGGGATCCTTGGTGAGGAATCCAGCACGTGTCCTTGGCTGCAGAGCCAAGCCCCCAACCCTGTGCTGCGCTGCTTCCCACGACACTGTCTCCTGGGTGCCTGCATGCACCCTCCACGCAGTGGCCGGTCTCTCAACCTCTTGCTCTGCCCACACGTGGCTGCCTGTCTGGAAAGCCTTCTCCGTTCTTCTTACTCTACCTGGGGGATGCCTGCTTGGCTCTGGCATTACCTTCTCCCCACGTACTTCTCAAGGCTGCATCCCACGTGGTATCACTGGTCTTTCTGCTGCCCGTCCCCCCTAGCCCGGCTGTGAGCATTCAGAGAGGGGCCCGGCACATGCTGTATGGCAGAGGACCTTGATGCCAGCTGCCCTTTCAGCTCTTCCCCTGCCCCATCTCTTGCTCCTGGTCTTGCCTCTGCCTGGTTCTGTCCTTGTAGCATTCCTGGAGTGGCCTCTTACCTTACGGGAAGGCAGGTTCGAGGTCTCCCCGGAGCAAATGGGGCGAGCGAGGCAGCGCTGGCCGCAGGTGCGCTGGGGCAGAACAGGGTATGTAACTAAGACAGCCCTAGACACCAGACGAGGAACCCTTTGCCATTGCTCAAAATCAGCATTTTCTGCATGAAAGGTTTACCTGTCCTTGTCTGGGTAATTTATGGGGCCCAGAGGTAGGCTAGTATCTTCACCTTATCCACTTACTGTCATTTTTTTTCTTATTTCCAAGAGACCTCAAAAGCAAGAGCTTCTCCATGGCTCTTCTGTTAACTCTGTGTCCACCAGGAACAAAGAAAAATTTTATTGACACAGGCGATGTCTAATAATAGAACAGCTTAATAGGAGTAAATCTTCTGCTAATTACTTCAGCTGCTTCTAAGCTTGAGTTTAATGGGGTTTAGTCCCTCATGTTGGCCCCCAGAAGGGCCTCACCATCTTTGCCAGCTTCAGAGTCGACCCCTGCAACGCAGGTGCCCACCACATCCTTGCACCTGGGGCCCGTGGCTCTGAAGTAGCCTGAGTTCTATTAGCCAAGATGTGAGCGGAGAAGGTAGAGTTGGCTGTGGAACTGAGTTCAGGTGGGGACTGCTACTCTTCCTGTGGAGTGAGCTTCCTGGGGGCTGAAATGTAAACGCACCTCACTCTGGAAGAGAATGCAAGGAGCAGGAGTGGAGATAATGTAGCAGGGTGGGGAAGGGGGCTCTTCTGGGGACAGGTGGAGGCGCCCAGCCTTTGGTGGGTGTGGGGGTGGAGGGTGTGTGCCTGGGCCTGGTTCTTGAGATAGTTCTCACTTTTCCCTGCTGTATTAGTCTGTTCTCACACTACTGATAAAGACATACCCGAGACTGAGGAATTTATAAAGAAAAAGAGGTTTAATGGACGAACAGCTCCACGTGGCTGGGGAGGTCTCACAATCACGCCACTCATCTTACATGGTGGCAAGGAAGACAGAATTTGTGCAGGGAAATTCCTCCTTATGAAGTTATAAAACCATCAGGTCTCCTGAGACTTACTATTACTAGAACTGCACTGGAAAGACCTGCCCCCATGATTCAATTACTTCCCACTGGCTCCCTCCCATGACACGTGGGACTTGCGGGAACTACAATGCGAGATGAGATTTGGGTGGGGACACAGTCAAACCACATTGCCCCCTGTTAAAAATACTGTGTTAAAATGCACAACATAAAATTTGCCACCTTAATCATTTTTAGATGTGCAGTTCAGTGGGTATTAAGTGTCTCTGAAGTTTTACAGTCATCTGCGGAACTCTTCACATCTTGGAAAACAGAAACCATGTCCCTGTTAGGCACTAACTCCCCATTCCTCCCTTCCCCAGACCCTGGCAACCACCATTCTACTTTCTGTCTCCATGATTGTGGCTGTCTTGGTATGTCATATAAATGGAATTATACAGTTTTTGTCATTTTGTGTCTGGCTTAATTCACACAGCAGAATATCCTCAAGATTTATCCATTATCCATGTTGTAGCAGGTGTCAGAATTTCCTTACTTTTGTTTTTTTTTTTGAGACAGAGTCTCAGTTGCCCAGGCTAGAGTGCAGTGGCACGATCTCAGCTCACTGCGACCTCTGCCTCCCGGGTCAAGCCATTCTCCTGCCTCAGCCTCTTGAGTAGCTGGGATTACAGGTGCCTGCCACCATGCCTGGCTAATTTTGTGTGTGTATGTTTTTATTAGAGATGGAGTTTCACCATGTTCGCCAGGCTGGTCTTGAACTCCTGACCTCAAGTGATCCACCCACCTTGGCCTCCCAAAGGGCTGGGATTACAGGTGTGAACCACCGCGCCTGGCCCCCCCAACTTTTTTGGGAGGGAGAGATTCTTATCCTGTCACCTAGGCTGGAGTGTAGTGACGAGATCTCAGCTCACTGCAACCTCTGTC
This sequence comes from Saimiri boliviensis, assembly GCF_048565385.1. Classification (NCBI taxonomy): domain Eukaryota; kingdom Metazoa; phylum Chordata; class Mammalia; order Primates; family Cebidae; genus Saimiri; species Saimiri boliviensis. The sequence goes on from NC_133449.1 coordinate 28,804,615, forward strand.
TCCCAGGTTCTAACCATTCTCATGCTTCAGGCTCCCGAGTAGCTGGGATTACAGGTGCCCACCACAATGCCCAGCTAGTTTTTGCATTTTCAGTAGAGAAAGCGTTTTGCCATGTTGGCCAGGCTGGTCTTGAACTCCTGACCTCAAGTAATTCACCCACCTAGGCCTCTCAAAGTGTTTGGATTACAGGTGTGAGCCACAGAACCGGGCCAGAATTCCCTTCCTTTTGAAGGCCGAATAACATTCCATTGTATGTACATACCACATTTTGTTTATCTATTCCTCAGTGGACACTGGGATGCTTCTGCCCTCTGGCAATTGTGAAAAAGGTTGGTATAAATATGGGTATACAAATATCTCTTTGTGTTCTCACCTATTTTTGCAGGTGAGATTCCGTGGGGATTCAGAATACCTTTGAATAGGTCAGGGTCATCCATTTTCTTTTCTTTTCTTTCTTTGTTTTTTTGAGACGAAGACTCACTCTGTTGTTCAGGCTGGAGCGTAGTAGCACCATCTCAGCTCACTGCAATGTCCACCTCCTGGGATCAAGCAATTCTCCTGCCTCAGTCTCCCGAGTAGCTGGGATTACAGGCACAAGCCACCACACCCAGTGGGTTATTCATTTTCTTTTGGTTCCCTCTCACTGAACCCCTTCTAATTTCCCTCATCTCCCACCCTGGGGCTGACAGGGACTGCTTTCCTGTCACCTGTTCTCTTCCTACTCAGCCTGTTTCAGGCATAGGGAACAGAACTCTCAACTCTTTCCAACCAGTGTACCTCTTTGCTTCACTTTAGAAAGCTCCTCCAAGCCCCTTCCTCCAGGATCCTTTCCTGGGGAATGATGGGGTGACCCACAGGGTACAGTCCTGCCCTTCCAGTTATCAGGACCACCTTCACCTCTGAGGTTCCCCGCAAGAGCCCTGAGGGTGTGGCCTCAAAGACAACATTCCTTGGGAAATGTCACCGAGACAGTGTCAGGCTGACCAGAGGTGGCCCAAGTCGTCTTCCCTGGTTCCTCATTATTGAAGGCTGGCTTTGAAATCAGAGGGACCCATGTGGCTCTCAGAGGAAGATATCCTAGGGGATTGGATGATGTGGAGCTGATGGGGAAGGACAATTTGCAGTTTCATTAAAAATAAAACATGGCGGCTCACACCTATAATCCTAGCATTATGGGAGGCCAAGGTAGGTGGATTGCTTCAGGAGTTCAAGACCAGTCTGGGTAACATAATGAGACCTCATCTTTACAAGAAAATTTTTAAAAAATTAACTGAGCATGGTGGCACATGCCTGTGGTCTCCAACTACTGAGGCTGAGGCGGGAGAATTACTTGAGCCCAGGAGGTCGAGACTGCTGTGAACCATGAATGTGCCACTCCACTCCAGCCTGGGTGACAGAGCAAGACCCTATCCCAGTAAATGAATGAATGAATGAATGAAGCTCCAGATCAGCCTCTGAAATGCGGAATCCCTAGAAACTTGGGGATAGTTGGGGATAAGAAAGAGCGTGGACTGGAGTCCAGGCAGATTTGGCCTCGGTCCTCTGCTTTGCGCTCGGCCTTGGTTTGAGTCTTGCTTTCCTCCTCTGGAAAGTGAACAGACAGCCTGCCTCGGGGGTGCTGTGAGCCTCAAATGGAGCTATGCTGCGAAGCTCTGAGCCCTGGACTCAGGCAGTTTCCACGATATGGAAACTGTTTTCTGCAGAATTCCCGGCCCGCAGAATCTTCCAGTTTGCCCCCAGAATCACTGCTATGAGTGTTGTTTGCCTGCCCCAGCAATTATCCTTTGGCAGGATGACAGACAGAGTGTGCGAGTCGCAAAGCCAGCTTCGTTAGTGCTAATGCATTTAGGGTAACGCGGCCACAGTTGAAGGCCTGAACGGCCCCTCTGGGGACCCAGGAGAGCTCTTGATGTGGTTTTGATGCGGCCACAGCTCTGGCATTTACACTGGTGATGAAGGGCTGGTTGGCAGATTCAGCTGGCTTCTGGGTTTTCTGCGGTTTAGAGAGGGTTGGGGGCCTTGGGCAACCAGATTTGAGGGATTCATCAATGGAATGGTCTGTGCAGAGCTTGGTGGTTCACAAGCACGTTCGTGCCTCTGCAGCTGGTCTCGTCCTGAGGTTTGGCATCCGGGCGCTGGGGAGGCTGTGCTAGCCGTCTTCCCTGCCAGCTGTCTCGTCTGCCGGCACGCTTCACGCGAGAGGATCTCGATTTCCCTCCCCAGTAGTTTTTCTCTGTATTCGTGTGGACTTCCGTAGGTGGTGCTGTGCATAAATGCAATACTAATATAGTTGCTATTTGTCATCTGTCTGCCTACAGGTAGGGACCTCATGTATATTTATTATAGCATTTCTAACAATCTTGAGAGGTTAGTTAAGCTTTTTTTTTTTTTTTTTTGAGAAGTCTCGCTCTATCACCCAGGCTGGAGTACAGTGGCACGATATCTCGGCTCACTGCAACCTCCGCCTACTGGGTTCAAGCGATTCTCCTGCCTCAGCCTCCTGAGTAGCTGGGATTACAGGTATGCACCACCATGCCCGGCTAATTTTTTGTATTTTTAGTAGAGAAGGGGTTTCACCATGTTGGTCAGGCTGGTCCCGAACTCCTGACCTCGTGATCCACCTGCCTTGACCTCCCAAAGTGCTGGGATTACAGGTGTGAGCCACTGTGCCTGGCCTTAATTCAGCATTTTTCCCCTTACCTTATGGATTTGGAAAAAAGAAAGGTCAGGTGGCTTCTTCAGGCTGACACAGCTGGTGGGGGCAGGATTGTAGCTAGCTGTGCTTGCCTTTTTCCTGTTCCCTGGGCTGGAGGAACCATTATGATTGTCAAGAGACTCTGCATACTTCTGTCTTTACACGCCCCTTTCTCCATAAAAAAAATTCAAAAATTATAGTTTTTAATGGTTGGTATAAGTACTGATATAAACCAGGTTGGATATATTCATATATTTTCTACTAATGTTGAAAGAAGCTAACACATTTTCATGGGCCCCTAAATGTGTCATGATCCTTAGGCCCCGCGTCTGCTGGGCTGCTAGTCCTTTGGGGGACAAAGTTGGTGTCCTAAGAGAGGGGAGTGGGAGAGGGAGAGAGTGACTGGCTCAAGTGATTTTCTTTTTCTGCCTGACAGTGCTGGTGGCCTCAGTTTACCCCCAGAAGCCTCAGGCTGTAGAGCGGCATGTTCTTCCCGTCCTCTGGCACTTCCTGAACACCACCCCCTGGAACGGCACCCTGCCCGTGCCCAGTGGGAACATCCGCACGGTGGTGTGCCGGCTGTCCCGGAGCCTCCAGGAGCACATGGGCTCGCGCCTGCTGGACTTTGCCGCCAGCCAGCCAAAGCACATCCTCAAGACGCTCCAGGAACTCTTAGACTCAGAATCCTTGGCAGGCAGCCACAAGGCCACTGACAGAGAGGTGGCCCCTGACAGCAAGACAACTGGCAGCTCACACCCTTTCCAGCTGGATTAAAGACGGATCTGAAATGGGCAATTATTATTTTTTATCTTGTTTCATTTTTATGGTGGAATATTCTCCTGGTTACTTTACCCCTTAGAGTTCCAGATGTACACGGTATATTTTGAAGTAGAAATAAGAGTTACTTATTTTTCTAAGGCTTTATTATCTTGTACTTTTTTAATTGCAGATAATTTTTTAGTAAATAGGTTTGTGATGAATGAAATGAAATGTGATAGCAGCAAAACCAGTTGGGGACAATGTTGAGACAAAGAAGAAAAAGGGTAGCACGGACCTGTAAGTTGCAGCCTGTTTGAGACGATAGTTCCCCATCTGTGAGCTGCTGGGCAAGCCCTCCCGAAACCCGCAGCTCCTGGGTTGGTCATCGAATCCAGTCCGTTTGTTATGGGCCTGACTGGAGGTGAGTGTAACAAATGTGTTCAGGGATGTCGTGCGTCCCCCCTGCGAAAGCTGCAGCATGTCTCTTGGTCCCGTGGGAGCCTTCTGATGGGATCTGCTCAGCTTATCAAAAGACAAGGGGAATTTGACATTTGCATCACTAAAAGCCTTCTCTAGAAGGTGGCATCCTGGCTAGTTCTGGAGAGGACTAGATGATGCTTTCCCCGTGAAGCACCCGAAATGGAGATTCATGTGGAGCATAAAGCGCTATCGGTGTGCAGTTGCTGACCAGTCTGAAATTGCACGGGCTGCAGCTGTGGGCTGCGTCACCAGGCTGGAGACGTGTGTGGGCACAGCACAGGCCAGGACTTGTGCAAGCAGAGAAGGTGTTGGTCCCTCTGGGGGAGCAGCCAGTGAAATGAGGTCCTGGCAGTTGGAGAGGAAAGTCTGGGGCTCAGGCTCTGGACACCCTAGAGGTGGATCTGCCTTGGCTGGGACCAGTGGCAGGTTAACAACTGTGTGACCAGAAAGAGAGCTCAGGCCATGATCTTAAATGCATGGGCAGGCAGGGCTGGTAAAGCGAAGGCTGAAGGGGCAGCATCCCAGCTCTCTCAGGGAACCCACCCTGCAGCCACATGCTGGGGCAGATCGAGAAGACCTTAGCCCTGAGGGCCCAGCCTCCAGCCAGCAAGTTTTCTGGCAGACACCCCCTTCCCCAAACCTTCCCCAGTGGAACCTCTTTCCACTGTCACGTGCCGCCTAGGCGTAGCATCTGTTCCACATCCCTATTCTGAGCCTCTCCCGGGGAGTCTGGCTCTGGAAAGCCCCCAATCTACTCACTGATGTATTTCCAGACCCCGCCAGGCTGAGGAAGCCACTTTCCCATCTTGCCTTTGTGGCAGCTGTAGCTAAGCCGGCCCCTCCTTATGCCCTGGGGTGAGGTTGGGCCCTGCAAGTCATCCCGGTCCGGGCCGTGGGCTTTTCATAGGCGGCTTAAGAGTGACTTTGGGTAATTCCAGCCCAGTGAGCTGCTTCTCACCTGATTGTGACCCCAGCTGGGGCTTCCCTGGGACCATCTAGCTCTTTGTTGATTCTTACTGAACCAGGTTAAAGGCCTGAGAGACAGGCAGCCATCCAAAAACGCCCAAGAGGCTGACAGTCAGTGTTTGAAAAGTGTCGCACAATGTAATTAATTGTGTTTGCCTGTCATCAGAGCAAATGTTTTTGGTTTGGTGAGGAGACTCGCATTTTCTGCTTCTATCCTAGAATGTATCAGAATATTTCAGGATTTTTTAGATCCCCGGGAGCCCAGGGATGTAGAGTCTGGGAGGGATTCTGAGGGCAGAAGTGAAGCTGAGCAGCACTGTCCTGTCTTCCTGCCTTCCATGCCTGTTCTCACACAGGAAACTTCCCATCCCATGGGTCCCCCTCCCACTCAGGGGTGGAGTTATCGAAAACAACGGAAAACAGGGGAACAGTGCAGAATACATCTTCGCACTGTTCTCTTTTCCCTCATTATTTCAGGTTTTTTTTTTTTTTTTTTTTTTTTTTTGAGACAGAGTTTCGCTCTTATTACCCAGGCTGGAGTGCAATGGCGCGATCTCGGCTCACCGCAACCTCCGCCTCCTGGGTTCAGGCAATTCTCCTGCCTCAGCCTCCTGAGTAGCTGGGATTACAGGCACGTGCCACCATGCCCAGCTAATTTTTTGTATTTTTAGTAGAGACAGGGTTTCACCATGTTGACCAGGCTGGTCTCGATCTCTTGACCTCGTGATCCACCCGCCTCGGCCTCCCAAAGTGCTGGGATATTTCAGGTTTTAATCACACCTCTGGTGTGGCACTGATGGGATGCCCTGGGTAGCCCCGGGGTACCTTGGGAAATTTTCTTCTCAAAAGATTTCCCCATGTCATTACTTTTAAAACAAAGGGAAGACTGCATGTTGGTGACCTGGCCCTGGGCCTGTTGGGAATACCTGTGGGAATCTAGTGGGAAGCCTGTCCTGGGAAATGAAGATTGTCCTCAGAGCCGGGGCTGGGGCTGGGGCTGATCCCACACATCCTTTGCTTGGCTCTGTGTGGCCAGGAATGCCACTTACATGAGATGCCCCTGGGCGTGAGAATGCAGCCTCTAATGATGGAAGATTCTCTCTCAATCTCTCTCTTCATGTAACAAAAAGCATTCAAGTTCAGTCACTTATCGCGTGTAGACTCCAATGAACAAATGGGAGGTCTGGAATAAGGAAAGCGACTTTTTATTCCAAAGCTAGTTTAGGGGAAGAAGCTGCCTTGAGGGGTACTGCTTCGTTTATGGACCAGAAAGTGGGCACTTTTAAAGTGTGTGGGTGTGTGTGGGGGTGTGCTGGCATGAATGTCCTACAGGAGAAGAAGCGGGCAGGTGGGGGAGTCCACATACTTGCTTTGATGACTTATCTACTGGGTGGTTGAGCTGGCATCTCTGTGGGAAAACTGGAGGTTGTAAAGGTGGCTGAAGCTCTCCAGGTGAGGGAGAGCTTCGTAGTAGGCACACTTTGGGTTATTAATTAATTGACTTGTCTCTGTAGGCCGTTTCCTGGTGGGTGCAAGTTCTGCTCTGGAGCTTCTAAGCACACAGTGAGATGAACTTGCCCTGTAGGAGTGTCTGGTGAAGGGGAGTTAGAAGGTTATAGTTGAATTTCTAAAGAGCTAAGTGGGAAGCGGGGAACAAGGAGAAATAGGGAAAAGAGAAGATATATAGATATATATATATAGATATATATATATATTTATTATTATTGTTTTATTTTATTTTATTTTTTTAGACTGAGTCTTGCTCTGTTGCCCAGGGTGGAGTGCCGTGTCGCAATCTCAGCTCACTGCAACCTCCACCTCCCAAGTTCAAGTGATTCTCCTGACTCAGCCTCCCGAGTAGCTGGGACTATAGGCATGTGCCACCATGCCTGGCGAATTTTTGTATTTTTAGTAGAGACAAGGTTTCACTGTGTTGGCCAGGCTGGTCTTGAACTCTTGACCTCGTGATCCACCTGCCTTGTCCTCCCAAAGTGTGTGATTACAGGCGTGAGCCACTGCACCCAGCAGACAAATAATTTTAAGAACTTGTTCTTTCTTAGAAAAGTGGGTGTACTCAGTTCCGAGTGAGACTTACAGACTGGAGACCTGTCTGAGAACTGTAAGTGCCAGGACTTCCTTTTATATCAAGTAGAATTTTTTGAGATTTTAGGAAACTTTTCCTCTAGGTCCATTGTGGCAGGTCAGGTCTCGCTAACGCAGGCCTCCGTAACAACTGTTTCAATACTGACTGAGTGGTTAAGCTAAACATTCAAAGCTGAGAGAGCCAGTAGCCTTATACCAAGGCTGGAATGTAATAAAAGCCCAAGAATTTTGCCCAGGCCTTTCCTAAGCCTTAAGGCATGACAAAATAATGAAGGAATTCTTAGTGGGATCCTTTTAGGATTAAACAAGTTTTATTGGGGGTCTGAAGAAAACTACCCAGGTCTCCACAAACAAGTTTTATTGGGGTCTGAAGGAACTCCCCAACCCTCCATGATTTAGCAGGAGACAAGATAAGGGTAATCACACCAGCACCTGAACCCATCTAGATTAACTAAATTTACTGAGGTTCCAGAGGAAGGTCTTCAGGACTTAGATCTTAGTTATAGATTAGAAGTTAATCATGTATGTCTTTGGATGAAGGCACATTTACACATAGACATGTAGCTTAGAAGGTATATAAGTTCTGGAATACTTTGTAATTTTGAGTTGGTCTGATGATATTTTTTCAGGCCTTCTCCCTGTGACCGGTTACAGAAATAAACTCTCTTCCTCTTCAGTTCATCTGCATCTTGTTATTGGGCCACGAGAAATAGCAGCCCGACTCTCAGCTTGGTCTGGGAACAAAATTTCTCATCTTGTTTTCGCCAGTCTTTGTTGTCTCCTACCTTCTGACATAATGAATGTTTCTCCCCTCTCACTGTGCTTCAGAATCATCTGGCAGGACTTAAAAAATACTGAGTTCTGCCGGGCGCAGTGGCTCACGCCTGTAATCCCAGCACTTTGGGAGGCCGAGGCGTGTGGATCACAAGGTCAAAAGATCGAGACCATCCTGGTCAACATGGCGAAACCCCATCTCTACTAAAAATACAAAAAGTAGCTGGGCATGGTGGCTCACGCCTGTAATCCCAGCACTTTGGGAGGCCGAGGCGTGTGGATCACAAGGTCAAAAGATCGAGACCATCCTGGTCAACATGGCGAAACCCCGTCTCTACTAAAAATACAAAAAGTAGCTGGGCATGGTGGCTCACGCCTGTAATCCCAGCTACTCAGGAGGCTGAGGCAGGAGAATTGCCTGAACCCAGGAGGCGGAGGTTGCGGTGAGCCGAGATCGCGCCATTGCACTCCAGCCTGGGTAACAAGAGCGAAACTCTGTCTCAAAAAAAAAAAAAAAACAAAAAAAAAAACCAAACTGAGTTCCACCCCAACCCCCGACCCTACAGAGTTTTGATTCAATTGGTCTGAGGTCAGGCCTAGGCAGCTGTATATGTTTCTTCTTTTAACTCCAGGTGATTCTAATGGCTGGGCAATTTTTAAAAACACAATAAAAAATCTGATAAAAAAGGAACCTGCCCATGGCTTAGTCCCCATGGGCTCCTAGCCTGCCAGCTCCCCTTACCTCACAGCCCTAGAGCTACTGGGATTAACAGCAGAAACTCAGTCCATGCCCTGAAGTCAGGCCTGTGGCTGCTGGTGTAGGGCTTGGGACCCATTTGTCAACCTCTGTGATCTTCACTTTCCTTATTAATCTAGCATGTGGGTGACATCAGTACCCACTTTCACCGGGCTGTGGTGAAGATAAATGAGAACATTCTTCTTTTTTGCGATGAGTCTCGCTCTGTTGCCAGACTGGAGTACAGTGGTGTAATCTTGGCTCACTGCAAACTTCACCTCCCCAGTTCAAGCGACTCTCCTGCCTTAGCCTCCTGAGTAGCTGAGATTACGGGCATGCACCACCATGCCTGGCTAATTTTTGTATTTTTAGTAGAAATGGGGTTTCGCCATGTTGGCCAGGGTGGTCTCAGTCTCTTGACCTCGTGATTTGCCCACCTCGGCCTCCCAAAGTGCTGGGATTATAGGCATCAGTCATCATGCCGAAATGAGAACATTCATATGAAGTACTTAGCATAAGGCCATGAAAACTGGGAGCTGTTCTGTTTGGGACTGTCATTTCTCCAGCTGCCTTCCCCTTTCTCCATGTGCTCTGACAACCACCCCCCCACCCCCACATCCCAATAGACACAGAGAAGAAAACCCAGAAGCTCTTCTCTCCTTGTGGCTGCTCCCTCCCTTTTATTCCTCTGACCTTTGAGGCTGGAGTGGGGATGATTTACAGGGGAGCAGAATGCTTTCTTGCCTAAAGCATTTCCCTTTTATTACAACTTAGTTCTGCCATCAGGAAAAAAAAGGAAGAAATGACCATCAATCTTCTGTTCTCCTTGTATTGGAGGGAGGAAGGCGGGGCCCAGAAAGGGAAGCCGAGAGAAAGAGCCAACCTTCTCATTCAATGTCTGCCGTGTTCCAGGTCTGCCGTTTTTCTTGACATCTTATAAGGAAGATATTATTTCTCCCATTTCCTGATGAGGAAACTGGGCTTCAGTGATGCTTAATGAACAGCCTCAGTCAGTGCACAGGAATCTCCTGGGAATCTTGGTAAAGTGCGGATTCTGCTTCGGCAGGTTTGGGTGGGGCCTGAGATTCTGTACTGTCCAATTTTCAGGTGATGTCAATACTGTGAGTCTGGCAGGGGCCACACTTCTCGGGGTCAGACCCTAAGACAGCAAGAAAGTGGTTGAAACCTGGGAATGTGTCTAGTCCTGTTTGACTCCAAAGCCCCTGACTTTCTGTTCCAGAATGCTTTATAGCTCAAAGACATTTACCTTTCCTTGGGTTGGTTTGAGCCCTTTGAGAGGATCCACTGAAATCCCATGGATTTCTGGAGTTAGTCTGGTCCCAGAGTTTTGCCCCCAAAGGCTTCAGGGCAGAGAGGGTCTGCTTGGTCAGCTCTGATCCTTAGGATATGCTGTGAACCTCTGGTGGGGTTAGGATTTGTGAATACAAATGAAGACATGAGAAAAGCGTAATCTATTCAGAGCTTGCTATAGCAACGGAGCCTGCCATGATGACCCGAGTTTTGCCAAAGACTCATATGCAAGCAGAGAAATGCTGAAGCTTCATAGTGGAATAGGGAAGGCTTCAGGTATGCCTTGATTGGAGGCTGTTGGCCTGGGGACAATGTAGGCACCAAGTGCAGACGGTGGCCTGCTTGTTACAGTCTCACCCACAGTGCTTGTTAAAGTACAGATCCCTGGGTTGTACTCCAGAGCTACTGAATCAGAGCTTCGGTCGCTCACTCTCCAGGTTGAGAACCTCCGTCACAATCTCAAAGCTTTCAGTGGTTATTAGGTTCCCAGGCTAGCCCACACCTGGGAGTCTTTATCCTAAACCAGTCTTTAGCAAATGTGGTTGATGAAAAGAATTGCTTGTAGGGGAGACGGAGAGACAGGAACAAGTGCTCTTTAAAAAGGCAGGCTCTTAGTCTTGGCTGTAGATCTGTTTCTGGGGGGAAGGGCTGGAAATCTGCAAATTATCAAGCAGCTGACTCTGAAGATCAGGCAGGCTGGGAAGCAGCGTCCTAACTGCCTGCTCCCAGCAGGGCTCCAGACAGCATGGCAGCATCTCTGCGCGGGTGCTCCCTGGTGGGTGCGTGTTTCTGAGTCAGGGACCACTTGGGGGCTTCTCTTTGGTCCTTATCTTTACTGGGGTTTATTCAGGGGGTGTGCTGGTTTCACCATATCCTATCCCCTGGTGTTTCAGTGAAGCCGGCTATAACATTTGAAGGCTCTGCTTTGTTTTAATCACATCTTTATAATTACCTCTCTGCGGGCTGACAGCTGTTATTAGCATCACCTTGGGTTCTCCTTGAGAATTTTTACATCCTTAAAGTGATCCAGCGCCTCTGCAACTGATGTCAGAAGCTGCTAACTAAACAATCACTTTAAAAAGTCACCAGGTTTTGTAAACATAGCCAATCCTGTTCCCTTCCAAAGGAGGAAAAAAAATAGCTAGATAAATAATTTTCATGAAGGCAATTTGTTTCCCAGGGTCTATATTCCTTTCTGTCTCATCTACTGGTTTTTACCACTGTGAGGCACTGGCAATAAAGAGCTGTCTCCAGAAGGAGGCCGCGTCTGCTCCTGCCAGCTTTCATCTGGAAGCCCACTTCAGGGTTCAGGCAATGAGAAGCAAATATTTTTTGGAAAAGACTTTTCTTTTCTTTTTTTTTTTTTTTTAATGTTAGCAGCAGTTGTGTATGTGTGTATGGGTCAGGGGTGGAGGTGGAAAAGGATGGGAGTGGGTGAGATTCGTAGAGGGATTTATTATTTTTTAAAATCCTTGGCTGGGCGGCGTGGCTTACACCTGTAATCCTAGCACTTTGGGAGGCTGAGGCAGGTGAATCACCTGAGGTCAAGAGTTCGAGACCACCCTGACCAATATGGTGAAACCCCCATCTCTACTAAAAATACAAAAATTATCAGGGCATCGTGGTGTGCACCTGTAGTCCCAGCTACTCAGAAGGCTGAGGAGGAGAATTGCTTGAACCCGGGATGCGGAGGTTGCAGTGAGCCAAGATCACGCCATTTGCCATTGCACTCCAGCCTGGGTGACAGAGCGACACTGTCTCAAAAAAAAAATGGAAACCTTGTTTTGAGTTTTCATCCAAGCTAGTTTGAGGAAGGGCTAGAATTACAGCTGAATTTTGGTTGGAGATGGAAAATAGTTTCCTGGGCTAAGTGTGGCAGCTCACACCTGTAATCCCAGCACTTTGGGAGGCTGAGGTGGGAGGATTGCCTGAGTCTAAGAGTTTGAGAGCAGCCTGGGCAACATAGCAAGACCCCATCTCTACAAAAAATAAAAAATCATAGCTGGGCATATATGTTATATGCCTATAGTCCCACTTAATCCAGAGACTGAGGTGGGAGGATCACTTGAGCTTAGTAGTGTGAGGCTGCAATGAGCTACAGTGAGCTATGATCGTGTCACTTCACTCCAACCTGGGTGACAGAGTGAGACTCTATATCATTAAAAAGAAAAATAATTTCCTATTTGTAAATGTTGGAGAAAATGGAGCATTTCTTCCATAGAAAGGTATACTGTCTCCTTCCAGTACGCTTCTCTGGAATAATCTAGATCCTGCTGAAAGCAGTATCAGAAGGAAGACTGGCCAGGGTGGGTAAGAGGGCTGCTCTGCTCTCACTGGCAATGTATGTTTGGAGTGAGATTTTTTTTCATGTGTAAAAGGTATTGAAAAGACACCTGCTTTGTCCATCTCATAGAGTCTTTTTTCTCCCAAAGATTTAATGAAACATTGTAGATAATCGCATTTTGAAAAATAGAGCGTTACATACAAAGAAAGGTAGAATTATTATTAATGGGAGCCTCATCCCACACTGCGTGCAAAGCCTGCTGTTTAGGAGTGTTCAGAGTAATTGCCCGCCTTCTGTCCTGACTGCCTGACAGCCTCATGACTCAACATGGGAAAGACGGGAGATTCAAAAGCTTCATTTGTTTTTTTCCATGTGGCATATTTGACATATGTACTTGCAATTGCAAGCAAATGTTGTCAAGTCTTTTCTCTTCTCTGAAAGACGTGAAAACCTTCAAAGAAGGAAGTCAATTCTTGCAGAGTTTGACAGCTGTTTTTAACTGTCTCCAAAGATCAAAGCGCAGCTCGGGAATGAGGGGGAAATGATACTGGTTTCTTTTCTTAATCGGGATCTTACAGTGCAGAGGCAGCAGAGATGAACATTAAAGACCAAAATGGCCAGGATTATGAATTCTGTTCCCCAAGATGGCTCAAAAAGATGGCTTAGAAAAGACAGGTTTGCCGCTGTCGTGCAGATGGTGGGATAAGTAGGCTGACGTTATTATCACCGCTTTGCAGATGAAGACACAGGCCCAGGGATGCCAGGTCACAGAGCCAGGGAAGGGAGGTGTCAGGACTCAGGCTCTGGTGTTCTACTGCAACCTCAGGAGCGTGATACCCTCTGGCTTCCGAGGGTGAGTGCTCCATTTACTACAGTCCTTCTTTCTTTCCCATCCTGTTCCCTTCTTCCACTTTTTCTTCTTCCTCCAATTTACGCCGATCACCTTTATCTATGGGCATTAGCTGAGCCATGCCAGTGCTATCACTCCAGCCAAAACCGACTGCCGCTTCGTGTGCTAGACTTTAAGGGTGTCTGGAATGACAGCATTCAGAAGCGGGTGACCAGGTCAGTGGAATTCTAGAGCCACCTGATGCGGGCCCCACAGACTATTCTCGAAGTTACTTTCTGAAGTCCGGGAGTGCGATCAAGCCTGTGGCGTCCAGGGTCCTCCATAAAATTGAATTAGAGTGCTGAGTGAATTAACTGTTTGCTCCTCTTCTTGTGCGATGCATTTTTAATTACATTTCATAAAAATGTCTGGCTGGATTGATGGAACTTTATTTAAACTTCAGATCGGCATGGGGAGCAGACGATAGTGCAGTAGAACATGTTCTGTTAGTACGGGCTCAGAACACGTGTACTTTATGGCAGTTCCACTGAATCTTTGATGTGGGGCTACTTAAAAATATATTACCTTTGAAAAGATTTCCTTTGAAAGATAGAGTGGGTGCTTTAGCAGCCTGTACGCCGTCAAGCAGATGATCAATTGACAAACACATCAGCACTTATAATTCACTGCGCTGGCTCCCCTGATACATGCAAAACATGGGTTTATTTCAGAAATAGAATATATATCTCAAAATCCCTTTCATTCACATTGCACGGTTTATGAGGCAAGTCTTGTCAAGCCTAGGCCCTTCACAAAAAAAGAAGAGTCTCTTTGGTCTGTCTGCCCCGCCTTTCCTATCAACATGGATTATTTCAGGCTCTGAACTGGGCATACGAAGTGAAGAAGGAAAATAGATGCTCCTTAGAGTAAACAGCAGCCCAGACCCCAGCCGCGGAGGGAGGTTATATTTCCTCTTGAAGATTGTATTTATACTTGCAAAAAGCTATCACTGTTCTGCCAGAATATAATGTTTTCTTTTTTTTTTTTTTTTCCCTCCATGAATCCTTTCGATGGAAGCAGAAAAATTGTGGTTTTTTTCCCTGGAGTGGAACTGTTTACAGTGTCCCTAAAGTGCTGGGTTAAAGGGCTGGGCTCAGTACCTGCCTCTCCACAGCTCTGGGGCCTCCATGGTCAGGATGATGAAGGTTGCACTCCTCCAGAGTGGAGCTGGCTGAGGAAGAAGATGGGTGTGCTATGTGCCCCTTAGCTTGATCTGCGGTGGGTTCCTCCTTGTGTGTATCCTGACAGTCCTTGGTTTCTAACTCTATGAAGAAAAAGTGCAGACTCATGGGTCTTCAATGAGTTGAGTCCGTTGGCTTAGTAAGAATTTTTTTTTAAACCCCAAAACAAAAGGCAGAACAAAGAAAAACTGTCCTCCCTTCTCCCTTGGGCAAAGGAAGTGGATTTGGCCCAGCAAGGATACCATTCTCGGGTGGCAAGGAGAGGGTGGGCGTGAGCAGCACATCTGAGACTGTGCAGCTGGGTTTGCCAACTTCTGCCACCAGCAATGTGTGCTCCAAGGCAGACTCAAGTTTGTGGAAGGCCTGGTCTCTAGGAGGGGCAAAACTGAGCAGATGCCATGAAACTGTTGGTTGTGGATTCAATTTCTTTTTTTACAAAGTCTAACGTGTAATTTGAGCTAAGTCTGGTAGTTGGTATGGTAGCCAAAAACACATCTTTGACCCACCTACTCCTATGCTGGCTTGGCACTGCTTCGCCTTTGACCTCATTGACCCCCAGCCCCCAGCCCCTTGGCAACCCCTCCCTGTCTTCCCTGGAGTGGGGGAAGCTGACTTGGAATTCCAGTAGTCTTGGGTCACTGGGCAACACAATGGTGTCACGAACTCACTGTCCCTGCTGCCTAGGTCTGGTGGCAGCTGGGGGCTCTTATGACATCACATGTGGGGTCCTATGGCAGGAGCTTCACCCCATCCTGGCACATATTGGCACCAAGCAAATGTGGAGGTCTTCCAGAGGGACAAGGAGGCATCACGGGCATCTCCCCAGCTGATGGCAGGAATCCAGGTGCCCTGAACCCCTCATCTGCCACCTGCAACATGATGGGGGGCACTTCTTGCTGCTTACCAGCCTAGCCTGTTGAGGGGCAACCTCCAGTCCCAGCCTCCTGCCACACACACTCATGGAAAGCAGCAGTCATTCATTGTGGACCTTCCTGTGTGATCTCCGTGACACTGACCCCTTCTGTGGTGGAGTCCTCTGCCTGGCTCCCTGCTTTCCCTACTAGCCTGCATGGCCACAGTGGCGGGCATTCGGCCACCCTTTCCACTTTCCACCCAGCCCTGGACTTCTAAGATGAGGCCCTTTGCAGAAGGAGGCCTGGGCTGGAGACTCAGCCTTGCTTCCCCTCACTGCTGGTCTGGCTCCACTTCATATCCTGGTTCCAGTAACTAAAATGTTTATGATTCCTGTGGTTACACCCCCTTATGGTACCCCAGTTTCACCCACTGTATCCCACTCCAGTCTCCCTGCAGCTGGGGAACAGCTTGGTTTCCTCGGAGCTCCAGGAATCCTGCCCCTAAATCCTAGTCCAGGCAGGGCCTGGTTTCTGAGCAGTCCCTCCTGAAGCCACTTACCGGTGAGCTGGACCTCTCAAAGGCTGCCCACATTGTGTGTCTCCTGCTTACTCAGCTCAGTGCCCAGCCTACCTAAGGCTCACCCCATGGTAACCCAATGGTTGGCCTGCCCAGTCGTTTAGGGAGAATGCCCAGATCTCTATCCAGCAAGATACCTGAACCTGGTTCATTCTCATGTGCTTATCTCAGCCCCTGCCCTGCCGGGGTGGCTGGACTTCCCAGCATTGCCTGCAGCCCAGGCAGCTCTCAAGTGTCCACCCAGAGGTGGGTGTGGCTTGGCTCTAGCATCGGCCAGCCCGGGCACTGCCTGAGCACTGCTCTGAGATGAGGGTGGCAACAGGAGCACACGTGAGCAGATAGCTGGGTATGTGTGTTTTCAGCAGAGGGATGGGCTGTGGCCCCTCTTGGTAGTTTAATCAGCTGTTCTTTGAGTGCCTTTGAATAATAACTGGACAAGTCGAGGTGGGATTCATTTACTCAGAGTCAGCCTCTCTCTGGGGGAGGTCGCTGTAGTCCCTAGGGACTCAGTTTAATGAGTTTTGAGCCCACAATCTATTTCAGCAAGAATGGGTTTGAGGTCTATAATTTCCCCAAACTTAAAACAATCAGCTTTGCAGCAGATCTGGAAGATCGTCCCTTAGCTGTACCCCGGTGGGTAAGAATCCTTGTCTTTTGCCAACCCACGGAGTGGGCATTGAATCACTCAATTACTGCAAAATCTTTTCTAAATAGAACGCATACCACAGCCTCCAGTGGAAACATTCCAAGATCTGCCGCAAATATCTAGCTCATTGGCAGAAGCAGGTTTTTGGCATGAACAACTGTTTTTCACTTTGATTTTGACTCCAGCAGAAGTTCTGCGAGATGACCTGGGAAGAAAGTTGGCCAAGAAGCCTCCGAGGGGGGATTGGCATGTGAGTGTATATGCCTTACCTACGCTGTCTTCTGAGCTCCAGCATGCAAGGCATGTGGAGAATGGGGTGCTGTTTGGGAGGCTTGGTTCACCCTACTCAGTCGAGAAGCATGTAATACATAGGGCAGTGAGAACATTTGCAACGCACTTAGGCCGAGAGTCAGTGTGGCTGGTATTGTGAGCTGTCAGCTTTAAGTTTACGACATTGAAACTCAGCTTGGGAAGGAGGAGAAGACAGAGGGCGGGTGGGGCTGTGTTTTAATCCCAGCTCACTCAGCCTTTTCATTTTGGGAGCCATGCACGTCCAAACAAAGCTCTCAGCGGAGACTTCAATGCGGTGCCACTACTTAACCTTACAACAAAGAAGCTTTCCGATCATTTGTGCAGCCATGTCTGCTTTAGGCAGGTGGAGTGACACCCTACCTATGGGCCATGGGACGTAATAAAAAGAGCGGAGAGATTCTAGCACCAGACTCATCTGTGCAAAATTTCACTCTATTCTCTTCTTAGCTCTATGACCTTCAGCATGACACTTGAGAGGGGCCTCCTCTCCACACCTTCGGTTTTCATATGCACGAAACTAGAGAAGGCTGTCTGCTTCATTCCCTGTTGTGAGGCTTCAGTGATCTCCTGGAACGAACCCAGGTAAAACCCCATCAAGCAGGCAACAAATTAAGGCCAGCACTTGAAGGATTAAATACTGTCATTGTGGGGTCTAACGTTCTGGTGAACCTTTGAACCCCAAGGCAGAGCAGGATCTGGGACTGAAACCGGTGACTTTAAAATTCAGCACAGCCGCTGGGCAGCGGATCTTCCAAGCCTTTCCAGGAAGCCTCAATAGGAGTTTGGTTTGCCCACCATCTCTGGGTCAGGCTGGACACTTGGCTGTTACACGTGGCCTTCTGGGCTGACTGCATGAGTGTGGCCCCTCGTCAGCCTGTCAGGACACCTCCTCCTGTTGGGGCTGTGCCTCTGGTTGCAATTTGTCCTGGACATGGCCGGCGCGGGGCTCCGGTTGCAGCCCGTGGCCCAGCACACAGAACTCCGGGGGAGATGCCTGCCTGCCGCTGCCCTGTGATTCAGGGGCGCAGGGGCTGCTCCCTGGTTCTGCATCCTTCTTAGGGCTCTCCCCACTGCTGCTGTTGCTGCTGCGAGAGAAAGGACAAGGGCAGGTCAGACACTCGTCCTCTGCGGCTCTTTCCCACCCCATCCCCTTCCTCCGTTCTCCCTTTCTGTCCCTCCCCAGCTCTCTCCCACAGGCCTGTTCACCCTGGAGGCCAGGCCTCTGACGTCTGTACCAGGCTTGCCGGGCGGGTGCCGCCGTTGCCATGTGTCTGCAGGGGCGGGTGCTGCGGGCGCTCGGGTGACAGGCTGAGTCCTGTTCTTTCCCCTGAAGCCCTGGATCCTGCTGCTCTGAACAAAGCAACCCTCTCAGAAGCTCTGGGAGCGGGCCTTTGTTTTGTTTTTGTTTTTAAAGCACTTTGTTTAATAAGGGCTAAGCTTAGCCAGTTGAATCAAAGAACAACAACAACAACAACAACAAGGAAAAAAACCAGCTTCTCGCAGCTGCCACCCTCTCCCTGAATAGAGAAAAATGCAAGCAGCTTGGCCCAGCCCAGGCCCCGAATTTGGCTAGAACAGAGCTTCCCAGCTGCGGCGCGACACAGCTAGGAGGGGCTTTGCATGGGGTGGGGACCCCCACAGGAGCCTCCGTGGGATTTGGCATGCGTGGGAGTGCAGAATGGAGGGTGGCCCCCAGCAGGGAGAAAGCTGCTGCTAGCAGGGGACCAGCCCAGGAAGCCACCCTGGCCGACTGCTAGCAAGACAGCCTGAGGCTCCCCGGGGGGGAAATTAGAGGCTAGCTGCCTGGGTTCAAGTCCTGACTCTCTGGCTTACTGGCTGTGTCCCCTGTGGCATGTTAGTTCATCCCTCTGCGTGTTAGTTTCCTTCCTTATAAAATGGAAGTAATAACAGTGCCCATCTCATCAGGCACTCATAGGTATCAATACTGGGTGAAGCATGGGTGACCTTTGGCATACTATTATGGTAATAGCATAAGTCCTCCATGGTGGGTGGCGATACTGTGGTGCCACACTGTTGAATGAATAGGAAGTCACACTAGGAAAGGGCTCTAGGGACCACACTATTATCCCACGGAGACTCTGGGGCCTTGGTCCGAGCTCTCAATCTGTCGCCTCAGGGCCAGGACAGGACCCTGGTTCCGCAAAGGCAAGAAGGCCCTTCTCTGCCCATGACCGCACATTCTTGCCTGATCTGTGAGCTTTGTTGTGCAGTGTGCTCAGCTCTGTGAGGTTAGACTTAAGTGGGATGCCAAACCAGTGGAGAATATGTTTGCATTTGGATCTGAACAAAATCGAGGTGGGTGGTGGGAGTCTCGGGTAAGTGAGGTGGGCGCGAAGACAGCACACAGCTATGATTGTCACACAGGAAGGAACCCAGCCCACTGTACCATGGAGACAGTCTTATCGGAGTTGGCCTCTGGCCCCATCACAGGTGCCTACAGGTGTTCAGGGCCCAGGGCCCACTGGGCAGCATGATCCAGGAGGCTGAGTAAAGGCAGCAGAGTGCACGTGCCTGGGCAGTCCGGTCAGGCAAGAACTGAAAGCATCGCATTGAGGGGCAAAAGTCTGGAGCCTTCTTGAATGCACACAGTGCCCCAACACCCTGAGACCTAGAGGCTGGCATCCCCGCTAGGGGATTTGGCACATAAAGAACAGTAGACGCTCAGTAATTGAGCTTCCTGGGTAAGCCTCCAAGGCCTGTTCCCAATCCCCAGGGCCCCGAGATCAGGAGATAGAAACATCATCCATTTTTCTACAAAGGGGGCTCCTGCCTAGCAGGGGGTGTCTGGAAGGGCAGGCTGGTTCAGTCTGCAGCCTGCCTCCACTGCAAGACATCGTGGCTGTGCCTGTGTCTCTGCATGTGCATGTCCCTGGCTGGGGGAACAGCCCGTTCTCAGTCTCTGGCTCTCTGGCACTGGCTTGTTGCATGATCTCGGGGGAAATCATGTGCCCAGTTCCTGGTGTTGTTTCCCCAGATGCAGGATGGCAGAAAAAAATGCTTGCCATCCACAGGGTGGCAAAGGCTTGGTGTGTTTACAGCAGGTGCATTTCTGCTCCCAGATGCCAGCTTTATGCCTGGAGGCAGGGTTGCTGGGGAAAGAGCTCTTTCCCATCATACGCTCACAGTGTGGAAAGGCTTAGAGCTGTGTGGTGTTGTAAGAGGCAGGGGAATGGTTGTGAGTTATTATATAAACTTCCACATGACCTTGGGGAGCCTCCTGTTTATGAACTCTCCTGTCTCTCTCTCTCTCTTTCTTTTTTTTTCTTGAGTTGGAGTCTTGTTCTGTCACTCAGGCTGGAGTGCAATGGTACAATCTTGGCTCACCATAACCGCCGCCTCCCAAGTTCAAGTGATTCTTGTGCCTCAGCCTCCTGAATAGCTGGGACTATAGGCATGCGCCACCATGCCTGGTTAATTTTTGTATTTTAGTAGAGATGGGGTTTCACCACATTGGCAAGGCTCCTCTCGAACTCCTGACCTCAGGTAATCAACCCACCTTGGCCTCCCAAAGTGCTGGGATTACAGGTGTGAGTCACTGTGCCTGGCTGTCCTTCATCTTTCAAGCCACTGACTCCTCCCCACCGCCTCTGCCCCAATTATTGAGATTCAGGACGTAAAACAACCTTTGGGCTGCCCTATTCTGAGAAGAAGCCTGGGAGAAGGGCATTATTTTCTTCTTGAACAATTTTATGTTACTTTATTATTGCTCCTGCTGTTTTAAAATGTTAGTGTTTTTAATTAATGTCATTTTATTGTGCCTGTTCTCTCAAGCTCTTCTCCTGAAGGGCACCGTTTTTGAAATCTAATAACTGAGTAAGTGGCTGGAGTGAGGAATAATGTATTAACATTTATAGAGCTTCTTGGATGAAAACCACTATACTGTAGGAAGCTCATTTTAGATTTAAGAAAAGAGCAATGTTACATTAAGATTCTTGCAAAAATAATCAATATTTCATTTCTTTCAAGTGGCTGGGGAAGTTTATCTAACTGTAATAGTGCACAACTTTCCCGAGATAATATCTTTATTTAAAATTGACTGCCGAGGACTTTGTAAAAAATTACCATTTGTGCCTGGACAGATCGTGAAGTCTGCAACACATATCACTGGCAGAAATTTAACTGCTGATTTGCACAGTTGTAGGCTCTCACAGATAGCAAGGATGGATGGTAGCTGAGCTTTGTCTGATCTGATATCAAGACACATTGATAAGAGTTCTTCTCTAATAGACCTCAGATATCTTTTTGTTTCACAGTTTGAGAAAAGGTACATTTCTCCATGTATTCTGTAAAATAACCACTGGAGCATCCGAGTTCTCGCAGCGCCCACGCGATGGCTGTACTTTGAC
Source organism: Saimiri boliviensis (assembly GCF_048565385.1). Classification (NCBI taxonomy): domain Eukaryota; kingdom Metazoa; phylum Chordata; class Mammalia; order Primates; family Cebidae; genus Saimiri; species Saimiri boliviensis. The sequence continues at coordinate 28,825,549 of NC_133449.1, forward strand.
TCGTGCCCCATTGCGGCTGCGTGTCTGGGACTGTTGGCACGGCTGGGCCAATGGTGAGAAAGGCACACTTGGAACTCAGCCTGCCCCGGGGGAGGTAGCAGCTCCCTCCCTGGATTCTGGTGCTCAGCACTCATGAAGACTCTTGTTCTCACTCTACAAACTTTTGAAGTTAGAGGAGAAGTGGAGCCAGGTCCTCAGGGACACAGGAAGCCACACATTTATATTCCATGCCTCCAGGCCTAGCCATTCTCAAAGTGTGGTCTGCGGACCGCTGGTTATTCCCGATACACTAATAGGTCAAAACTATTTTCATCATAATACTAAGATGTCACTTCTCCTTCTCACTCATTCTCTTGTGAATGTAGGGTAGAGATCCCAGAGGCTGCTACTGATCCCAGTCAGGCTACAGACTGACTGTGGAAGCAGAGCTGAGAATCCAGTTACCTCTTCATGTTAAGCCAGATGCTAAAGACATTTGGAAAATGTAAGACAGTGCTACTCCTTTCCCTAAATTTTTTTGTTGTAGAAAATACTCTTTTTGTAAAGACACATGCATGCGGATGTTCACTGCAGCACTGTTCACAATAACAAAGACACGGAATCAACCCAAATGCCCCATCAATGACAGATTGGATAAAGAAAATGTAATACATATGCACCATGGAGTACTATGCAGCCACGACAAAGAACAAGATCATGACTTTTGCAGGAACATGGGTGGAGTTAGGGGCCATTAATTATCCTTAGCAGGGGCCTCCGTGAGGGTGGAGGGTGGGAGGAGGAAGAGGAGCAGAAAAGAAAATGACTATTGGGTCATGATCACCTGGGTGAAGAAATAATCTGTACAATAAACCCCGGTGACACAAGTTTACCCATATAACAAACCTATGTATGTACCCATGAACCTAACATAAAAGTTTTAAAAAAAAGTAGACAAAAGAAAACAAAATATACACTTTTTCTAAGAGTATATGATTTGCGTTAACATGTAATGTTTCTTTAAAAAATAATAAATATTTTACGTATTTCTCAGTTTTAACTTCCACTACAGTACACATTGATAGGCACAGCCTCCACACACAAAGGCCCTTTTGGGCTCCTTAATAATTTTAAAGGGTTTAAAGGTGTGCTGGGACCAAATCGTTTGAGAACCTTCCAACTAGATGCTGGTTTCTTGCAGTGAGGCAGAAACAGGGAGCCCGAGGGCCAGCCGCAGGGGCAGGTCTTTTCATCTCAGTTTACCCCACTGTAAAACATGAGGTTTGTGGGACTAAACTAACTTGAATGTTTTGAACTTCATTATTTTATTTTTTGATATTTTATTTTTTACTTTAAGTTCTGGGATACATGTGCAGAACGTGCAGGTTTGTTACACAGGTATACATGTTTCCTGGTGGTTTGCTGCACCCATCAACCCATTGTCTAGGTCTGAAGCCCTGCATGCATTAGCTCTCTGTCCTAAGGCTCTCTCTCCCCTCGCCCCCCCACCCCTGGCAGGCCGGGGTGTGTGCCCTTCCTGTGTCCAGGTGTTCTCATTTGAATTTTACTTTTTAACACAGCAGGGCCTCTTTTCAATTAAAATCTTTCTCAGGAAGCTGGGATGTGTAACAGATTACAGTAAACTCAAGCTTGTAGAGTGGGGGAGCTGGAACTGCCCCCCTACACCTCTTTTTCCCAACTGCCTCTTCTCTTGGAGCGCAGTCTGCAAACTACTGACCCAGAAGATCCTGAGGCCCATTCGCTCCGTTCCTCTCTATTCCAAGCCGCTGAAGGGTGGTGAGCCCAGGACACTCCTTACCTGCTTTGGCCGAGCTGGGATTCACAGGAGGCACTGGTGGGGTCGGGAGGCTGCAGGCGGGCACCCGGCTGGCGGTCAGAAGCGGTCCTCCTGAAGAAAGGCAGAGGGTTGAGGGCACACAGAGCTGCTCTCCGCTGTGAGTCTGCTCTCAGCCAAGGCCCTGAGCTGCTCCTCCAGCACCCTGCTGCGTTCCCAAGAGGGCCCCCAGCCTCTGCCGGGGACAGTGGGTGGGCTGTTGAGAGTGGCGATTTAGCTTCAAACAGAGAGGAGGTGGCCGGGCAGAATATGGAATGTGTGTTCCCAGACACTTTGGTTATGACTGCTTGGCTGTCTTCAGAGTCTCTTGTTTCCTTGTGCCCCTGAGACAGGGACATTGGGGGTGATGGGGAGGGAACTGAGGAAGGGGCGCTTGCTTCTGGGCGCTGGGTTGGAGGGCTGGAGACCCTGCACTGAGCGGGTGGGCTCTCGGGGGGAGGGCTGGGCAGCTTGGGCTGGCACGGTGGGGACGTTCGCCGCTTCGTGGTTGGTGGGCTTAGCACCCTGGGGCTCACCAGTGGGCTGGGAGCTCCAGGGCTGAGTGGTGGGCTGGGGGGTGTCTGCATAGCAGAGGGGCCTGGCTGGGCAGGTCTGTAAGAGGAGGGCAGGCTCCGGCGCCTCTTCTCTGCCTGAGGCACGCAGTGTGTCCTCGTGGGAGAGGCCTTTCTGCCCACGGGGGGGCTTCTCTCTCGGCTCTGCCTCAGTCTGGCCAGGCTGGACTCTGAGGTCCTGTTCTGTCCGGATGGAGGGCTGCAGTGGTGCCAGGCAATTGCCTTCCGGGGCTGCCTGTAGAGGCTGGCGGCCTTCTCTATCTGACTCGAAGTCCCACCCTTCCCCTCTGGGCTGTGGCTGGTGGCTGGTGGGTGGCTCAGGTCCAGGGCTGGCTTCCTGGGCTGGCAGCTGCTCTTGCCACTCCCTGGCTCTGTGCTGCGAGGCTTGGTGGGGCTGGCGGTGCTCTTGCTGGGCAGCAAGTCCGGGGGGCTCACAGAGGCCCTCAGCTTTGGGGAAGCCCATGTTCTCCTGGTGGGGCCAGCCTCTCCCGGTTCCTGGGTTTCCTCGGGAGAGCTCTCTGTGGACTTGCTGCTTTCCTGGGACTCCAGAGAAGTAAATGATTTGTCCATCAGGACTTCTAAGGGCGGTGGAGGGAGGTGCTCAGGGTTCCCCTCCACTTCACAGCTGAGCTCCCCACTCTTGGCTGCCGCTGCTTTAGGCAGAGGCGGAAAGATAGGTGCTAAGGGCTTCCAGCCTATGCCCATTTTGAGAGATTCTCTGCCTGAGGCTGGAGAAATTTGGGGCTTCGGATACAAAGGGACAAGCCCCCTGGACATGGGAAATCTGGGGGGCATGATGCTATTCCTAAGGTAGGGACTTTCCTCAGAGTCCTTGGAGTCCCCCAGCGTCCTCAGACTCTCCGTGGGACTGAAAGTTTCAATGAGCTTCTTGACGGATGTTCTGGTGGGACAGGTCCTGACGTTCCAGTCCTTGGCCCCGGCAGCCTCACTGACCTCTCCTGATAGGGTGGCATCTGGAAGCTTCTCAGCTTTGCCCTGTTCACCCTCAGGATGAGGACTGCATTTCTGCAAGATGCTCTTGTCCTGACTAGGCAAAATGCTGAAGTTCTTGGTGAGGGATGCCTTGAGCCTGCTGGTGGTGTTGCTTGGACCGACCCTGCAGGCGCCATTGGGCCACCCGGCTGCTGCTCTGGGCTGTGGAATCTGCTCCTGGCTCTGCCCCTGCCCTTTAGTGCCCAGGGCATAAAATGCCTCCAGCTTCCGACTGAGGTCCCTCTGGACCCTTCGCAGCTCCTGAAGGGTGGGGTCCTCCACGTGACTCTGGAGACACGGCTCTGACCGGGACCTCCTCTGCCTCTCGGGGGCCCTCCTGCTGCCACTGACCGTGCTAGGTCTTGGGGGGACCGCTGTTCTCCCCTCCTCCTCCTCCGACCAGTCCTGGTGCCCAGAGGGCACAGGGACAAACTTGATCCTTTCGCTGATTGCTTTCTTCATCTTCAGAATCATTTCCTGGGCCTGGGGGCTCCTAAGCCTCCTGGAGTGGGACTGAAATGGGCTTTCCCGGTCAGCAGGTGAAGATCTCGGCCTCGAATCTGGAGCTTTTACCTGCCATGCACACACACTCATGCTGCTCATTTCTTCTTCCTCTTCCTCTGAGCTGCTGTCCTCGCTGTCACTGAGAGATGGAGCGTCCATCAGTCTGGAGGTTTTGGAAAGATGTGCTTCCACAGGGACCCCAATCCCAAATGAATCACTTGAGGTGCTTGTCCCCAGCTCCAAAGGCAGGGAGGTGATAGTTTCTGGGTTTGTGCTGGAGAGGCAGGGGCTCTTTGCTTCGTCCTGTGCTTGTGGCTGAACCTTTGCCACAGAAACCCCTGAGAACAGGCAGTCCTGGGGTCGGTCTGAACCCATACAGAATGAACTTTGTTGCCAGGTGTGTCCTGACCGCCCGGCCTCTGTGTGGGGCGAAGTCACTGACTTCCATTCTTCAGGATCTGGTGCAAGGTCCCAGCTGGTTTGCTTGCCCAGCTTGTCCCCTGACTGCACGGACTCACTGTCAGCACCAATGCCACTGTCCTCCGAGCATAAGGGGAGACCCTGCACTCCAGGGTCGCCACAGCCACTCGCCAGGCTCTCTAGCTGCCCCAGAGCCCTCAGGACGCGTTCATCCACATTCTTTTTTGTGCTCAGCTTATTTTCCAAGTGGGTTGCGGTGGAGTGGAGGTAGCTGCTGGAGCCCTCCAGGAAGCTGCTGGTGAGCGAGGCCACCGTGCCATTGAGCCCCTGCAGCTTGCTGACTGTGTACTGCAGCAGCTGTTGCAGGAGGTCTGGCTGCTCCTGAGGCTCCCTTTTCTTCAAAGGCCGAGCCAGATCCTCCCTAACTTCCTGCAGGAGCGCTTCTCCATCCTTGGAGATCTCCCTCAATAGCTGGCTGATCTCCTCAAAGCACAGCAGCAGGAAGCTGACCATGGGCTGCAGCAGCTCCCGGGTCTGGGTGGCCTGATGGATGATGTGCAGAATTGCTTCGTATTTGGAGAGGCTGGAGTGCAGATAGGCATAAGCATGTTGGTGGGCCTTTACCAGCGGCTCCGGGAAGTCCACTTTGCCTTCAGACCCATGAGCAGGGTGGATGGTTTGGCGGCAGTGACTCTGTGTGCTTGACATGTGGCATTTTGGTGTCCTTTTCCATTTGGAAGCATCTTGGGTACCACTTTCCTCACTCTCATCTCCAGAAAGTTCTGCCCCTTGAAATCCATGGGAACCCTGTGTCTTGAATGGAATGTCTTTAGCCATGTGGCTTTGGGATTTGTTGGGCTGGGATGAAAAGCTTTTGGTTCCTGGGATTAGTCCTTCCATATCTTTCCTTTTGCCTGAAGCAGGATCTCTCATGAGCTGACAAAGACCTTTAGCTGTGGTTTGGTTCCTCCTGGAACGTGGCTGCTCCTCTGCCAGGCCCTCCCCAGCGTCATAGCAGGTGGAGTTTTTAACCAGCAGAGGGATGGAACCTCTTTCACTGCCACCCGGACCTCCTGGCCGAATGGCTTTGGGTTTTTTCAAGAACTGAATGCCACTCTTTGCAACGCTGTTTACGATGTCACTGTGTGAAGGTGTACAGCCCATGATTTCAGCTTGTATTCATCTTCCACCCACAGCCTTCACAATTTTCCAAGAATCATCTTTGAAATAGACACAAAAGGCAATCTTACTCGTCCTTCCGGGCAATTTTCAGGCCAGAATCCTTTGAAGTCCAGGGTACAATATCCTAAACTTGGAACCAGCTTTCTGTATTTTCTTGGCCCAAACGTGAAGAGGGAGTGGTACCTGTCATCCTGTTGTTCTAAGTTTGGAATCCTCTGCTGTTAGTGAGCAGCGGGACAGTTCTGCAGGCCCCCAGTCTGGTGGATTACGGGCCTGTGTTCTGCTCCCATCCTGACAGATGTGGATGGCAAGTAGAGCTTAAGCCTATTAGGTTAATCATGCCCTAGCCAGTCAGCACTCACAGTGTGTTCTAATATAGAACTTCTCAGCATTTACTATCTTGGGAAGCGGATTATTTTTGCACGTGCTCATGCTTTTAATTCTGTTCAGACGCCTGCCATATGAAACCTAGAGAAATGAGCCATAATTGCAAAAGGCTCTGGAAGAGATGCATTTGTGGGAGAGAAGAGAGGGCTCGCTGATTACGGTCCCTGGAAGAGAAGTGACCTTCACGGTTTAATAAGGGCAAACCAGCCAAGTGTGCTTCAATCTGCTGTTATCAAGAAGACCCCAAAACATGTAATAGACAATAATTGAAGCAATGCATTGTTGTTTGTGTGGCTTACAAAAACCCCAGGACTCTAGTGATAGGGAAGCATCTCTAAATAAGATAGTGAGTGAAGAAGGCAAGGTTGCTTTCCTTTGCATTAGAAAATTGAGTTAGGGAGCAGGAAAGCCATCACCCCAATTTGGATGGGGACGGCAGGAAAAGTCACTGCCATGTAAAGCTCAAGGCTGGTCGCTACGCTCAAGAAGGCAGTGCTTTCATGGGAAGAGTTTTTTTTTTTGTTTTTTTTTGTTTTTTGTTTGTTTGTTTTAATAATTATACAACTCACCATCCTGTGGAATCAGCGGGAGCCCTGAGCTTGTTTTCCTGCAACTAGACCGTCTCATCGGGGAGATGGGAGACAGTGACAGATCATCAGGCAGGAGATGCTCGTAGGAGCACGCAGCCTAGCTCCCTGGCAGGCAGAGTTCACAACAGGCCTTGAGCTCCTATGAGAACCCAGTGCCTCCTCTGACTGGACAGGAGACGGAGCTCAGAAGGGAATGTCCGCCTGCCGAGTGGTATTCCATTGTCTCTGCCAGCCACAATTCTTTCCTTCGCTCTATTCTTTTGATGAACATTGTGGGGGAAAAAAAAGTCTAGCTCTTGGTGTGCCTTTTTTTTTTTTTTTTTGAAAAAGAATAAAGAAGAGGAAGAAAGAGAAAGAGGAAGAGGGAGAGAGGATGGGGGTATTGCTTTATTGCCCAGGCTAGAATGCAATCTAAATATGGGTATGCCTATAATTGTCCTTAATAACAGAGATATAAAAGAAAATGAGGGAAGAGAAGAACAAACAAGGAGCCAACCAACATTTCGTTTAAACTTCTAAGTTGATATGATGTGGTACTGATCTAAGTATTCCTGTATTGGGTGCGTGTATATTTAGGATCTTTAGCTCTTCTTGTTGTTGCATTGATCCTTTTATCATTATATAATGTCCTTCTTTGCTTCTTTTGATCTTTGTTGCTTAATTGTAACTTCTACTTTTTATTTATTTATTTTAGCTCTCTGTTTGGTTGGTAAATCCTTCTCCATCCCTTGTTTTGAGTCTTTGTGTATCCTTGAATGTGAGATGGGTCTGGATGCAGCATACTGATGGGTTTTAGTTTTTTATTCAAATTGCCTGTCTATCTTTGGATTGAGGGATTTAGTCAATTTAAATTTAGAATTAATAATATATGTGAGTTTAATACTGCCATTTAATATTAGCTGACTATTTTGCCCATTAGTTGATGTAAATTCTTCATTATATTGATGCTCTTTTTGGTATTTTTTTTAGAAAGGCTGATACTGTTTGTTCCTTTCTATGTGTAGTGGTTCTTTCAGAAGCTCTTGTAAAGCAGGCCTGGTGGTGATGAAATCTCTGAGTGCTTGCTTATTCACAAAAAAACTTTATTTTTCCTTCACTTGTGAAGCTTAGTTTGGCTGGATGTGAAATTCTGGGTTGAAAGTTCTTTTCTATAAGGATATTGAATATTGGTCCCCACTCTCTTCTGGCTTGTAGGGTTTCTGCTGAGAGATCTGCTGTAAGTCTGATAGGCTTCCCTTTGTGGGTAACCTGACCTTTCTCTCTGGCTGCCCTTAGTATTTTCTCCTTCATTTCAACCCTGGTGAATCTGACGATTATGTGCCTTGGAGTTGCTCTTCTTGAGGAATATCTTTGTGGTGTTCTCTGTATTACCTGGAGTTGAATATTATCCTGCCTTACTAGGTTGGGAAAATTTTCCTGAATAATGTCCTGAAGCGTATTTTCCAGCTTGAATTCATTCTCTTCGTCACATTCAGGTACACCTATCAAGCGTAGATTAGGTCTTTTCACATAGTCCCATATTTCTTGGAGACTTTGCTCGTTCCTTTTTATCCTTTTTTCTCTAATCTTATCTTCTTGTTTTATTTCATTTAGTTGGTCTTCGACCTCTGATATCCTTTCTTCTGCTTGATCAATTCGGCTGTTAAAACTTGTGCATACTTCACGTAGTTCTCGTATTGTGTTTTTCAGCTCCATCAATTCACTTATACTCCTCTCTAAATTGTGTATTCTTGTTAACATTTCATCAAATCTTTTTTCAAAGTTCTTAGTTTCTTTAGATTGGTTTAAAACAAGTTCTTTTAATTCACAGAAGTTTCTCATTATCCACATTTTGAAGCCTGCTTCTGTAATTGGAACACACTCGTTCTCCATCAAGCCTTGTTCCGTTGCTGATGAGGAACTGTGATCCGCTGCTGAGGGAGAGGCGTTCTGATCTTGGGTATTCTCAGCCTTTTTTGGCTGTTTTCTTCCCTTCGTTGTAGATTTATCCATCTGTGGTCTTTATATTTACCGTCTTTGTAATTGGTTTTCTGAGTGGACGTCTGACTTACTGATTCTCAGCGCCGAAATCTGAGCAACCCACTGCGCCGACTAAATCAGCGGCGTTAAGATTGATGGTGCTTTTTGATTCTGCACCAAGAACCGACGCTCCGAGGCGCCGGCAAAACCGCCTCGCTGGTCACAAGAGTCGCGCTGGCAACCCGTGGGGCTCCTCCGCTGGGAATCTCCTGGTGCGTGAGCAACAAGAATTCATGTGAAGGTGTGGCGTCCTCTCGTTCTTTGTGCTTTCACTGGGAGCTACATTCCCGAGCTGCTAGTGATCAGCCATCTTGGATCTCTCCCCCGGGAAGAGGTTTTTATGCAACTTTCTTCCTAGGAAAACAAGCTAAAATTGGGGAGTGGAGAGCCATTTTGTTATTAGGAGAGGAACTCTAGGGGAAGCCCATCTCTCTGCTCAAGCTGAGCATGGGGATCCTGCCTGTGGCTAAGGGTAGCAGCTGCCTATTTAAAAACTCCTTGTCGGCTGGGCGCGGTGGCTCACGCCTGTAATCCCAGCATTTTGGGAGGCCGAGGCGGGTGGATCACGAGGTCAAGAGATCGAGCCCATCCTGGTCAACATGGTGAAACCCCGTCTCTACTAAAAATACAAAAAATTAGCTGGGCATGGTGGCGCGTGCCTGTAATCCCAGCTACACAGGAGGCTGAGGCAGGAGAATTGCCTGAACCCAGGAGGCAGAGGTTGCAGTGAGCCGAGATTGCGCCATTGCACTCCAGCCTGGGTAACAAGAGCAAAACTCCTTCTCAAAAAAACCAAAACAAAACAAAACTCCTTTTCAACTTTATTTGCTGTCAGTAAAGTCTAGAACAAGGGTTTGGCCTAGAAAGACTGGAGTTTGAATCCTGACTCTTTCTCCTGTTAGTTGGGGGAACTTCTGAAAGTTTTTTTTTTTTTTTTTCTTTAAACTTCCCTGAGGCAGAGCTCATCTTTGAAATGAGGATCATGGCACTTGCTTCACAGAGCTATTGTGGTGATTAAGTCAATTAATACTTGGTGAGTGCCTGACCCAGTGCTTGACCCAAGGTAGCTACTTAAAAACATGCAGTTTCAGCCAGGTGCAGTGACTCATGCTTGTAAATCTCAGCACTTCGGAAAGTTGAGGCAGGCTGATCATTTGTGCTCAGGAGTTCGAGACCAGCCTGGGCAACATGGTGAGCCTTTGTCTCTGCTAAAAATATAAACCTTAGCTGGGGATATTGGCACACACCTGTAATCCCAGCTACTCAGGAGGCTGAGATGGGAGAATCACCTGAGCCCAGGAAGTTGAGGCTGCAGTGAGCTGTAATAGAGCCACTGGAAGCCAGCCTGGACTTTGGAAGTGAGACCCTGTCTTAAAAAAAAAGGAGTTTCTTACTCCTTTCCTTCTGGAAGCTAGGGTGCTTATTAACAATGAAAGTCATAAGAATTTCATTGGTTTGCATTGCTTTGTTCCTGAGTGGTCTGGAAATAATTGCCTATGATGTGCTTAGAGCCCTCTGAATTTGGTGCTCTTTTTGCACCCCACCCCACCACCTCCACCCTGTGCTCAGTCCACCACTGCCTCAGGATTTTTCTAAGGCCTCATTGTATAATCTCTCTGCTCGCAAACACAATGATCCCCATTGTCTGCAGGAGGAAGAGGGGCTTTTATTTAACCATTTCCTATTTTGGGGCATCTAGGTTGTTGCCAATTTTGAAAATTTCCAAATAGGAAAACATTGCATTGAGCATCTCTGAGCGTCCCCCTGAAGTTGCTGAGATTGGAGTTGCTATTCTGGCTTTCCAGTCTTCCTTTCTTCCTCCTTAACTCCGTTACAACCAACGAACGCATCACCGTGGGTATCAGGATGTCTCGGAACAGGCAGGACTTAGAGCTGCCTCCTGTGAAGGCTGCAGACTGGCCACTGGGGCTGTGTGCAGCCTGCTGCCTATCACAGCCTGATGCCCCAGAGTACATCATTAATAAACTTCCCTGATCTGTTTATTTGAAGCTGAACTCAGGGGAAACACAAAGCCGAATCAGTGCCTGCAGGCGAGCCGCGTTAGGCATCAAAACATTGCTTCATTTGTCACAGCTCTGGGCTGGTCCGGTAAACAAGGGTGCCACGTGGGAACGCTTCCTTTCCCCTTCAGGTCTTCCATTTGAACAGAGTGAAAACCTCATCTGGAGAACGTTTTATGTAAATTCTTCTCCTTTTGGGATTTGGGCCCCTGCTTGACTCATCTTTGTGAAAAACTTTGATCTAAGTGGCTAAAATTATTTCCAAACCAATGATCAAAATCAAAGTGTTTGCCTGGAGGATTTGCTGTCAGATAGCTCTGTACCTTGCACATGAGTTTCCTTGACTATTCCAAATAATTCAGGAAGCTCTTTATTCATTGTCATTTATTTTTCATTAAGACCAACTTTTGTTCTTCTTTCTTTTTAAACTGGAGTTGCTTTAAATAATAATTTAATAAAAGAATTATTTTGAGTGGGCATATTAAAAGAGTACAACTATTTTGGAAAACTGATACTTAAAAATATTCTCTGTGACCCGTCAATTCCACTCCTAAGAATTTACCCAAGAATATTGAACGTAAAGGTCTGCAAAGAGACTGGTGTAAGAAATTTACGTTTCTACTCATAATAACCTTGAATTGGAAACAACTCAAATGTTTATCAACAGGGAAATAGATAAATTTGACATAATTGTACAATGGAATACTACCTAGCAATGAAAGGAACAAATTAATGAACCATGTAACAACAGGATAGATTTTAAAATCATTATGATGAGTGAAAGAAACTAGATGTTAAAGAGTACAGGTTGAAACATTCTATTTATATGGAGTTTGGGAACAGGCAAGTAATCCATAGTTATATTAAATAGTTAGAAAAGTGGAGATTGGCGGGGCACGGTGGCTCACACCTGTAATCCCAGCCCTTTGGGAGCCCGAGGTGGGTGAACCACAAGGTCAGGAGTTCGAGACCAGCCTGGCCAACATGGTGAAACCCTGTCTCTGCTAAAAATACAAAAAATTAGTGGAGTGTGGTGGTGCTTGCCTGTAATACCAGCTACTCAGCAGGCTGAGGCTGGAGAATCACTTGAACCTGGGAACCTGGGAGGTGGAGATTGCAGTGGGCTGAGATCATGCCATTGCCCTCCAGCCTAGGTGACAAGAACAAGACTCTGTCTCAAAAAAAAAAAAAAAAAAAAAAGAAAAAAAGAAAAAGCAAAGTGGTGATCCCTGGGAAGAGCTCTCAGCTGGTTGTGGACATGAAGGAACTTCTTGGAAATGTTTCACATTTTAACGTAGGTGGTAGTTATATGGGTATATACTATATAGGCAAAAATTCTTTGAGTTTCACAATGAAGTTGTACACTTTATGTATGTTGCACTTGCACACACACACACACAGACACACACCCCTCTCTAACTAAAATGCAGTATTGTATGCTTTGTTTTGTGTGTAAGAGGGTCCTAGCTCTAAAGCTGTTGGTCTTGGCAAAGGGTCCCTCTATTAATTGTCTGTTTTTATATAACAAACTACTCCAAAAATTAGTAGCTTAAGATAACAAACATTATCTCACAGTTTGTGTGGGTCAGGAATTTGAGGGCAACTCAAAAGGATCTCTCATGAGTTTGCAGTCAAGATGTCAGCCAGGATTGCAGTCATCTGAAGGCTTGACTGAGGTTGGATGATTCTCTTCAAGATAGTTCATCTACGTGGCTGTGATCTCTCACTCACATGAAGGCCTCAGTTCCCTGTCTGTTTGTGGGGGGCCTCAGTTACATGTCATAACCCCTCTATGGGACTGCTTGAGTGTTTTTACAACAGAGCAGCTGGCTTCCCCTAGAGCAAGTCCTAATCTCAAAAGTCACCTTCACTTCTTCTATATGCCATTCTTTAGAAGCCAGTCACTATGTAGAGTCTATATTCAAGAAAAGAAAAATTAGGTCCACCTTCAAAACGTCACTTGAAATAAAAAAAGATCAGGTCATATCACAGCTCAAACCATGGCATCTAAAATATCACTATGTATACTAAACATTAGTTTGTAAGGTACTAGTCTTTCCTCTTTAGCATGTTAAATAAATTCCATGCCATTTTGTTTGATGTGGCCCTGAACTAATTGATCAGCAAAAGATGGTTCTAGTGTGACATCCATTTTGAACCAAGACTGAAAGTCATTGAAACAATCTGAGGAATGTTTTACCTCTCAAATTCTATCAGCTTCACCAATGGGCTCTCCTGGACCTCAAAAGCTAAGAAAAATTTTCCACTAGTCAAGGCCTACTTAGGACATACCTGGTCCTCCGTATCTGAAGGGATGCTTTTTGCAACACAGTTCCCTGGTCTAGACGTGAGATGAGCAGGTAACCGAGAGATAAGCAGGCAACTATTGTGGTGAGCTGGCAGGGAAAGGTCATGTTTGTGTTCCAAGCACTTCATTAGGCACTCACTTTACATTGGTCTTTTCAGAAGCTGGCCTTCCTTGCTTTGCTTTGGAGGATCATTAACCATCATTTAAAAAAATCAGTCTGGCTACTGTTATATACCTTAGAGCAGGCATCCCCAAACTACGGTCCGCGGGCCGCATGCGGCCCCCTGAGGCCATTTATCCGGCCTCCCGCCACACTTCAGGAAGGGGCACCTCTTTCACTGGTGTTCAGTGAGAGGAGCACAGTATGTGGCGGCCCTCCAACGGTCTGAGGGACAGTGAACTGGCCCCCTGTGTAAAAAGTTCGGGGACACCTGCCTTAGAGCAATCCATCCAGAGATGCTCGTGTGATATGTAATTCTATCAGAAACCAACATGTGACCTCCAGGTGTCTGCCCTAAGTAGCTTCTGATTTGGTGATCATAGTAGAAACACATGCCTGTTTCTCTTGGATCTTAGTGTGCACAGCGTCTGATCTGAATCAGTCATCACGCAGGCATGTTGTGCCTTTGGAGGTTGACTGCTTAACCCTTTAGGGTGCCTCTAAGGATTCTCCAAAGCAAATTTTATGTACACTAGTTAATGTATCTGTAGAATCAAAGTATCCTAAATGTACCACAAGCTTGAAAAACATTTATCTAGTTTTTTTGTATGATAATAAGAGAAAGTGTTTTATTGAAATAGATTCAATTCTTACGTATAAATTAGGGTTTTTTTTTTTTTTTTAAAGTGTAGGCTAACTTCTGTAACTAACAATCCCCAACTTTCAGTGACTTAGCACAGTAAGAGTTATTACTGTTCACACAATGCCAGTGTAGACGTTGGGACATTCTCTTAAAGAGTCCTCCTCCACATGGTGACTCAGGGATTTAAGCCCTTCCATCTTGCAACATCGACATCTTCAATACGTGACTTGGGAAGAAAGGGAAGAGAGTATGGGGAAGATAGGCCAGATCCTTGACTGTCTTTGCCCAGAGTTGACATCCATCATTTCTGCTTACATTCTGATTGCCAGGACTTATCACATGGGCCCACTTAGGTGCAAAAAGGACTGGGGAATGTAGTCAAGAAGAAAGCTGTTTACCAGCAACATTTCTATACCACGGAAGAAGAGTCCCAATTTGAGGGAGGGGGGGCAAATAGTCTCCTAAACTATATGTGTGTTTCCAGATGAGGAAACTGAGGCTGAAAAAGTTCACATAATTTTCTCAAGTCATATAACTGGCATGTAGCTGATCTGGGATTTGAACCCTGGTCTCTCTGATTCCTAAGTCTGTGTTATTCCTACTACATTTTAAAAATGAGATATCTATATTTCAATCTTTACTTGGGCTTGAAAGTTCAACCATACTGAACTTTTCAGATTCTGAAAATCTTACCAGACTCTGGCCTTGACAGAAGGAAGGCTGCAAGAGTCTATGGTGGCTGGGCACGGTGGCACACGCATGTAATCCCAGCACTTTGGGAGGCTGAGGCAGGTGGATCATGAGGTCAAGAGATTGAGACCATCTTGTCCAAGATGGTGAAAGCCTGTCTCTACCAAAAATACAAAAATTATCTGGGCATGGTGTCACACTCCTGTAGTTCCAGCTACTTGGGAGGCTGAGGCAGGAGAATCATTTGAACCCGGGAGGCAGAGGTTGCAGTGAGCCAAGATTACACCACTGCGCTCCAGTCTGGGCGACAGAGTGAGACTCCATCTCAAAAAGAAAAAAACAAAAAAGTCTATGACAACCAACCTCAGATTTGCTTTACAGCCCAAAGAAGTCCTCCAGGTTGTCTTCCGAACCTTCTTTGTCCCTGACCAGTCACTTTGGATTGATGGCTTTGCTGGATGGTCACTGTTTTTTAAACTTTGTTCCTGGATGGGGACTTTCAGATAACCTCAGCTCCGGGTTGTAGTTCCCAGAAGGAGTCCCATGCTCAGCCACCTCTGACCTCAGCCCAATCTCCTGGTCTCTGGCCCTCAGCCAGCCCACCTCCCAGCAAAGTTCTGGGATTACAGGCATGAGCCACCATGCCTTGCCACCATGCCAGAGAGGTGGTGTGGCTGGGGCCAGGGAATTAGATTTGTAAAGTGGCTTCCTACTAACTGCTGATTAAATTCTCTATTACAATAAAACAATTTCTATTCCCAGATATATTTTAAAGTAAGAAATGTTGATTTTTTGCAAAAATGTTTATGTTTCATTGAAATATTTGAATTTTACAAGCATTATCATTTTTAGTTTGGCTTGTTCCAGTCTTTTACTTGTGTATGTACCACGTAGTTGCTAATCATAATGTACATATCATTGCATTATTCTTGTTCATTTAACACATCACAAACATTTTCCATGTTAAATTGTTTCATAGCACTTAAGAAAAAGAGCACGACATGTACAATCAAGGCAACGATCTCTCACTTTAGCAAAAAGATTAACAGCAAAGCGTTTATAGGTGTCAATTGAAGTGCAGCATGTGAATTTGCTATCTTTTCTTCCCCATGCAGATATTTCTCAGGGAGAAGTCATTCACAGAATTTCATATGGACATCACCATATATACCTACCCTGTGGCAACAGTGGATGCCTGGGACTACAGGCATGTGCCACTATGCCTGGCTACTTTTTATTTTTATTTTTGGTAGAAATGGGGTCTTTCCATGTTGTCCAGGCTGGTCTCAAACTCCTGGGTGCATGTAATCTTCCTGCCTGAATCTTCCAAAGTGCTGGAATTACAGGAATAAGCTACTACACCAGGCCCTCCACTTTTACGTGTTTCATATTTTGGGCTTTCCTGTAAAATATCTTCCGAGAGATGTGGCAGGAATCTATCAGGGCCTACTCTGGGCTTTCACAATCCCTGTGGCTGTTAATAGATGACTCCCAAGGTCCCTCTGCCACTAACATTCATGTAGTTAAAAATGTACTTCTGCAATAGTTTGGCCTTTCAGAGCAGCAGTGTAAAAATGTGGTGTCCTAAGGTCTGACTGCCATCTCTACCTTGCTAGTGATTATTAGAGGAACCCAAATCTCAAACCCTGTAACAATCGTAGAATTATTTTTTTCTTCCACTTATAGGTACAGATTTATTGATCTGGTTTCAAATAAAATAATATAGATGCTAATCATGGAAACAATCCCTTTGCACTCTTCCAATTTTCTTAATGCAGCTTAATGCAGTTTTTCATAACATTTTTAAAATTTAAAAACATGTTTACTATCTTTCCTCAATGTAAATATCATTCATGCACATCGGAAAGTCAGAACATTTTTTTAAAAAGTAAAATGTGAATAATCTCATTGACTCAGAGTTGATGATGATGTTGATGTTCACATTTATACATGTAGCCCATTGCTGCATGATGAGCAGGCTGTGAAATCGAATACCCACAAATGGAATTTAGCGTTATTAGGCAAGATCCCACATTAGGAGGAAAAGAAAGGTTAAATTCAGCTGAGTTTTCCTGGGAGCTGGTTGCTGAGGTGGTTGTAAGGAAGACTCTGGCCTGAAAAGCTCAAGTCCACAGGTTGAATGGGGGCCCTTTCTTTCTTCATTCCTGCCTTTCCTTCTGCTCCCCAAGCCTGTGAAACATCCTCAGATCTTTGGCTTTGTCTCCTAGGTTTGAGTCTCTCCAACTGTAACAGAGAATTGTCCCTGTCCTCTGAAACTCAGCTCTGATGTGAAGACAAGATAGCTCAGGGAAAGAAATGCTGGGCTTTGAGTCAGAACACAGCACAGAAGGAAGGAATTAATTGAGAATTCTTCCCAAACTGTAAGATCACTGCTCGGCCATGTTATCAGAAGAACCTTCAGGAAAACTATGTCAATGTCCTTATGAACTGTGGAATGGTTTGCTAATTCCCTGTAGGGAAATAACAGCAGATTTGAATTTCTTGACTTTTGACTGGTTGCTTGTTTGTGTATTTACTTTCACATGTATGCACTGTCACGGGATCCTTAGGGTGTCACTTTGCCAGCTGGAAACCTCTGTGGCTAGCAGTGCCTCTGCTTGGGTTTCGCCCATGCCTGCCAGGCTTCTTCTGTTCACTCAGCCTGACAGGCTGCACTTGGCTCCTCCTTCCAGCCTGGATCCCACACCTGCAAGGGTGTGTGAGCGAGTGAGTGTGGGGTCTGGCCTCAGCGCACAGCTAGGTGTGCTGGCTGTGGTGGGGTATGCAGTAGACACCAGCACAGATGAGGCTGCAGCTGGACCAGACTTACTGCAAGCAGTTTCTGCTGTGGGCACCAGCATGTGTACAAGGGGAATGCAATAGCACCAGAAAGCTCGGGGACTCCAGGAACCACAGAGCCCCAAAGAGGGAGTTATCCCATGTCACAGCCATGGCTCGGGGATCCCTGAGGTCTGGGCCCAGAAGGGCTGTGGCTCTTTTCTTCTCCTCATCACCCACACTGTGGCGAGTGGGGGACATGTTTCAGGCCTGTTTGTATTACAGGTCTGTCAGTCCCACCATTCAATGGGTCCTGAGTTCTTGTCCCATGTCCAGGAAGAATGAGGTGCATGGACAACTGAAGAGTGAGCAAGATGGAGAAGGGCTTCACTGAGTGACAGAACAGCTCTAAGGAGACCCAAAGTGAGTAACTCCTTTCCACAGGCAGGTGGTCCGGATGAGTGGATGAGCTGTCAGTGGAGAGGAGACCCGTAGTGGGCAGCCCCTTTTCACAGGTAGGTCATCCTGACAAGTATGCAGGTGTGGCTGAATCCACGGTTTTTATGGGCTCAGAAGGGAGGAACTGCGTGCTGATTGGTCCATGGGTGGCCATGGGCACACCTGGAAAAAAGCACCGTAAGTTCTCACTCTGGGTCACGGACTCCACTCGGAACTGGCAGGCTCGTCCCCGGGCTTCAGGCTGTCCCCGGTTTGAAGGTGGGGCTTCACTGGGGACCCACCCCTTCCCTCCTAGGAACCTGTCTGCCTCCTGCCACCATCAGCATGCTGTCCCTGGCGCCCAGGCTGTTCACACCAAAGGGCACCAGCAGGACTGCACCGAGCCTCCCCCAGCTCTCCTGGCCTCCTTTCCTGAGCTTGCTCGTGCTCAAAGTTTCAGAGGGGCCGAGACAGCAGGGGATGTCTGGCATACCAGTGCTGCCTGAAGCGTGCACCCACCTACCTGGGCCCTGACAGCGCCCAGGCTTGTCTTCAACTTTGCTCTGAAATTGGAGTGGGCGCCGCGAGTGGGGAGAGGCCAGGGAGCGGGAGCAGGCACCCGGCTTGCGGGGGCAGGGGGCTTCCCAAGCCCCTGAGAGTGCGGGGGTACCTAAGTCTGGAGCTGCGTCCCTGTGGCTGCAGCTGGACTAGGGAGTGAGGAATTCTTGCCCAGCCGACTCCGTATGGGGCTGGAGTCCCGCCTATCCACGCCTTCTGTGGAGCACGTAGCCCCAGCTGCACCTCCCTGACTGCAGCTGGCGTCCCCACAGCGGCTGCTCCAAGTGAGCCACTGCCACCATCAGTACCCTGAGCTTTGGAAAGATAATGCCTGACAGTGGTACCAACTTCTCAAAATAGACTCTTCGCTCCTGTTATTGTTTATGAATTTGTGCGTGTGCGTTTGCGTGTGGCCAATTTGGGGAAAGACATTGGTTGGGTGATATGGATTCAGGGTGGAACATAAGTCAGAACTGAGTTTCACAGTTGCCCAGGGTTATGCGACAGGAGGGAGACTGGCTCAGAGTCTTTGAAATATTGTAGACAACTCAAATATTGTGTGCATTTTTCTCAGAAAAAGTTACAGTATTTAAACACTGTATTTAAATTGTTATTTAATTGTATTGTAACTTAGTCTAGCCTGGACGTCGTGGCTCACGCCTGTAATCCCAGTGCTTTCGGGGACAGAGGCCGGTGAATCAGGAGGTCTGGAGATTGAGACCATGCTGGCCGACATGGGAAATCGCATCTCTACCAAAAATGCAAAAATTAGCTGAGTGTGGTGGTGCACGCCTGTGGTCCCAGCTACTCCAGAGGCTGAGCACCGAGCATTGCTTGAACCTGGGAGGCGGAGGTTGCAGTGAGCCAAGATCACGCCACTGCACTCCAGCCTGGTGACAGAGCAAGACTCTGTCTCAAAAGAACAAAAACAAAACAAAAAAACCTAGTCCAAAATTGCTTTTGGACTGAAGAGCAGATAGCAGATTCAGTTCCCCTTTATATTTATCCGTAAGGATGGTTTGTCTGTGCCGAGTGGGGGAATGGGACATCAACCATTACTTATAACCCTACTTATAACTTTATAACCTTATTGCTGGGAAATTTCACTCCTGCTTGCTCATCACTTAAAAAAATACATCTCATTTATGCATTTAGAATGACCATGACAAAAATAGGCCCCCTTCTCTAGAAAAAAAACCCCGTATTTATAATAATATTTAAAGGAGATAAATTACCCAACACTGGCTCTTAAGAATAATCCAGGGAGGTGATGTGATTAAAAGACTTTGGCCTTGTGAAAGGAGCATATC
Organism: Saimiri boliviensis; assembly: GCF_048565385.1. Lineage (NCBI taxonomy): Eukaryota > Metazoa > Chordata > Mammalia > Primates > Cebidae > Saimiri > Saimiri boliviensis. The sequence continues at coordinate 28,844,935 of NC_133449.1, forward strand.
TTTGGACCAGATTAATTTCCTTTGGCATTTATGCACAACAGGCTTTGATCTCTGTAGATTCTAATTTACAATGTCAACATTTAAAATAGACTACCTACTAATAAAGACACCAAAAGCAAACATGCCTCTAACCTGGCATACAGCAAATAACTCTTCCTTTGTTTGTTTATTATTTTGACATTAAATGCGAATAAATAGAAAAAGGGGACCAATATTAGGAACGAATTTAAACTGTGTTTAATAATAATTGTATGAGCAGCTCACATCATTAGCTTTTTTATTAGCTTTTTTATTTTTCAGGTAGAACTGACACATGTCTTTAAAATACACAGTTTGATGAGTTTATACACACATATGCATCCATGAACTATTGCAGGACTTTTACTTAGTTCAGCTAAAGACGGGGTTCTTTGTCCTATGGCCACAAAAATTTAGGCTTGCAGACCACTGAGTAAGACTGGGTTTTATTGGGTAAAAAGGGAGAAAAGGGGGAAACAGAGACTCTCACTAGGCCAGAGTTCCTGCTGGAGGGCTCCCTGCCCACCGTTCCACACAGGAAGAGAGAGGCTGGCTCCTCCCACTGCAAAGGGTGCCAGCTTCCGGAGGCTCCAACTCAGTGGGCAGCCTAGTTGGAATACCTCCAGGGACCCCCACCCACCTGGCTATGTTAAAAGCATCACCACAATCAAGATGATAAAACATATCCATCAGCCTCAAAAGTTTCCCCACGGCCCTTTGTAATTCCCCGCTGTACACCCCTTCTCATCCCATCTAGGCAACTGTTGATCTTCTTTCTGTCACTGTGGACTAGTTGGCATTGTTTGGGATTTTAAAATTTGTTATTTTATTTTTTGTAGAGAAACGGTCTCACTTTGTCACCAAGGCTGGCTTGCAGTGGTACCATCATAACTCACTGCAGTGTTGACTTACTGGGCTCAAGTCACCCTCCCACCTCAGCTTCCTGAGTAGCTGGGACCACAGGCATGCGTCACCATGCCTGGCTAATTTTTAATTTTTTTTTGTAGAGACAGAGTCTTACTATGTTGCTCAGGCTGGTCTCAAACTCCTGGCCTCTAGTGATCGTCCCACCTTGGTCTCCCAAAGTGTTGAGAATACAGGCATACAGGCATGAGCCACTGTGCTCAGCCTGGAATTTCATATAGATTTTTTTTTTTTTTTGGTTCAGTTTCTTTTTCTTGGCATAGTTATATTGAGGGTCATTCATGTTGCTGTACGCATCATTAGTTCATACTTTTTCATTGCGGACCAGGATTCCCATATGATTAGCATTTTTTTTTTTTTCTTTTTTGAGACGGGACCTCACTCTGTTACCCAGACTGGATTGCAGTGGTCCATTCTCTGCTCACCACAACCTCCGCCTCCTGGGCTCAAGCAATTCTCCTGCTTCAGCCTCCCAAGTAGCTGGGATTCCAGGTGTGCACAGCTACTGCTCAGCTAATTTTTGTATTTTTAGTAGAGACAGGATCTCACCATGTTGGCCAGGCTGGTCTCAAACGCCTTACCTCAGCCTCCCAAAGTGCTGGGATTACAGGTGTGAGTCACTGCCCCCAGCCCCACATAGTTAACTTTTTGATAGCTTTATCTCTGAACCAGGAAACAGTGGACACATTTCAAGATGGGTAACTGTAAATTATGGCCTCTCTTAAGGATTCCTGGAGCTGGTTTTAATGTTTCAAAGAATCTCAAAATGGGCTGAGAGCAGAGGGTCAAGTGTGTAATCCCAGCACTTTGGGTGGCTGAGGTGGGAGATTGCCTGAACCCAAGAGTTTGAGACCAGCCTGGGAAACATGGCAAAACCCTATCTCTACACAAATTTTAAAAATTAGCTGAATGTGGTGGTGCACACCCATGGTCCCAGCTACTTAAAAGGCTGATGTGGGAGGATCACATGAGGCTGGGAGGTTGAGGCTGCAGTGAGCCATGATTTCACTGTTGCACTCCAGCCTGGGTGACAGAGTGAGACCCTGTCTCAAAGAAGAAAAAAAAAAAGTGTGATTGTTAAATAAAAAGACGAATTTTCTCATAATCTGCCTTAGTTTACTAGGGATGCCATAAAAAAGTACCACAGACTGGGTAGTTATGCAACAGAAATTCATTTCTTCCAGTTCTGGAAGCTGGAAGTCCAAGATCACAGTATCAGCAGAAATGATTTCTTCTGGGGGCTTTTTATTTTTATTTTTGAGATGGAGTTTCACTCTTGTTGCCTAGGCTGAAGTGCAATGGCATGATCTTGGCTCACTGCAAACTCCACCTCCTGGGTTCAAGTGATTCTTCTGTCTCAGCCTCAAGTATCTGGGATTACAGTGCATACCACCACACCCAACTAATTTTTGTATTTTTAGTAGAGACGAGTTTTCATCATATTGGTCAGGCTGGTCTTGAACTCCTGACAGGCTATCGACTCGCTTTAGCTTCCCAAAGTGCTGGGATTACAGGCATGAGCCACCACACCCAGCCCTTTTTCTTTATTTTTGCTGGGGGGTGGGGTAGGGGACAGAGTCTTACTCTGTCACCCAGGCTGGAGTGCAGTGGCTTGATCTCAGCTCATTGCAACTTCCACCTCCTGGGTTCAAGCAATTCTTCAGCCTCAGCCTCCTGACTAGCTGAGATTACAGGCACCTGACACCATGCCAGGCTAATTTTTTGTATTTTTAGTAGAGATGAGTTCTCACCATGTCGGCCAGGCTGGTTTCTAACTCCTGACTTCAAGTGATCTGTCCCCCTCGGTCTCCCAAAGTGCTGGGATTATAGGCATACGTCACCATGCCCGACCTAATGTCATCTTTATATGGCAAAGGAGGACTGGTATTCAGACACAGGAGGACTAGAGACTGCTGTTCATAGGTCTAAGTGGCACAGGAGGGCACCCACAGTGTCCCAAAGACTTCCTTGTCGAATACAATTCAGCAGAGAAAGAGAGAGCCACTGGGAACCTAGGATTAGGTGAGAACTGGGTCAGGACTGAGCTGCACTCTCAACAGAGGGAAGAAATGGGAGCCCCTTTGTATTTTGTGGACCACCCAGGTTCTCTTTCAAGGAAGTGCCTGCTCTCTGTGATGCCCAGAGGCAAACAGGACCCATTAAGATCAAGAAGTAGACTTTTTGGATAAGCCCTTGAGAGCTCAAATTCAATTCTAGAGTGGAGGGAGAGAGGGGGAAAAAACGGGAGAGAAAGAGAATTTTAAACTGAATTGTGACTGCATTATTAACAAGAATTGACTAAGAAATGACTGAACTTGAATGAATTTATCTGAAATTGACTAGATTGAATTTTCTTTGCTTTGAGGCAGAATGGAGGCTCAAGGCAGAAATTAAACTCAATTATAAGAGAAGAGAGAAAATTACATTTTTGCACATTCAAGTCAGTAACTGTGAAATTTGTACTGGCTCCAATAATTGCAGGTGGCCAGGTGTCAGTAAAATCTCAAGAATAGACCAAGGGGTCGTTATGTGCTGTTCTTCCAAGTTATTACCTCATCTGTGGCTGTGCCTCAAAAGGTCAATACAATATCTTCTCATCAGAAATCATGATGAAGCCCATTCACATTTCTGTTCACAATGTTCTCTTGCTATCAGAAAGCAGAACCAAGCCTTGTGAAATGGAAAAGCACATTTTTTTCAGAGTTCTGGGGAAGTCTAGGGCTAGATTATAAACCTGTGACCAAAAGGTGGAAAGTAAGAAATTGCAGGTGGTGCTGGGTCTCTTCTGCCTGGCCCTGCAGACCACTGTCCACACCTCCCCACACTTCTTCTGGGAGGCAGACCCCTGTTCATGGCATCCCTGGGGCTCCTGCCCCTGAGAGGCATTGGCAAGAAATCAGAGGAAGAAAGAGAGTGAGTTTGTTGGAAGTGGAAGGGATCCAAGTTACCTGCAGCGAATCTGTACAGGTCTGCAGCAACCTCAGTTTTTGCCTCCTCAGAAGAAAAAATTCGACGTATAAGGCATAAGGTAGAAAAAGAGACCAAGACAAGTTTTAGGGCAGGAGTGAAAGTTTGTTAAAAAGCTTTAGAGCAATAATGAAAAGAAAGTAAAGTATTCTGGGAGGAGGGCCAAGCGAGCATCTTGGAGGACAGTGTCGCCTTTGACCTCGGACTTAGGGTTTTATGTGTTGGCATACTTCCAGCATCTTGCTTCCCTTTTCCCTTGATTCTTCCCTTGGGGAGAGCTACCCGTATGCGTGGTGTCCTGCTAGCACATGGGAAGCGGCAGCATGTGCAGTGTGTTTATCAGAGTTGTACGCATGCTGACCTGAGGCATTCTTCCCTCTACCTGCACGATGTTCCTGGAAGGTCTTACACCAGTTCAACGCTGCCCTTTTGCCTCTTAGTGCACATGCTTGAGCTCACTTTCCCAAGATCTTATCAGGAAGCAGCTAATCACAAGTTTCAGGTTTTTTTTCTCTCTATAGGGAGACTTCCTTTCCCTGGTGCTGGCTGAAACCAACTATTATTTTAGACAGACAGTTAATAACCACCTGACCATCACCTGAGAGTTGCCTGGCATTCTCGGTCAGGTAGAGGCCTCTCCTTCCCTGCTCATACCTGACCAGCTACCTGCTGCAACAAGTGAGGATATTGATTCCTCTGTCCTCCCTGTCAGTCCCCACAGATTGGCTGCAGCCCTCTCCAGAAGACCACAGCACTTATCAGGCAACCCCATTCCATACGGTCACCTTCTCTGGGCTCCAAAAATCTCTCTCCTTGCTTTTTAGGCTAGGGTAGTCACATATTTTTAGTACTTCCCCAAAGTACTGCCTTTTTCTGAGGGTTTCCGTAAACTTCGCGCATACCCTTGAAAATCATACCTTTATTAAACATTTTCCAATTAACTGTTGCATCTCCTCTGGTGTTCTTGGCTGATGCTTTGGAGATGGTTATATGCTATATAGCAAAGCCCCATGCTATCTGCATGAACGTAGGGAGTGGACCATGTGAACATGCGTACTCCAAACAGCATGTTTTCTTCACACAGTTGAGTCAAGAGCCCTGAGTGGGCTGGGTGCGGTGGCTCAAGCCTGTAATCCCAGCACTTTGGGAGGCTGAGGTGGGTGGATCACGAGGTGAAGAGATTGAGATCGTCCTGGCCAACATGGTAAAACCCTGTCTCTACAAAAATACAAAAAAAAAAAAAATTAGCTGGACGTGGTGGTGTGCGCCTGTAGTCCCAGCTACCCTGGAGGCTGAGGCAGGAGAATTGCTTGAACCTGGGAGGCAGAGGTTGCAGTGAGCCGAGATCACGCCACTGCACTCCAGCCTGGTGCCTGGAGACAGAGTAAGACTCTGTCTCAAAAAAAAAAAAAAAAAAAAGATTACCCTGTCAGGAGTTTGAGACCAGCTTGGCCAACATGGTGAAACTCCATCTATACTAAAAATACAAAAAATTAGCCAGGCATGGTGGCACATGCCTGTAGTCCAACTACTTGGGAGGCTGAGGCAGGAGAATCACTTAAACCAGGGGCAGAGGTTGCAGTGAGCTGAGATCATGCCACTGCATTCCAGCCTGGGTAACCAAGTGAGACTCCATCTCAAAAGAAAGATAAACAGACATATGACCCTGATAACTGGAATTTTTTTTTTTTTTTTTTTTTTTTTTTTTGGTGGGAGCACCTTCCTCCTAGAAATTGCTCAGTAATGGTTTAGCCAAAAAGGCTTGGAATTTATTAAGAGCTAGAATCATGCACCATGTTTTGTGTGTTAAACTCATTTTTTTTTAGTACAGAGACCAGAAAAATGTCACCGCAGAGTACTTTCAGCTAAAATGAATGAAGTTAGATTTTGTCTTTTCAAAGACTTGCCACAAGCCAAGAAGCTCTGGGCCTGGCATTGGACAGCGGTTCTTTCCTTGTGTGTGAAGTGATGGCTGGTCTGTTTGCAGAAGAGAAAATCAGCAAAGACCAGCAATTTTTACTGCCCTACTCTGTTCCTTAGAGTATGTTAGAGAGCACAATTTCAAAACACACTGGGGCCACAGGTCTCTCAATAGTCAGAGAAACCCCTGCAGCCTTGTCCTGGGTGCTGTGGCAATTTGGGCAAAGATGGAGATGGGAAGTGTTTTGCCCTCATAAGCTGAGCCTCTGGCAGTGACCACTCCCAGCACCAAAGCTGCTTAGTGACCTCTTATGGGCTGCTTGCTCCCTCCTCTGTTCTTACCATTCCAGATTCCATGTTAAGAGATTAAAGTTTGTGTCTCCTAGACTCCACGACATCAGTGAAGCTTGTGTCTTATAGATGCAATATCCAATTCTGGAAATAGCCTCTTCTTGACTCACTTCAAGAAGTTGGACTAAACTTCAGAGAAACTGATATGCAAGGAGCCCCAGATGGGGATACAGGGTAACCCAGGTCCTTGATGACTTGACAGTGACTTTGAGAGAGTCTTTTCAAACTTCCTGGGCTACTTTGCTGTGAAGTGCAAGTCGAGGCCCCATTAATGTTTCTCCTGCCTCTGCCATTGCTGTTGGCAGCCTACGAGGTAGGTGAAGGGTCATAATTAATAGCGTCTGGCCCTTTAAGTCTGGTCTCCATAGCACCTCCACAATGCCATTATTGTGTATGTGCTGCCTGTGGGGTCGCTGGCTGGTGCTTTCAAAGGAGGACTCCGCCTAAGGGAGGCCTGCCGGAGCCTGCCACCACCACCAGGCTCTCTGTAATTGGATCTGCATAGGGGCCTCAGGGAGTGTAGGATGAAAACATCTATTTCCAGGTACTCCCAACCAACACGCTGAACAATCTGTACTCTTGCTGAGAAAGACCCATGAAGGACTGAAAATTCTTTTTCTAGGTGACACTGAGAAGACAGTCACATGATTTAGGTAAGTCTTACTAGAAAACCTCTTGTCTACACAGCCCTCTGAGGAAACTCATTTCTACTAAGGCAGAGGTGAGTATCCTGAACACAGTGTAGCATTATTTGAGACAGATGAGTATGCGTTTCAGTAACTGGGTATCTATTGAGAGGCAACTTTGACGTATTTTACAGGAATGCAAACTTTTGTACATAACAGCATGATCAGAAAGTTAGTTCAGTGCTCCAAACCTAAAAGGAGTATTAAAAATGCTTCATGGCCAGGCGCAGTGGCTCATGCCTGTAACCCTAGCACTCTGGGAGCCCCAGGCAGGTGAATCACAAGGTGAGAAGTTCAAGACCAGCCTAGCCAAGATGGTGAAACCCCACCTCTACTAAAAATACAAAAATTAGCTGGGCGTTGTGGTGGGTGCCAGTAATCACAGCTACTTGGGAGGCTCAGGCAGAAAATTGCTTGAACCTGGGAGGCAGGGGTTGCAGTGAGCTGAGATCATGCTACTACACTCCAGCCTGGGCGACTGAGTAAGATTCCGTCTCAAAATAAATAAATAAATAAATAAAATAAAAAGCTTCACAATTGACTTTTTCTCCTTTTTCCTTCTTATAATCAATGAAGAGATATTGCTACATTATTATGAACTAAAGCCCATAGTTTACATTAGGATTTAATTTTTGTATTTTACATTCATCGGGTTTTGGCAAATGCATAATGTCATGTGTTCACACTTACAGTATCGTCGGAATAGTTTCACTGCACTTAAAAGTCTCTTGTGGGGGCCAGGCGTGGTGGCACATGCCTGTAATTCCAGCACTTTGGGAGGCCAAGGTGGGCGGATCACCTGAGGTCAAAAGTTCGAGACTAGTTTGGCCAACATGGTGAAACTCCGATTTAAAAAAAAAAAAAAAGTCTCTTGTGCTCCACGTGGTATCCTTCCTGCCCTATTTCCCAGCCCTGACAACTGCGGATGATTTTCTGGTCTTCATAGTTTCACCCAGCTTTTTCAGACTGGCTTCTTAACAATATGCACTTAAGTTTTCTCCCTGCTCCCTGTTTGTTTGTGGCCTGATAGCACATTACTTTTTGTCACTGAATAATATTCCCCTGTATAGAGGTACTATGGTTTGTTTATCCATTTACGTATTAAAGAATGTCTTGGTTGTTAACAATTTTGGCAATTATGAATAAAGTTGCTACTAACATTCATGTACATGTTCTCATTTGGACATAAATTTTCGGATCACTTGGGTAAATGCCTAGAAGCATGATTGTTAGATCATAGTAAGACTATGCTTAGCTTTGTAAGAACTACCAAGCAGTGTTTGAAAGTGGCCTCACCATTTTGCATTTCCACCAGCAGTGAATGAGATTTCTATTGTTCCACATCCTCACCAGCATTTGGTAGTGCTGGTGTTTTGGATTTTAGCCATTCTGATACATGTGTAGTGGTATCTCATGGTTGTTTCGATCTGCAATTCCCTAATGACAGATGATGTTAGCCTCTTTTCATATGCTTATTTATTCTCTGTATATCTTCTTTAGTGAGGTGTCTGTTCAGAGTTTTGCTCATTTAAAAAATTGAATTTTCTTTTTGTTAAATTTTAAGACTTCCTTCTATATTACGGATAACAGTCTTTACCAGTATGTGTTTTGCAAAGATTTTCTCCTAGTCTGTGGCTTGTCTTTTCACTGTCTTTCACAGAATCTTTCACAAGATCTTTCACAGAACAGAATTTAAAAAATGTAATGAAGTTCAATTTGTCAATTTTTTCTTTTATGAATTATGCCTTTGGTGTTGTATCTAAAAAGTCATCGGCAAACCCAAGGTCATTTAGATTTTCTCCTATGTTATGTTCTAGACATTTTATAGTTTTGAATTTTACATTTATGTCTGTGATCCATTTTGAGTTCTTTTTTTTTTTTTTTTTTTTTTTTTTTGAGATGGAGTTTCGCTCTTTTTACCCAGGCTAGAGTGCAATGGCATGATCTTGGCTCACTGCAACCTCCGCCTCCTGGGTTCAGGCAATTCTCCTGCCTCAGCCTCCTGAGTAGCTGGGATTACAGGCACGTGCCACCATGCCCAGCTAATTTTTTGTGTTTTTAGTAGAGATGGGATTTCACCATGTTGACCAGGATGGTCTCGATCTCTTGACCTCATGATCCACCCGCCTCGGCCTCCCAAAGTGCTGGGATTACAGGCGTGAGCCACCATGCCCAGCCCTGGGTTCATTTATTTGTATGTGGTTATCCAGTTGTTCTAGGACCATTTATTTAAAAGATTATCCTTTTTTTCCATTGGATTGTCTTTGTTCCTGTGTTAGTGATCAGTGGACTATACTTGAGTGAGTATATTTCTGGGCTCTCTAGTAGATTCCATTTATTTATTTGTGTATTCTTCTGCTAATGCCACAATCTTGGTGACTGTAGCTTTGTAGTATATCTTTTTTATTTTAAAATGCAATGTGTTTTATTGCATTTTAGGTTTTGGGGTACATGTGAAGAACATGCAACATTGTTGCATAGGTACACACATGGCAGTGTGATTTGCTGCCTTCCTCCCCATCACCTATATCTGGCATTTCTCCCCATGCTGTCTCTCTCCAACTCCCCACCCACCGCTGTCCCTCCCCTATTTCTCCCCAACAGACCGCAGTGTGAGTAGTGCTCCCCTCCCTGTGTCTATGTGTTCTCATTGTTCAACACCTGCCTATGAGTGAGAACATGCAGTTTTTGATTTTCTGTTCTTGTGTTAGTTTGCTGAGAATAATGGTTAGTATCAATCCTCGAACTTCGTTCTTTAAGATTGTGTTAGCTATTTTGGGTCTTTTGCCTTTCCATGGAAACTTCAGAATCATTTTGTCAATGTCTACGAAATAATGTGCTGGAATTTTGATTGAGATTGTACTGAATCTACAGATCACGCTAGTAAGAACTGTCATCTTAACATTATTGAGTCTTCCTATCCACAAACATGAAATATCTCTCCATTTATTTAGAGTTTATTTGATTTACTTTATCAGAATTTTATAGCTTTCCTTATATACATCTTGTACGTATTTTATTAGATTTATACATAACTCTTTCTCTCTGTCTTTTTGATGCTAATGCAAATAGTATTGTGTTTTAAATTTCAAATTCCCATTGTTAACAGTTGGTATATAGGAAAGCAATTGACTTAAATTTTTCTTCTATTTTATTTTAAATTTTAATCTATTTATTTGTTTTGAGACTAGGTTATAAGACTGGCTAACTTTTGTATTTTTTGTAGAGACAAGGTTTTGCCATGTGGCCCAGTCTGATCTCAAACTCCTGGGCTCAAGTGATCCACTCACATTGGCCTCCCAAAATTCTGGGATTACAGGCATGAGCCACCATGCCGGACCACAACTGACTTTTGTGTATCAGTCTACCTTTTAAATCTCATCTTTGCTTTCTTTTGTCATTGATTTCTTCTGTCTCTTGAAAGAGAAAATACTCAGGGTTTGGAGAAAAATATTGAATATTTTTAAAATTAATAGACTTTATTTTTAAGTTTATAGAAAATGGAGCCGACAGTATAGAGAATCCCTACGAGCCCCCCAACACTTTCCCTTACTGTTAATATCTTCCATTAGTGTGATACATTTGTTACAAATTTAAGATTTAAGTTGAATGCAGCAAGTAGGTATTGAGTGCTTTCAGACATGCACAAGAAATGTTTTCTGCCCCCCATGAAGCTCACAGTCTCACTGAGAAGGCAGGAAATAAACGCTTTCATACGAGCCACTAATGCAAAATATTCCACAATTTGGTTTTAAGGTGTGCCCTCCTCAGCAAAGGGAAGAAGTCAGTATAGAAGTAGTTAGGGAGCTGCTGATGGAGTAGGTGAGAGGTAGGAAGGCTCTGGAAGTGAGGCAGGAATGGGATAGGCGCAGGTAGATTACAGGCAAAATCCAAGCAGAAGGAAAGGCGTGCGCAAGGTTACAGAGGCAGGAATGTTAGAGGGAGGGGCTTGATCACATATTACATTGGGCAGAGGTGGAAAGTGACTTTGAAGACACAGAGTCTTTGTATTAGTCAGACAGGACAGGATCATTGTATTTGTCAGGGTTCTCTAGAGGGACAGAACTAATAGGATAGATGTCTAAAGGAAGGGGAGTTTATTAGGAGAATTGACTCATACGATCACAATAGATCATCTGCAAGCTAAGGAGCAAGGAAGCCAGTCTGAGTCCCGAAACCTCAAAGTAGGAAAGCTGGCTGGGCGCAGTGGTTCACACCTGTAATTACGGCACTTTCGGAGGCCAAGGCGGGTAGATCACCTGAGGTTAGGAGTTTGAGAACCAGCCTGGCCAACATTGTATAACCCTGTCTTTACTAAAAATACAAAAATTAGCCGTGTGTGGTGGTGTGCGCCTATAATCCCAGCTACTTGTGATGCTGAGGCAAGAGAATCACTAGAATGCTGGAGGCAGAGGTTGCAGTGAGCTGAGATCACACCACTGCACTCCAGCCTGGGAGACAGAGTAAGACTCCATCTCAAAAAAAAAAAAAAAAAAAAAAAAAAAAAAAAGTAGGGAAGCTGATAGTACAACCTTCAGTCTGTAGCCAAAGGCCCAAGAGTCCCTGGCAAATCACTGCTGTAAGTCCAAGAGTCCAAAAGCTGAAGAACCTGGAGTCTATTGTTCAAGGGCAGGAAGCATCCAGCATGGAAGAAAGATGGAGCCCAGAAAGCTTAGCCAGTCTAGCCTTTCATGTTCTTCTGCCTGCTTTTATTCTGGCCGAGCTGGCAGCTGATTAGATGGTACCCACCGGGATTGAGGGTGGGTCTGCCTCTCCTAGCCCACTGGCTCAAATGTTAATCTCCTTTGACAGCACCCTTACTGACACACCCAGGGACAATACTTTGCATCCTTCAATCTGGTTGAGTTGACACTCAGTATTAACCATCACAGTCCTGCACGTTGCTGCGAGAAATCAGAACTTGATAAGGGGCTTAGAGTTGAGTTTGTGAGCAGATCTGTAGGATCTGGTTCTTCCAGGACCCTTGGTTTTTGGCTTCACATATATCTCCAGGCAGATACTCTGCACCGCTTGCTTCTTTGAATCAAAGTTAAAGGTTCATGCCAAGGAGAAGCATTGTGCTTCTGGGGGAAAGCTACCAGATGGGGCTGTGGCTTTTCCATTTGCCACAAGGGTAGAATTTTGTGTGTGCACATGAGGAAGAGAGAAGACAGTTTAGGAGGTCACAAATTGCAACACGGACCCTCTAGGGAAATTGCCCTGAGTTCTCCAGGCCCCTTTCCTGTGTTGAACTCACTCTCCTTGAAGGCCTTTTGTTATTTCTGGTGGTCAGGAAAACCCTGTGGGTTCTCTAAGAAGGGAGGAGAGCCATGAGGAAACTGAATGAACCCTGTTGCTCTAATCTCCTCTCACTGCTAGGGGAAGAGCAAGGAGAGTATCAAATGCCCTCCTTTACTTTCTTAGTTAACTTTATCTCAACAAGCCTCTTTAGATTTGCATGGAATTGCTTATTCAGGTCATCAATGAGACTGCAGGGACACAAGAAAGTTTTGTTAGTAAACGGACATACACTTAATTTTGGTCACCCCTGCCCCACAGACATCACCTGCCTTCATAATCTCTCTAGGCATCTACCTCTTCTTTTTTTTGCCCCCACTCCTGCTGTCCCGTGAGCTCAGGCCGCCACCTGACTGCAAGAGCACCGCAGACTCCCCGGCTCCCGTCCCTCTCACAGCCACCGCGTTCAAAACGTCAGAGGCAGCGTCGATCAATTCTTTTCCCACACAGTGTCTCATTCCTCTCATTCCTTCTCTGGAGCACCACTTCCTTTTTTTTTTTTTTTTTTTTTTTCCAAATTGATGTGGAGTCTTGCTCTGTCACCCAGGCTGGAGTGCAGTGGCTCACTGCAACCTCTGCCTCCTGGGTTCAAGAGATTCTCTTGCCTCAGCCTTGTGAGTAGCTGGGATTACAGGTGCCCACCACCACGCCTGGCTAATGTTTATATTTTTAGTAGAGACAGGGTTTCATCGTGTTGGCCAGTCTGATCATGAACTGCTCGCCTCGAGTGATATGCCTGCGTTGGGCTCCCAAAGTGTTGGGATTACAGGCGTGAGCCACGGTGTCCAGCCCACCACTTCCTTTTGATTCCCACCCTGCCCCAGGACCTCAGCACCTTACCTAAAACTCCCCCATATATTCTGCATCAAGTCTGAACTCTTGGGCCTGGGTTTCAAGGTGTTCCCTCTCAAAAGCTGCCGGGCTGTCCCATGCCTTAGTTCACGGTTGCTCTTTCTATCCCTAGGCCTGGCATCTTTTCCTCCTAAAGAACCATTTAACTTCTACCTTCTCTATGCAGGGTTGCCACTTTGAGCATATAAAGTATCAGATAATTTGTTACATTTTAATTTCAGATAGATAAAAAAAATGTTTAGAAATATGGGACATATACTAAAAATTACTTATTTATATAAAATATAAACTTAATTGGAAAACCTGTATTTTACCTGTCAACCCTATGTCTACAAAACCTGTTCTTAATGACCCAGTTTTCTTTGATCTCCTTTTTTTAGTTCCCAAAACACCCAATTTAGTCTTTAATTCAGTATTTCATTCTATGCTATCTTGTGCTTATTAATTATATATACAATCCTAACACTTATTGAACAATTAGTATCAGGCACTGTGCTAAATTCTTTTCATACCATAATTTACATTCTTACAAGATTCATGACAAAGTAGGTACCACTATAATACCCATTTTATAAATGAGAGAGCTGAGTCTTTGAGAGGTTATTTTATTTATTTAAGGTTCCAAAGCTGACTAAGAACTTGAATTTTCATCTGTCGGCAGGGTGACCATCTTGTTTCAGTTTTTGTGGCGCTATTCTGTTTTTTTGTTTTGTTTTGTTTTTTAAACGGAGTTTCGCTCTTGTTGTCCAGGCTGTAGTGCAATGGCCCGATCTCGGCTCACTGCAACCTCCACTTCCCGAGTTCAAGCAATTCTCTTGCCTCTGCCTCCTGAGTATCTGGAATTACAGGTGCCTGCCACCACGTCCAGCTATTTTTTTTTATTTTTTATTTTTTATTTTTATTTTTTTAGTAGAGATGGGTTTCACTATGTTGGCCAGGCTGGTCTCAAACTCCTGACCTCAGGTGATCTGCCCTCCTCAGCCTCCCAAAGTGCTAGGATTACAGGCGTGAGCCGCTGTGCCTGGCCAGTACTGCTCTGTTTTTAAACGGAATCCCACATCCCAGGAACCCCCTCAGTCCGGGCAAGCCCTAAATATCTGACTTTAACGCTGGGATTCTATCTTCTCACTTTTGTGTGTTTGAATTGTGTTCTCTCAGCTAGACTATGGACTCCCTAAGGAAGGAGACACATCTTATGGTATTTACTCATAGTAAGAATTACTTAGTAAGTGCTTGACAAGTCAGGAGTAAGAAGTTCCCTCATAGACCAAATCTCTTTTCTAGGACTTCTTTTTTTTGTTTCTGTTTGTTTTTGTTTTCAGATCGGGTCTCACCCAGGCTGGAGTGCAGTGGTGAGATCTTGGCTCACAGCAACCTCCACCTCCTAGGCTCGAGTGATCCTCCAGCCTCAACCTCCTGAGTAGCTGGGACCACATACACATGCCACCATGCCCAGCTAATTTTTAAAAAAATTTTTTTTGTAGAGACAGGGTTTTGCCATGTTGCCCAGGCTGGTCTGGAACCCCTGTGCTCAAGTGATCTGCCTGCCTTGGCCACTCAAAGTGCTGGGATTACAGGCGTGAGCCACTGCACCCAATCTCTGGGGTCCCTTGGGATTGTAGGAGTTGAGGACTGTGTGGAGCAGCGTGCTTGGGAGTGGCCAATCTCAGATGCAGCTGAGACCTGAGTGTGACTGGAGGCCTTTGCAATTGAGGCACACAGTTTTCATGATGCCAACAGATCCTGCTTGCAAAGATGCTAGGTAATTGCTAGGAGCAACAATGCTTCTAAAGTGCTGAAAATGCAGCTCCCTGGTAGGTAGGTGTGTGGTGTATCACTTGGAAAGCAGAGCCTTGAGAGGCATCCTGCTGTGAAGTCTGTTAGGGTATGGGTGAGGCTGGAGAAATAGAAGCCCGGGTACTAGGAGGAGTGGGGTGCTAGTGAGCAGCAAGCCAGTCGGTACCTTGCTGGATAGGACAGCACCCTAGGAAGCTGTGTGGCTGCTGTTTCTTTGCTGGGACTCTGCTTTCATCCAGTGCTCATGTATCCAAAACATGACATATTATTACATGATTATATAATAACCAAGTGATTAAAATGATGATACGTAGGTGCTATTGTTAGGCTGAAATGTGTTTAATGAGGTGTGATAGGAAAGGCAGAAATGACAGACTTCCATCCCAAAAGGGTGTGTGGCTAACTTGTCTCAACTTCATTTTAAGTGCAGGTTGGTATTGAGAACACATAATATAAGAACTAAGCTGTATGTGGAGACGTCGTTTGTAAAAAACATTTGCCATTTTAAAGAACTCTAAGTTAAATTGGTAAAAGAACTTCAATTCAATGTTCAGGTTTTTTCTTTAAGAGAATGTAACAGACATGGGGCACAAAGGTTAGGCAGGAGTTTTCATTTTGAACTCTGCTGACAGACTCCTCCATCTTTCTCTCTTTAGAAACCATGCTGGATTTTCCTTGTCCCCAGAGGACAGCCTCTCCAGCTCAGTGTGACTTTCAAGGCCGTTCCTAGCCTAGCCTGGCTCCAAGCTTTCCAGCTCATCTCCTCTCAGCATCTTACCATAGGCCTGCACCAGCTAGACTGCTGGGGACTACTGTAAATGTTCGTGTACCTACAAATCATGTTGAAACCTAGTCCCCACTGTGAGGGGTTTTTGGAGATGGGGCCTTTGGAATTAAGTGTCTTTATAAAAGAGACCTCAGAGAGCTCCTCATCTGAGGCTACACTGAGAAATGGCTGTCCATGAACCAGGAAGAGGGCCCTTGCCAGCCACTGAATCTGCCAGTGCCTTGATCTTGGGCTTCCCAGAGTCTAGAACCATGAGAAATAAATCTCTGTTGTTTATAAGCCACTCAGTCTATGGTATTCCATGACAGCAGCCTGGATGGGCTGACACAGACAGACTCTTCAATTACCACCATCTAAATACACACAACGTTTCTGCCTCTTCAGACTTTTCTCTTGCAAGGTATTGCGGTTCAGCATTTAATCTTTGGATCTAGACTGCATGGGCTGAAATCTTGGTTCTTCTATTTACTATGTGATCTTGAATAAGTTACCTAACTGCTTTGTGACCTGATTTCTCCAACTGGAAAAATGAAACTAAAATGATATTTATCTCATAGCAGTCAAAGAATGAAAGTACTTAGAACAATGCACATTACATAGTAAGTACTCAGTAAATGCCAGCTCCTCGGTTCCATTACCCTCTTCACTTAGCTCACAATAAGTCTTTTCCTTGAAGACTTTCCTGACCACCCCATCCTGCAATGTGCTTCTCATCTTGAGAAATCCCAAGTCCCAACACTGTTCTTTGGTGGGTGGTTGGTTTCTGTTCTCATGCTTGTGTCTTATGATCACAGCTATTCATTGACCACTCACTTTGAGTCAGGCTTGTATGACACTTGGGAGGCAGGTATTCTTTTTTAAAATTTTTATTTATTTATTTATTGTATTTTAGATTCTGGGGTACATGCACAGATCATGTGAGATTGTTGCATAGGTACATTCATGGCAAGATGGTTTGTTGCCACCATCCCCCCGTCACCTATACCTGACATTTCTCCCCACATTATTCCTCCCCCACCCTCCCTCCCACTATCCCTCCTGTAGCCCCCCAACAACAGACCCCAGTGTGTGATGCTCCCCTCTTTGTTTCCATGTGTTCTCATTGTTCAACACCACTTATAAGTGAGAACATGTGGTGTTTTTCTGTTCTTGTGTCAGTTTGCTGAGAATGATGCTTTTCAGTTTCATCCATGTCCCTGCAAAAGACATGAACTCATCCTTTTTTATGGCTGCATAGTATTCCATGGTGTATATGTGCCACATTTTCTTTATCCAGTCTATCATTGATGGGCATTTGGGTTGGTTCCAGGTCTTTGCTATTGTAAACAGTGCCTCCATGAACATGCGTGTGTATGTGTCTTTATAATAGAATGATTTATAATCCTTTGGGTATATACCCAGTAATGGGATTGCTGGGTCAAATGGAATTTCTATTTCTAGATCCTTGAGGAATCACCACACTGTCTTCCACAATGATTGAACTAATTTACGCTCCCACAAACAATGTAAAAGTGTTCCTATTTCTCCACGTCCTCTCCAGCATCTGTTGTCTCCAGATTTTTTAATGATTGCCATTCTAACTGGTGTGAGATGGTATCTCAATGTAGTTTTGATTGGCCTTTCTCTAATGACCAGTGATGATGAGCATTTTTTTATATGTTTGTTGGCCTCATATATGTCTTCTTTTGTAAAGTGTCTATTCATATCCTTCGCCCAGATTTGAATGGGCTTGTATGTTTTTTTCTTGTAAATCTGCTTTAGTTCTTTGTAGATTCTGGATATTGGCCCTTTGTCAGATGGGTAGATTATGAAATTTTTTCCCATTCTGTTGGTTGCCAGTTCACTCTAATGATTGCTTCTTTTGCTGTGCAAAAGCTGTGGAGTTTAATTAGGTCCCATTTGCCTATTTTGGCTTTTGTTGCCAATGCTTTTGGTGTTTTAGTCATGAAGTCCTTGCCTATGCCTATGTCCCGAGAATGGTTTTGCCTAGATTTTCTTCTAGGGTTTTTATGGTGTTAGGTCTTATGTTTAAGTCTTTAATCCATCTGGAGTTAATTTGAGTGTAAGGTATCAGGAAGGGGTCCAGTTTCTGCTTTCTGCACATTGTTAGCCAATTTTCCCAACACCATTTATTAAGCAGGGGATCCTTTCAGGTTTGTCAAAGATCAGATGGTTGTAGATGTGTTGGTGTTGCTCCAGAGGCCTCTGTTATGTTCCATTGGTCTATGTCTCTGTTTTGATTACTGTTGCATTGTAGCATAGCTTGAAGTCCTTAGACTCCCTGCACAATAATAGTGGGAGACTTTAACACTCCACTGTCAATATTAGATAGATCAACGAGACAGAAAATCAGCAGGGGTATACAGGACTTGAACACAGAACTGGAACAAGTGGATCTAATAGACATCTACAGAACTCTCCACCCAACAGCCACAGAATATACATTCTTCTCAGCACCACATCACACTTACTGTAAAATTGACCACAAAATTGGAAGTAAATCACTCCTCAGCAAATGCAGAAAAAAAAAAAAAGGAAATCATAACAGTCTCTCAGATCACAGTGCAATGAAATTAGATTTCAGGATTAAGAAACTAACTCAAAACTGCGCAACTTCATGGAAACTGAACAGCTGGCTCCTGAGTGTTGACTGGATAAACAATGAAATGAAGGCAGAAATAAAGATGTTCTTTGAAACCAATGAGAACAAGGGCAGGTATTCTTTATCTCACTTCACAGAGGAACCAACTGAGGCTCAGGGAGGTTAAATGACTTGCTAGGGTTGCAGAGAGAGGTGATTCTGGGGTTCCAATTCAGGTTACCCATGCTTGCAACCATGACACTCTCTCTATTTTACTAGGAAACAAGGAAAGAATCTTGCACTTGATTCCAGCTTCCATTCTACTGTTCAAGTATAAGGCACACAACGTATTCCTGATGATTTGATGGGTCCGCATGCACACTGTTGCCTTTCTTTTTTTTTTTTTTTTTTTTTGAGACGGAGTTTTGCTCTTGTCACCCAGGCTGGAGTGCAATGGCGCGATCTCGGCTCACCGCAACCTCCGCCTCCTGGGTTCAGGCAATTCTCCTGCCTCAGCCTCCTGAGTAGCTGGGATTACAGGCACACGCCACCATGCCCAGCTAATTTTTTGTATTTTTAGTAGAGACGGGGTTTCACCATGTTGACCAGGATGGTCTCGATCTCTCGACCTCGTGATCCACCCACCTCGGCCTCCCAAAGTGCTGGGATTACAGGCTTGAGCCACCGCGCCCGGCACACTGTTGCCTTTCTAAGTGCCATCCAGTGCCTTTTGATTGTGATGATATTGATGATGATAAAGATATTGCATGATATATTTTGATGGGCCTTAAAAAGTTAGATGATAACTTATTCTTGTGTTGAACTCCATGTGAATTAAAAAAGCAGTTCTCATTTATTTTTTACCTTAACTGTCTCTGCTGTTTCAAATATGGTTAGATGAGGAATGTCAGAAACAACCTTATTATGAATGCTGCTTTTGTCACAAAGGAGACTTTCTCATGACTCAGTACTGGCTAATTAGTCTGTCTGTGGCTTTCTCTGGCAAGGTGAGTCATTTGATCCATTGTTGACAAGGTGCAAGCTGCTTTCTGCCTACTCTGTGGCAGCTCCAGTGGGTCTGACATTTTCTCAACCCCTAATCAAGATGTTATTAAAGCTTCTGATGGTTTACAGCCAACTGGGATGAGAGTGAATTGGTTTCACAAACAGCTGCTGGAAAGACAACTCATTGGTACTTTAGTGATATGTAAATGCCTCACATTTTCCAGTGTGTGCATGTGATACAAAGGCAGCTTCTGTGATTTCTAAATTCCTGGGACACAATAGTCTATCTTCACTGAGACTGAAATTTTTTGTTTTCCCAAGACAGAGTCTTGCTCTGTCACCCAGCTTGAAGTGCAGTGGCACAATCTTGGCTCACTGCAACCTCCACCTCCTGGGTTCAAGTAATTCTCCTGCCTCAGCCTCCCGAGTAGCTGGCATTACATGCATGGACCACCATGCCTGGCTAATTTTTGTATTTTTTAGATGAGACGGGGTTTCACCATATTGGCCAGGCTGGTCTCGAACTCCTGACCTTGTCATCTGCCGGCCTCAGCCTCCCTAAGTGCTGGAATTACACGTGTGAGCCACCACGCCTGGCTGAGACTGAAAATTTTTTTAGAGATGGAGTCTCACTATGCTGTCCAGGCAGGAGTGCAGTGGCTATTCACAAGCACAATCAAAGCTCACTGCATCCTCTATCTCCTGGGTTCAAACAGTCCTCCTGCCTCAGCCCCGAGTAGCTGAGACTACAAGCACATGCTGCTGCACCTAACTCTCAGTCTGAAATCTTGAAAAGCCCTGGCCCATTTAATCAACACATGTTTATTGAGTTAGTACTATGTGCCAGATATTATTCTAGGTACCCAGGATATAGCAGTGACAGAAATAGACTACAATTCCTGCACTCTTGGAGTTTCTTTTTTTAAAAAAGTTTTCTATTATGGAAAAAATTTCAAATTCCTGTTAAAAAAAAAAAGAATAATATACAGTATTCACCCACCCCCTTATCCACAGGGGATATGTTCTAAGACTCCCAGTGGATGCCTGAACCAAACCCT
Organism: Saimiri boliviensis; assembly: GCF_048565385.1. Classification (NCBI taxonomy): domain Eukaryota; kingdom Metazoa; phylum Chordata; class Mammalia; order Primates; family Cebidae; genus Saimiri; species Saimiri boliviensis. The sequence goes on from NC_133449.1 coordinate 28,865,179, forward strand.
ATATGTATTATGTTTTTTCCTAAATTTGCATATCTGTGATAAAGTTTAATTTGTAAATTAGTCACAGTAAGAGATTAATAATAGCAACTAATGAAGAAACAACAATCATACCAGCGTCACTACTTTTGTGCTTTGTGGGGCATCATTAAGCAAAACGAGGGTTACTTGAACACAAGCTGTGATGGCCTGACAGTCAGTCTGATCACCGGGCTGGCTATTAAGTGACTAATGGATAAGGAGCATGGACAGCGTGGAGGCCCCGGACATAAGGAGGCTTCGTGACGCAGGCAGGAGGGCGCAGGACGGCGTGAGATTTCATCCCGCTACTCAGAAGGGTGTGCAATTTAAAAATTAGGAACTTTTATTTTATTTTATTTTATTTTTCGAGACGGAGTTTCGCTCTTGTTACCCAGGCTGGAGTGCAATGGCGCGATCTCGGCTCACCGCAACCTCCGCCTCCCGGGTTCAGGCAATTCTCCTGCCTCAGCCTCCTGAGTAGCTGGGATTACAGGCACACACCACCATGCCCAGCTAATTTTTTGTATTTTTGGTAGAGACGGGGTTTCACCATGTTGACCAGGATGGTCTCGATCTCTTGACCTCGTGATACACCCGCCTCGGCCTCCCAAAGTGCTGGGATTACAGGCTTGAGCCACCGCGCCCGGCTTTATGAACTTTTTACTTCTGAAATTTTTCACTTAATATTTTCAGACCATGGTTGATGGCAGGTAACTAAAACCACAGAAAGTGAAACTGTCAATAAGACTACCATACCCACCATTGAACAATTATCGATATTTTATCATTTTAATAATTATCAATATTTTATCAATATTAAATATTTAATAATCATCATTTTATAATTTTTATCAATTATCAATCATTTGAATAATTTTAATAATCATTTTAATAATGATCAATATTTAATAATTATCAATATTTTATTCTTTTTACGTCTATCCCTCCACCACACACTTATTTTTAAGGGAGCACTTTAAAGCGAATCCCAGACCTCAAACATTTTTCACACCTACTTCAGTACGGATGTCTAACAGATAAGAATTTTTAATAGAAACACGACCATCATGTCATTAGCATATACCCCCCCAAATTAACAGAATTATAAAATGTAATTTAATATCCAGTCCAGGTTACATTTCCCCCAACTGTCTCAGGAATATTTTTATATTTGTTTGCCTGAATCCAGATCCAAGGAAAATCTGGACGTTGCAGGCTGTGGCTGGAGCTCTGATGTCTCTTCTGGTCCGTAAGCATTCCCTTCAGCTATTTTTTGGTTGTCAGAACTGGGTTATTTGTTCTGCAGAAATTCCCACATTTTGGTGTTGGATGATTGCATCCTCATGGTGTTTTTTAAAATGATTTTTATTATGCCTTACATTTTCCATAAAATAATGGTTATTTCTAGAGGCGTGGTCAGAGTCAGTTTCAGTGTCGTGTGCTGGGGAGATCGTTGGACTGATATCGTCATGGAAACTGACTTTTGCTATTTTTGTGTGCCAAAGATGCTTCTGGAGGTGTCTTATTGACCAAAAATTTGGGGGGTGGCTGGTTGGCTGGTATCCAAAACTTAGTTCTTGTGCCACAGTGGCGATTTTCAACCTGATGCCCTGTGACATTCCTTTCATTCCATCTTCCTTTATGTAGGCTTTAAGAAGACTTAATTATTTTTAAAAAAATTAAAAATTAATACATAATAATTGCATATATTTATGAGGTACACAGTGACGTTGCAATACCTGTATAGTGATCAGATCACAGTCATTAGCATATCCCTCCTCTCAAACATTTATTGTTTCTTTGCGTTAAGAACATTCAACATCCTCCTTGTAGCTATTTGAAACCATATAATATTGTTAAATATCACTATCCTACAGAGTTAGAGAGCAGTAGAACATATGCCTCCAATCTAGCTGTAATTATAAAGAAGACGTTGCATCATGTGGTGTCTGATTGTGGCAGCAACTGGAGAGCCTGGGGAGCAGTGCCCCTTGTAGGAATATGCTAAGTTTGGAAAATTCCTCTGCTAGTGTCTTCTTGGAACTAGGGCTAAAAAAAAGGAAACTAAATTTATAGAGTAGGGCCAGGTGTGATGGCTCATGCCTGTAATCCAGCACTTTGGGAGGCTGAGGTGGGCGGATCACTTGGGTCAGGAGTTCAAGAGAAACCCCATCTCTACTAAAAATACAAAAATTAGCCAGCCATGGTAGTGTGCATCTGTAATCTTAGCTACTCGGGAGGCTGAGGCAGGGAGGCTCTTGCTTGAACTGAGGAGGCAGAGGTTGCAGTGAGCTGAGATTCTGCCATTGCATTCCAGCCTGGGTGACAGAGCAAGACTCTGTCTCAAAAAAAAAAAAAAAAAATAAATAAATAAATAAACATAGGATAGTATGAAACTAAACTAGATCAATTGAATTAAAATATCTGAGGTGTTCTTTAGGGTTCATTTTACGAAAGCTATCCAGGTGATTCTAATGTACAACTAGGAACGAGAAGCCCCATTCAGATAATAAGGCTTGTGCGGCTCACCGGGGTCCTCTTCAGTTGTGATCTACTTCAACAGGAGGTCCCCCCCACCTGCAACCTTAATAAAAGAGATGGATTGGAGGAGGGTAAGCCCAGGTAGAAGCAGTAGGAGGTCCCTGGGGTCTCCAGTGGCTACTGATTTGTAAGGATTTCCATGGTACATGAATTTACTCAATAAATGAGATCATAAACTGTTTAAAGATTGAAGACAGGAACACTGGAGAATCCAGAAATATGATAGGAAGAAGGAATGACTCCAGTGAGCAAAAAGAATAGAGTTGCCATTTAGTGAGCTAGGGAAGGTGATGGGGAAGGGTTCCATTTTGAACATGTTCTATTCATCATGTGTATTGTGTGCTGTAGAATGGATGTTGAGTAGCCAGTTGGACATATATCTGGGCTGGAGATAGAAATCTGGGAATCATGAAAACAGAGATGATATTGGTTTATTTATTTATTTATTATTATTGTTGTTTGAGCCGGAGTTTCACTCTGTACTTTAGGCTGTAGTGCAGTGGCATGATCTCAGCTCACTGCAACCTCCACCTCCCGGGTTCAAGCAAGTCTCCTGTCTCAGCCTCCCAAGTAGCTGGAACCATAGGCACACACCAACATGCCCAGTTAATTTTTGTATTTTTAGTAGAGATGGGTTTTCACCATGTTGGCCAGGCTTGTCTTGAACTCCTGACCTCTGGTGATCCATCTGCCTCAGCTATTCAAAGTGCTGGGATTACAGGTGTGAGCCACCACGCCCAGCCAATATTTAAAGCCATAGACTGGATAAGGTCACCTAGTGTATGAGAAATTGACTTCCTGGAAGCTGCATAAAGAAGGTGCTTATAGAATCATTGTAAGAGTTTCTCTGAAGCATGTCCAGAAGGGTGATTGCTGAGTCATAAAGCATATTACTAATATTTTTTCACAAAACACTGCCAGGTTGATCTGCAGAATATATTTACCAGTTTAAATTTCTGTCAGCAGTGCATGAGGACTCCTATTTCCCCATATCTTTGCTAATATTTGGGATGATCTTTCTGATTTTTGCCATGCTAATGGGTAAAGCAGTCGTGTGTTGAAAATAGCTCATGAGAGCTGATAAAGCACATTTCTTTCCAACTTCTTGTTTGGTGACCTCAAGCTACACAGATAGCTGGAAACTGGCAGTGGCCAGAGTATTTGCACCATGGAAATTGGCAAACACCACAGAATTGGACTTTTCCTTCCCTGGGGAGCTGGTTTTAAAACATAGAGCAGCATATTGGTGGCTATGGGGTGTGTCACACTGTTTCTAGTCCCTGTCGCTGATTACAAGTGGGGTCGAGCATCTCTTTAATGCCTGCTTGCCATTCTGGCTTTTCCTTCTGTGAATTGCCTATTCTCAGACTTTTCTCATTTTTGTATTGGCTTTAAAAATATTTTACATTGACTTATTTTTGATTTGCAAAAATCTCCTCTTGCATTTCAGATATTAATCCCTAATTGCTTTTGAACATACGCCATGTCTTCTCCCAATTTGTCAGCCATCTGTTAATTTTTTCTATGGTATTCTTAACAGAACCCTTAATTGTGATGCAGTCAAGTCCTACAATGTTTTTGCTTCAAGGTCTGTGCTTTTGCAGTCCTGTTTGATGAAGTGAATTCCTAACTCACATTCTAGAGACAATCTCCTGTATTTTCTTTTATATCATATGTAGGTCTTCCATTTATCTGGAATTCACCTTTGTATATGGTGGAACATGGGGCTCCCAACTTTATTTTTTCTTGATAAAGTAAAGCCAATTTCCCCAGTGCTGTCTTCTAAATAATTTATATTTTTCTCATTGATCTGTAGTACCATCTTTGTGTAAATGGAGGTCCTATTTATCCACAGGTCTGCTTTCGAGTTCTTCCCATTGCCTATTTGCTTTATGTATTCCTACACCAGTTCCATAATATTTTTATTACAATGTGGTAATGACATAATATTTGGCATGGCAGGTCTCCTCTGGTTTTTCCAAAATGGACTTAACTGTTTAAAATTTTATTTCTCCTTATATAAGTTTCTTGAGTTTCCTAAAAGTTTAGTTTCTGTTGGAATTTTGCTTGTGATAACATTTACTTTGGAGGCTAAATGGCTATTTTTACAACGTGAAGTATCCTATCCATGCTGTATCTCTTTACTTATTCAATCTTTTTATGTCCATAAGCAGAGTTTTAAAATTGTCTCCATAAAGTTCTTTCAAGTTGTTAGGTAGGTTAATTCCTGGATATTATGCTTTAGAGTTTGTTAAACTTTATTGTTATTGTGAATCGTTTCTTATCGTCTGTTGTGTTTCCCAGTTACTTCCTGCTAATGTAGACAAAACTATTGATTTTTAGAAACCGATCTTGTACTTGCCAACCTTGCCGAGCTAACATACTTCCAATACTTTGTTGATTCTGTTGGGCTTTTGATGCTGATGATCGTATCTGTAAGCACTGCAGATGTGAAGATTTTAGGGGCTCTGCCCAGTGCTCTGATCTTCTGCATTCAGGCACTTCCACTAGCTGAACTCCAATCTGGTGCCCCAGTTCTGACAGCTGGGTGTCTCTCACAGTCATAAGGGCCTCAGCCCCCTATACACTCACAATGTGGGATCCGATGATATTGTGCCCCATATCCAGTCCATGTAAAAGCAGTGACCTTGTCTTCTTTTGCTGTTTCCTCTAACCCTTTTATCACGGTCAGGGGCCTGAGAGCTACTGACAGATCTTGCTGCTGCTGATTGTCTGAACTTCTGAATGCTGCTCTGTGCAGGAACTCTGGGTCTTTAATGCCCGCAAAGTCAGCCTGTGTAGGTTAGCAAAGTGGAGAATTAACATAGGCCTCAGATCAGACAGACTTAGGTTTGTATCTTATTTCTGCCCCAGGCTATATGGAGCAAGTCACGCATTTGTATGTTTCTTCATTTGTAAAGTGATTGAATACAAGTAAGATCCCCATAAGTCAAGTGCCTTACAGTGGTCAGTGAGTAATGTCCCTTCTCCACATCGTGATGCTGACCACTAAAGCTGATCACCTTCTGACACTGTGGGTTATTGCTACAGTTTTCAGGAACTTTGTGCCTCCAGATAGAATTGAATCTCAGCAGCTACAGTTGGTTCACATCCACATGTGCCTTCCCACCCCAATAAATAGATCAAGCTCCAAGTTCTGGCCGCATATCATTGTCCAGTCTCACTCTTGTTAACTGGGCAATACCTGGTGCTTGTATGTCATGTGGTATCTAGGAAGCATGACTCCAACGAGTACTTGCATTCTGGATGATGGTGTAAAGGAGTAATATCAGATTTTTGAAGAAAGGCAACTAAGTGAGTAGGAGACTTTGGTGGCTTGGTATCCTGGGAATTTGCCTATGTATCATACAGTGTTTGGGTGTAGCAGATAAAGCCAGTGGCCTGGCTGGTTCTAACAGAGATCTTTATTATAGCTAAGAACAACTCAGCTAGCCATGCCTCGTCACCTACTAATAGTGGCATTTCAGAGGGATAATTTAAATCAGCAATAAAAGTAAACTGTGCACCTTTGGAAACTTCACCAATAGCTCCTCTGTTACACACAGATCTTTACGACTTTCTGTGGTTCAGTGACAATCAGCCTCATTTTTAGGTGCTTGAAGCCAACCAAGGGCAGATCGCCTTCCTTCTTTTAATGAGCTAAAGAGATGGGTGGGTCAGACAAGAAGAGGGTGTGATGAAAGCAGGGAAAGGGAGGTGGAATCTTCGGGGGAGGAGGAAGTATCCGTGTTACATTATCTCTGACAGCACACACAGATGCTGAGCCTGCAGAGACAGAGAATCTGGCAGCTGACCAGGGATGGGGAAGGTCATGTATTTAAATATTGTGGGTTTTAGTAGAGGGTGTGCTCCACCCAATTCAACAATGCGATGTGACTGCTACTAGCGACTATTTTGATGTGTTGAATTTTGTTAAAACAAGTATAGGTCTTAAGAAGAGGTGGCAGTCTCTCCTCTCCGCCCTTGACAGGCCACCCATTCATTCCTGATTATCACATTTAGGAGAGCTCTGGACAAGCAGGGACCCACCCAAGAGAATCCCCCAACATGCTGGTGAGTGGGATTGTGACCATGTCGTATCAGGAGTAGCCTAAGGGACAGGTAACGTGTGTCTTGGATGAACTGGAGTCATACTTGAGTCCCTAGGGCAGAAACAAAATCCAGTGAGGGGGACATGCAGGGAGCTGGATTTTAGCTCGTAAGGTAGAAGGAAATGTTCCAAAAGGCTGATCAAAGATTAAACGGCTGCCTTAAAAGGTAATGCGTTCCTTGTTACTGGAAGTGTTCAACCACTGCTTGGTGGGAAGACACTATGAGGACGATTCGGGCAATTGGAAAGGGGGCTTTTCTCAGTTTCTGGAATCACTGATTCTCACAGGAAACGATGCTCTGGCGCGCGGTGAGCCAGACGTTCATTCGACACCTGTTCCTGCCAGGCACTGTGGTGCGGAACACAGACGCCTCTGAGAAGCAGTCGCTGGTAGGCCGCAGAGGCAGCTGACGCGATGAAAGACTGTTGACTCCATGTTTCAAACCTCGGTCCTGGTCTTACTGGGTCTCCTCATTAAGGGGACTCACTATGTGTCCAGTAAGGCTTTCTTGCCACCAGATGACAGAGAGCCAGGCCGTCAGTGTTCAGGACTTTAGGTGCACAGTTTCACCCTGTGGGGTCCTTGGGAGACAGAGAAGGGGGCAGGAGGGAAGGTGGCTGAGGAGGCAGCAAAGCAGCAGGAGCCATTAACTAATTGCTGAAACGTGGGTGTAGTATGGATCTGGCGTTTTACAGCAAGCCCTGCCAGCTGGTGGATCTACTCTCAGCCCGGCTCGGCCGGACTCTGCGGAGCCCAAGACGGGTAAGACGCGGGCCCTGGCTTAAGCAAGGTGGGAGTGCCGCGGGCTGGAGACGTGAGACGGCGCGGCTGAGGGCTGTCACAGCGGTGGGCTGCACGGCGTCGCCGGGCCGCCTGGCCTCGCGGCGGGGGAGGTAGCACCGCGACACCCCGCAGACCCTGCTAGCCGGGGTCCCGGCCCCGCGTGCGCCCGATCTTCCGCCTGGTCGGGGGGTGCGGGGCGCGGACGTGAAACCAGCCAGCGCAGGCGCGCGCTTTCTCCTCGGTCCCCCCCTCCCCACTCCCGAGTCCCCGGCGCGTGCGCGGGGCCGAGGCCGAGGCCTGCACTGCGCGCGCGCCCCCACGCCGCGTGGGGTCCGGCTCGAGCGCGCGCGGCGCGGAGGCGGCAGCGGGAGGGGCCCGGCTAGGTCCGGAGCGGCGCGGCGGGAGGCTCCGTGGGCGGCCACGGGAGACAGCGCCGGGGGAAGCGCGCCTCTCGGCCTTTCCTCCGCGCCCCCGCGTCCCCAGCCGGCCGCTCCGAGAGGACCCGGAGGAGGCAGGTGGGCCGGGGGCGCGCGGGGCCCCTAGGGCCGCGGGCTGGCCGGCGGCGGGGTCGAGGCCGGGGTGGGCGGCTCTCGGGAGCCGCGGGGGAGGTAGGCGGTCCCGGGAGGGCGGTGCAGAGGCGCTGGGGGTCGTGGAAGCCCCGTGGCCGCCTCCCGTGGGCGCCGGTGTCGCCGGCCGCGGGGAGGCCTTCTCGGGGCGGCGCGGCCCACCGGGCGGGGATGGCGGCTCCTTGTGGCGGTCGCCGACGGACGGCTCAACTTTAGGTTGAGGGGCGCGGGGTGTGCGGAGCTGCGCTCTGGCGCACGACCGCCGCGGCCGCCCTGGGAGCCCCCGCACGCGCCGTGGCTTTCCAGCACGGCCTCTTCCCATTTCTCACTTGTCCCCACTTGCGCATTAAATTGTCGAGAAATCTTTGGCCAGTGGGTATTCAGCGCTAAACCAAATGGCTGTCCTTGCAGTCCTTGGCCATCTGAGGTCCCTTAATTCTGAACCATCCGCCCTGGGAGGGGAAGGTGGAAGGAGAGCTGGAGCTGAGCCCGCATCCTTACAGATTACATTCACGGCTTATGATGGTAGCGCTTTGAATGAGCTGTCAGGCTGTTGTCATCCAGACGCTGGTTTTCAGCTCTGTTCGGAGACAGTGTTTTGCTATGTATCAGAGGATGTTGTTCCTATGGGACAGTAACTTGCTGTATGTTCCGAGATCCTAGACTGTTCACATTGTAGCACCATCATCGTCTAAAACGGCGCCTTTGAAAGATGTCAGTAAACACCTTCCTCCTTAGGAACATCCGCCAGCACTTAAATCGTACTTCACTTTCACTTTGATGTTTGTTGTTTGTGAATCTTTTGCACAATTTAAAGTGAGTCTTAACAGCAGAGGATCGGGTGGTGCGGAGCATGGAGCAACTAGGGAGGAAAGCAGAGCCTTGAACCGGCTAGAGTCTAGTTGGTCTGCGTTTTTATGTTGCAGAACCATTCTGCTTCCAGCTTATTTTGCTAACGTGCATATGATGCGTTTTTTTAAGTGCTTTCATTTGATAAGGACTATCTGGATTGTAAGATTGAGTCTTGCCATGCATGGAAGGTGTTACTTCTGTTTTGTAGAAGATTTACCCCATGGTATACTATTTGTAGGATTCATTTCAGACATCTTGTGTTGACCAGATACAGTCCCACCAGCAAGGCCTTTTAACAAAGGGATCTGTGTTGTCTTTTATTGCTTATGACAACTCCAATTTTGACCCATGTATTTGAAATGAGTGATCTTTAGATTATTAAATCAACTTCACTTTCTCCTTGTTCAGCTCTACAAACTGGTTACTTTTAGGCTTACTGCTCCCTTGTTAATTATTTATAATGAACTCTGGAGCTATAGGCTTGTTTTAGTCTGTCTGCCTTTATTTGTATCTTGTCTCAGGCATCTTTATATTGTTTTCTTATTTGGAGAGTGAGCTGCACTGTTTTCTTTCAGTGCTGTTTAGTAGAGTTTTCGGAGACCAGGAACATGTTCTTTTGCATTCCCCAATAAGGTAGCACTAGCCACATACAGCTTTTGAGTACTCGAATGGGGCTAGAGCAGTAGAAGAACTGAAATTTTAATGTATTTTTTCTCCCACCTTTTTTTTTTTAATTTGGAGTTTCGCTCTGTTGCTCAGGCTGGAAGGCAGTGGCCTAATCTTGGCTCACTACAACCTGTGTCTCCCAGGTTCAAGTGATTTTCCTGCCTCAGCCTCCCGAGCAGCTGGGATTACAGGCACCTGCCACCATACCCTCTTAATTTTTGCTGTGTGGTTTCACTGTGTTGCCCAGGCTGGTCTCCAACTCCTGACCTGAAGTGATCTGCCCATCTCAGCCTCCTAAAGTGTTGGGATTGCAGGTGTGAGCCACTGTACCTGGCCAGTTTTTAATTTAAATAGTCACATGTGTCTAGCGCCTACCTGGTCAGACACCACAGCTTAAATTATTAGTCCCCAGGAAGCCTTCACTGGTCCTCTTGAATCCATGCTCTAATAGGACCCAGATCTCCTTGGTTGTAACACTTACTACTTTCAGCTGGTAGGAGTCAACACTAGGCTGTAATCTACTTGAGGACAAGGGCATATCTGGTTTCTTTACCTTTGCACAGCTTAGAACTTAGTAAGAAAAACGGAATAAATATTTGTTGAATGCATAAATGAGATTTTTCAGGGCAGGTATTTCAACTTTGAATTCTCTCTAGGGCCAACTAAGTGTCCAATACTGTGAATACCTGTTTAGTGATTGTACAGATATATGATGTACAGATGTACCTACACACGTAGGTAGCAAATAAAAGGATCATTGGAGTTATGCTTTAAATACATGGTAAGGTTGTTGGAATCTTAGGAAAATGATGACTCATAACAATGTATTATAGGTAATTGAATGAAAAGGCCTCATCATTCCAGCTAATGTAGACACAGCTTGGGTCTCCTATTAGTTGAACAACTCAAGGATGCTCTTGAACCATATCTCAAATCTGAAGTCTCCTGGCCTCAGTGAGGCTCTTTTGTTGGGTCCAGACAGTCCTGAACCAGCCTGAAGGTGCTAGTGGACATCTCCATTGATCACTGCTCATGGACCAAGGAGTCTTAAAAAAAAAATCACAAGATATTTGAGCCATGTTATACAAGATGCTTTTGCTAAGAGCTAACTTGGAGTGATGAGTAGGATGGAATTCCTATAGAAATCAGAGTTTGGGGAATTTGATTCTAGCTATTGTAAGTATCGGAGGCACCTGTTCTGTAGACAGTTATTAGAGCCAACATTTTTTTGTTTTGTCTTGATACAAAGTTTTGGTCTTCTTGCTCAGGCTGGAGAGCAGTGGTGCCATCTTGGCTCACTGCAACCTCTGCCTCCTGAGTTCAAGCGATTCTCCTGCCTCAGCCTCCTGAGTAACTGGGATTACAGGCACCTGCCACCATGCCCAGCTAATTTTCTGTATTTTTTAGTAGAGACGGGGCTTTGCCATGTTGGTCATCCTGACCTCGGCGATCCACCTGCCTTGGCTTCCCAAAGTGCTGGGGTTACAAGTGTGAGCCACCTTGCCCGCAGGGCCAATTTTTTACCTTAGGCTTACTTTATAATTAGTTATCACCAGTTTACCATAGTTGGAGTTGTAATGAAAGTACGTACTCAATCCAAATCAGTATAACTTAGACATTTGACCAAGGGTCCAGGTGTCATAGGTCTTCAGATCCAGGAATTGCTTTTAGGAAAATGAATCTGAGACTATATGGAAGTTTATAGGGGTATATAGTTTTCTTTGGTAGGACAAAAGGTAGAATGTTAGGTTTTTCATGAAGATACGGAAATGTAGGGAAAAATGCAACGAAGACAAAATACGAAGAATGTTCACTGCATTGGTCAGGTAATATTGTAGCTTCTCTGGACTTGAAGTACCTAACATGTAAAAGAATGAAACTGGTTGCATCTGATTGCATAACTCCTTTTTCCACTTTGAATCGATGCTTTGAATATTAAATATGTGTAACACACTGCTCCTGTGGCAACCAATAGTTGTGTAAAATACAGTTCAAATCTTTGAGGATCTCAACAGTTTACAAGGAAATGAAAGGTGCTCTGGGGATCACTTAAATTTTTTTTTTTTTTTTTTTTTTGAGTAATAAACTCCACCCTTTGAAAGGGACGTCATTTGGTGACTCCTCTTAACTGACTCAGGCAGATACCCACCGAATCATTTTGCTGAACGATTAAGGGTATAAATACATAGGTCTGAGTCCCAAACCCTCGTTATAGTCAGATTAATTTTCCTGAAACAGCTTTAATCATGCTACTCTTTTAAAAAAAAATCAGTAGTTTCCCAGTGCTCATGAAAGCAAGTGGTTTGGTCTTTGATCAGGTATTTACTCCTAAAGATAGCCCTAAAAAGCCTTTACAGCCTCACCTCTGACTGTTTTCCTAGCCACATCCCAAGTTCCAGCCTAGTGTTTCTTTAGTGGGATCCCCTTTTACATTTCTACCTATTCATCATTAAAGACTCTTCTCAGATGATACCTTCTTCACTGTTTATGATTCTTAGAAGCTGCCACTGCAAATGTTCCTGGTACTTATGTGATGGAACAGATCCGATTCTGCCTCATAATCTTAGTTATTAGTGGTATTTTATTCACGTTAATAGATTATAAGCTACCTAACAAGCATGGACCATCTGTTAACTCATTTTTGTCTTTGCTAAAACATGTAGAATAATGCCTTATATGTAGTGATTCCTTAATAAATACTAGTACTGTTTGGACTTGGTAGTATTTGAGGAAGATCACTGCTGTATAACACTAAGTCCATGACCTTGTCGTTTTCCTACTTATGCGGCAAGGTTAATGTCAAAATGATTGAAAGTATTTGGTGGTAAGTAATTTTAGCATCCAAGAAAATTTGAATACCTTAAAATAGTAACAACTGGATTAGCTTACCTAACATATAACATCTATGTCCATATAAGCATACGATTTTTGAGGAAAAAAAAAGCCTCATACTTTTTACCCATTCCTGCCTGTATTAAGAAAACATGACTCAAGTTGGGAAGACAATAGTGAGCTCGATGAAATGACTGTTTTCTTGCAGTGGGGCGCTGATGGTAAAAATTAAGTTAGATATAGGGTTGGTTAACTAAGTAGAATAGAGCACATGTTAGTAATATCTAGTATGTGACCTACTGTCAGATTAAGCTATCTGTTACCTATTTTTATTCAGTGCTTTCTACTGAAGTAAACTCAACTCAATTTAGTTTTATCATAATTTTTTTGCTTACATGTAAAAACAGGGACTCGTGATGCTTCAGATTGTGAAGATCTGATACAAGAGAAACTGGGGAAGGCTTTTAGCTTTGCAAGTTTGGTTTTATTAGCAGTTTCTCTGCTTTCTACATTATTTCTGAGATGTAGGCAAGGGTGTAGCACAAAGTATAATTTAGAGCAAATTTATTCTAAGCACTCATGTTTTCTGGGAAAAAGAGGTAATATAAGCCATGTGCTTTAAAAGGCATGGCTTCCATCTTTGGCTAGGACAGAACTCACAGACCCTTGGACCTTGTTAAGTCAAACAATCTTAGTAAACTCTTAGATTTGTAGGAATGACATGATTAATTTTCAGTAAAGTTTTCTGGGTTAGAAAATAAACATTTTAAGGTAGATCATTTTCATGTGATGAGCACATGACATGAGCTATTAGATGACAAATGATGTAACTTGTGCCAGCATTATGGGAAATTAAAGATCCATCTACCAGGGTTAATATGCCCTTGTTTGTTACACGAATAAGAGCCTGTCATCCATTTAGATTAGCTCAGCATTTAAAAAGTGTTTTCACCTGTTATAGTTTATTCCTCTTGAGCTTTGTCTAGAAAGATTACTTGTGCTGCCGACTGTGTAAGAGGCAGTGTGAAGCAACGTATACCTTTTAACAAAAGTTTGCCAACAGGAATTTTTTCCCTTTCCTAAAGATTCTTAAACGTTGAAGCTGAAAATGTCAGCAGATATGATGTCAAAGGACTTTTAGGCTTTTTGCAATTGAAGTCATTCTAAGTTGCATACAAATAAAGCAGAAACACTTTTTTTTTTTTGTCTTTCTTATTATAGGTGGCTTTCTAGAAGATGACCATAGAGGACCTTCCAGATTTTCCATTAGAAGGAAACCCTTTGTTTGGAAGATACCCATTTATATTTTCTGCTTCTGACACCCCAGTTATCTTTTCCATTTCTGCAGCACCAATGCCTTCAGACTGTGGTATGTGAAGTAGCTATGCTTATTTCCTGTGAACTGGTAACTTGACTACTCTGTTATGCCTTTTTTTGCACTCATAGTTTTTCTTAAAACCATTTTTATGGTTTTCATAAAATTGCTAAAGTCTTCCTTTTTCAAAAATACAATTGCTTATTGCTTTTTCTGCTTCTTAAGCTAAATGCTTTATTTCTGCTGTCAGCATTTATATTATGTTAAAATGTTCATTTTAAGCACCATGATGGATTTAGAGGGCTTTATTTTTAGAATGCAGTGGTGCTTAGACATCTAGCATTCTTCTGCTATTGATGTACTTATTTTGGTTAAATATACTGACTTGCTAAAAAAGCCATGTACTTAGGCAAAGAGGATAAGAGAGACCCTTCCCCGGAATGTGGAATGAGATTGGTTAATGTTTAAATTGGTCCATTTGTATCTTTTCTGTAAAATGTTAATTCAGAAGCATTCCACTTTTCAACTATTTAGGCTTATTTATCCAGAAGCATAATAAAAGGGAACCAGGAGATAAATTTGATAGAATTGTTAAATTTCCAATTTAGAGTTTTTCGAGTAAAATATTGGTTCACCATTTCAGATTGTCATTGGAGGTAGAGCTAATACAATTTTAAAATATCAGTAGATATAAAGTTATTGGCTTGAGAGTTTCTTTTTAGTCATATTCGTTGTAGTATAGTAATTCCTCATCTCTAAGTATCTTTTTTTTTTTTTAAATATTCAGATTCTATAGCAGCTTACCTAGACCAGTCATCAGAAGTATTATAGAAAACCTGTATCTTGATCTTGGGAGTTATTTCCAGGTTTTGCAATAATTGAGTAGGTTTATTTTCAGATATAGGAAAATCAGTTATGCGAGGGAAACGTTGCACCTTGTACATTGTACCTTATGTATGACACTTGTCTCACTCTGTCTTGACTTTTCATTATCTTATTTTCTTTCCGGTATTATAGCACTTTGGGATGGATAGAAATCATGTTTTTTAATCTCAAAAGACCAATATAGTCATTTTTATTAGTTGCTCAGTGTTTGTTGAATAAATACATTAAATGAAAGGTGATAATGGTTATTGACCTCTTGGTATAACTGAAATTAAACATTGAAACCCCATCTCTACTAAAAATACAAAAATTAGCCAGGCATGGTGGTGCACGCCTATAATCTCAGCTACTCAGGAGGCTGAGGCCGCAGAATCGCTTGAACCAGGAGGCAGTGGTTGCAGTGAGCTGAGATCGCACCACTGCACTCCAGCCTGGGCCAGAGAGTGAGACTTTGTCTCAAAAAAAAAAAAAAAAAAAAAAAAACCCAGAAAAAAACACATTGTAGTCTTAGAATTATAGGTTTATAGGCTCCTAGGAACCTTTCCCTACTCACCTCTCGGTGTAGAAATCATGTTTTCAGGATTTCTGTCAGATAACCATTTAACCTCTTGCATGTCTTCTATAGTGGGAAACTAACAAAACAGTCAATGTTATTGTTAAAAACCTTTACTTATAATAAAATCGTTTTTGCATATTAACTCAAAGTTGTTCTCCTTGAAACTTTGGCCAACTGATTCTAGTTTGTTACATGGCACAAATTCCTTTTTAGGATAGCCTTCAAGTATTTGCAGGTAGTCTGAACATTTTAACTCAGTCTAAACTTCCTTAAGCTACACACTTCTGGTCCCTTCACCAGTTTCTCATTGTCAAGATTTCTAGACTCTTTTCATACTAGTTGCTTTCTTGGTACACTGTGGTCAGTGTCCCCTTAAAATGTGGCATACACAATTGTGTTTACTGAGCGAGTATTTATTGAGTGCTAGGGACTGTCCTGGATGCTGGGGATATCAGTGACCAAGACTGATCTTCTGGGAGGGAAGACAGTAAACCAGCAAATGAATAGACAAAACAAACATAGGTTATAATGAATTCTGTGGCAAAAAGAAACAGGGTGCTGTGATAGAGAATAAGGGGGAAGGGCCGCCGCGTTATATGGGGCGGTCGTTCAGAGAATCAGAAATGGCTGGCTGTGAGAAGAGCCTGGGAAGAAGTGTGCCAGGACGAAACACAGAAAACCAAAGGCACAGTGTTGGGGGAAGAGCTTGGCATTTCCTAAGAAGTAATGGAAGCTCTTTGTGGCTGAGAAGCAGTGATTGAGTGGCAGAGTGGGAGGAGATGGAATTGGAGAGTAAGGCACTGACCAGGTCATCGGGAGGGGATCACGTAGGCCGCCATAAGGCTTAAAACCAAGAAACAAAGAAACCAGTCCACAGAAACCAGAGTTGAGACGTGTGACTCAGTGTTGACTCAATGTGGTTACCCTGTAAAAGTATATACTGTTCTTACGTAACAATTTTTGAAATCTGTTGCTTTGAAATGCCTTCATAATCAGTTCATGCAGAGCACATTGCATACATTATAAATACCACAATACCTTATTATATATTTTGCTTGAAAAGTGAATTATCTGTTAAATAATTTAAAAAATCTTTACTAGAAGTTACTCTTTCTAGTGCTCTTCATTCCTTTGTGTAGGTCCAGATTTCCATCTGATACCATTTCCTTCTGCCTGAAGCACTTCCTTTAATGTTTCTTACCATGCTGGTCTGCCAGTGATTAATCCTTTCAGCTCTTTTAGGTCTGAAAACATCTTAGTTTCCTTTCTTTTTTAAAAGATGTGTTTGCTGGGTTTAGAATTATAGGTTGGTAGTTTTCTTTCAGTACGTTAAAGATCTTGCTCTCCCATTTGCGTTGTTTCTGCTGTCATTTTTGTTTCTCTAGATGCAAAGTGTCTTTATTGGCTGCTTTAAAGAGTTTCTCTTTATTTCGAGTGGTTTTACTATTATGTGCTTAGGGATTATTTTCTGTATGTTCTTGTGCTTGGAGTTGGTTGAACTGCTTGGATCTGTGGGTTTCAGTTTTCGTTAAGTTTGGGAAATCATTATTTAAAATATTTTTTTTTTTTTCGGCTGGGTGCAGTGGCTCATGTCTGTAATCCCAGCACTTTGGGAGGCTGAGGTGGGTGGATCATGAGGTCAGGAGATTGAGACCATCCTGGCCAACATGGTGAAACCTTGTCTCTACTGAAAATACAAAAAAATTTAGCTGGACATGGTGGCGTATGCCTGTAGTCCCAGCTATTCAGGAGGCTGAGGCAGAAGAATCACTTGAACCTGGGAGGTGGAGGCTATAGTGAGCCTAGATTGTGCCACCTCACTCCAGCCTAGGTAACAGAGCGAGACTCTGTCTCAAAAAAAAAAATTTTTTTTTCTGCTTTTCCCCTTTTCAGATATTGTAGTTGCATGCATATTATAGACTGCTTGAAGTTGTTCTCACTGATTTTTTTTTTTTTATATTTAAGTTTTTTTCTTTTGATTTTTGGATAGTTTCTATTATGGCATTTTCAAGTTCATTAATCTTTCTTTCTGCAGTGTCTAGTTAAATAGCTGTTGATTTTATCCAGTGTGGTTTTCATTTCAGATGGAGTTTTCATCTGAGTTTGCTACGGCTCTTTTTTATGCCCAGGTCTCTTCTCTACCTTTGAACATTTGTAATAGAGTTACAATGACTGTTTTAATTTTCTTCTCTATTAATTATAGTATCCATGTCAACTCTAGGTCTGTTTTATTATTCCCCTGATTATGGGTCATGCTTTTCTCTTTCTTTGCATGCCCAATAATCTTTAATTAGATGCCAGACATTGTGAATTTTACCTTGTTGGATGCTGGATATTTTTGTATTCCTGTAAGTATTCTTGAACTTCACTCCAGGATGCAGTTTGGTTACTTGGAAATAGTTGGACCCTTTGAGGTCTTGCTTTTCTGATTTGTTAGGTGGGTCTAGAGCCATGCTTGGCCTGTGGCTAATTATTCCCTACTACTGAGAATTCTACTCTGGGGTTCCCCAACCCCCTGGCTACAGAGTGGTACAAGTCTCCTTACCCTGGTCCCTGGTGCCACAAAGGTTGGGGACTGTTGTTGTACTGAATGCTGTGTGAATTATAAGAATTCTTTTTCAGTCTTCCTTGTGAGAACAGGCACTAATCTCTGTAATCCTTATGGATGCTTTTTTCCCGCTTACCTCAAGTATTTCCTCACAAACATATGCTGAATAGTTGGGAGGACCCTCCGTAGGCGTCTGGTGTTCTCTTGCAGTGCATGCATCCAGGTCTGCTGTATTCTGCCCTGTGACCTCTGGGAGTCTACTGGGCTTTCTCCTGGTCCCCTGGCCCCACCCCTGAACTGTGCTCCTGGAGACGCTCTCAAGGCAGTTACCTGGGGCACGTGTAGGACTTTGCTTGTTTGTATTCCATTCCTCAGGGGTCACTGGCTTTCACTGTCTTACTGTCCAGTGTCTTGAAAACCATTGTTCCTTCTTTCTGGTGTTTTGGTTGTTTCAGATGGAAGGGCAAATTTGGCCCCCATTATTCCATCTTGACTTAAAGCAGACATCACCTCCATTTTCTCCCCTCACCCCAGTTTCTTCTAATTAAAAACTATTTTTTAAGCTGGCACAGTGGCTCACACCTGTAATCCCAGTGCTTTGGGAGGCCGAGGCAGATGGATCACCTGAGGTTAGGAGTTCAAGACCAGCCTGACCAACATGGTGAATCCCCATATCTACTAAAAATACAAAAGTTAGCCTCATGTGGTGGTGGTGCATGCTTGCAATCCCAGCTACTTGGGAGGCTGAGACAAGGAGAATCACTTGAACCTGAGAGGTATACGTTGCAGTGAGCTGAGATCAATGAGATTGGCCACTGAATTCCAGCCTGGGCGACAGAGTGAGATTCTGTCCACCCCCCCCCCCACCAAAAAAAACTATTTTTTAGATCTCAAAAGCTTTCAACAATATAAAAAATGTTTTCCTGTATGAAGTTGAAAATTGAAATGTCATTAGATATATTACTATATTGCATTGTATCTTAGAGGTCATTCTGGGCTATTCTGGCTTTACCCCTGATTCAGTAACTTTCCGGTTGTGTGATTTTGGACAGATTGCTTATTTTCTCTATCCCTTTGTTTCTTCTTCTGTAAAATGGGAATAACAAAAGTGCCGACCTCATATAGTAGTTATGAGGATTAAATAAATTAATAATCACAAAGTTCATAGAATAGTCCCTGGTATCTACAAGGCACTTAATAAGTCCAACTTGTTATTATTTAAATGAGCCATCTGGAGAGCAGCACATTACAAAGATTTCCAGATTTGCTCTTAGAGCATCTTGAGATACTGAGACAAGGATGGCAGTTTCTAGCTGATGGTTGTTCCTGTTGCACTTGGAATGTCTTGGTTGATGTCATCAGATGTTTCCGTGAATTCTCTGAATGGCCCCCACAAAAACAGGCACAACGGTTCCTTACATGAGCCATGGTGGTGATTTGTCTAAAGTTTACATAAAATCATCTAGTAGGGCTTGGGGGAAAAGGACAGTTTTTTTGTTTTTTGTTTTTTTTTGTTTTTGAGATGGAATCTTGCTCTGTCACCCAGCCTGGAGTACAGTGGTGTGATCTCGGCTCACTGCAACCTCTGCCTCCTGGGTTCAAGCAATTTTTCTGCCTCAGCCTCCCGAGTAGCTGGGATTACAGGCATGCACCACCACATGAGGCTAATTTTTGTATTTTTATTAGAAATGGGGTTTCACCATATTGGCCAGGCTGATCTCGAACTCCTGACCTTGTGAACCACCTGCCTCAGCCTCCCAAAGTGCTGGGATTGCAGGCATGAGCCACCACACCCAGCCAAGGATAGTTTTAAGAAATTGAAATCATTACTTTGGAGATGTAACCAGATATTGGGGGAAATGAGGAATTCAGGATCCACCGCAGTTTACAGGTGGATAACAACACCCCAAAGACAGTCAACAGGACTAGAATCCAATAATGGGTATACTTAGAGTTTTCTATGGAAAAGCAGTTTCTCTCTCTACAGTTCCCCATGTCTAGCAAAGATAATCACAGGCTGATTTGTTTGCAAAATAAGTTTAGTCTCATTAAGCTGGCCTGATTATATACGTAAGTGAAACAAGAATAGTAAATACGTGCTCATTCTCAAGTATGCCATTCCAGTCAGGGGTTTGATAATCTCTTAGGGGTTTTATTGGTTCTGTAAAGTTAACCTGAGTTCCTTAAAACTGTCTGGTAGGTAATAAGGAATCTGAAATTAGACTTTTAAAAGCCATTTCAGTTTAAGAAGACAAGCAGAGGACTTGCCCAATTGTGTCCTGTTACATGGAAAACAAATTCTTATTGAACTTATGTGAATACTTGTATTGCCATGAAAATAAAGAATACTCAGTTTCTGAATTATGGAGGGGTTGGGATAGGGAAAAAAGTATGTGTGTTTCATTTTTGTTTGCAAAAGTATACTTCACCAAATTAGTTTAAGTTGTAGGTCTTAAGGGAAAAGAGAAAAGGAATTCTTTAAATCTGGAAAACAAACATTAAAGAACCTGCAATATTTCAAAGACATAAAAATTGTAATCACCATCATCAGTTCATTCAGTCC
This sequence comes from Saimiri boliviensis, assembly GCF_048565385.1. Classification (NCBI taxonomy): domain Eukaryota; kingdom Metazoa; phylum Chordata; class Mammalia; order Primates; family Cebidae; genus Saimiri; species Saimiri boliviensis. Next base: position 28,885,416 of record NC_133449.1, read on the forward strand.
CCTGTGATTCCTGATTTTGGGTTAACAGCCTCATGAATCCATTGGCTTTCCATTAGAGTTCTGGAAATTCTTACCCAGTCCAATGCTGTTATCTTAAAGTTATCAGAAACCTGTACTTGTCAGAGTCTTTTCCATAAATCCTCCTGCAATTTTGTATCATAGGTGCCTGCAAATGCTTTCAGGAAAATATCAGAGTAAAAAATTACTGTCTGTAGATGACAAAAGATTTAAAATGCCCACAGTTACAGATTTGATGAGGGTTCATTATAATGGAACTGACAAGGAAATTTACTTATTTTATAACATATGAAGATAACTGGAATTATGACTGATAAAATTATACCAGAACATATGCAATATCTAGGAATTTCATATAGTTTCTAGAACACTTAATGATATATTAATGCAAAAATAACATAAGGTTAAGCAGCACCTTTGACAATGCTTCTCATGCAGTATAACATATCAAATAAGCCTAGTTTCACATTTATTTGACAATGCTTCCCATGCAAAGATGTGTAATTAGTTTAATGTTTGTCTTTTTTTTTTAAATAAGGACATAGAACAAGATTTTCTATTTCTATTCAAGGGCCTCTGAAAAATCAGAGTTAGTGTAAGGTCGGAAAAGACGTCATTCAGAATTTGATTTTGGGGAAGTTTATATTAAAAAGCCCAAAAGATTAAAAACACTTGAATAAATAGGATTACATGTATTTAGTTATTCATTTAACCAAAGTGACAAGGATTTCAAAGGTAAATACAGAAAGCCATGTAGTTGTTAAAAAAAGCAAAACAAAACCAAAAACCCAAGTTGAATCTTTGAGAGAGAAACTTAAATGATCAAAGACAACGTGAAGCACAGGAAATTATCCTTGCAAAACACAGAATCCTTGTTTTCTAGGCAGACCATTCAAAAGTGAAATGATTGTGAAAAACCTTTCGCAATCTTCCATCAAGAGCAGGCCCATACTCCAAGAAAGTTGAGTCATTTTAACAGGAGCTCAAATGCTAGTTATGCACTATTTTGATATGAATGATAATAGATGCATTCAACTTTAGCCAGCTTGATCACACCAGATTCTCTCTCTCCCTCTTCCCAACTTCCTATAGTCATTTTGTTTTTTCCTTCATTTTCTTTTTCAACAAAAAACATATCTTCATACCTCATACCTTTTCTTGACTGTCACACTAGCATTCTGTAGATTGGGAAGTCTGTGAATACCCATAATTTCTAGAAGCACATGTTTCCTTATAATTTTTCAATGTAGCACAAGACGTGTTTACTAACAGACCCAAGTATTTTTAGTTTCTCTGTCCAAAAGTAGATAAACTTACATTCAGCAATTACTGTTTCAGTATGTATCTTATGTGGACTTACATTGATTTAATTCACTTGTTTTTAACAATTATGCTTGGATTACAAAAATGTCATGAGACATTAAATAGCTAAGCCTCATCTTTTCTTGCTGAGAAATTTTGTAACATAGAGCTAGCAGAAGCTTATTTGTAAGTCACTTGTAAACATGAGCTTATTTGACTAGTTAACCTATGTAAAAAAACAGTTGAAGGTCTGCCTTATGTCTAATGCTGACAACTCTGAAGGCATATTGGTTTTTTAAACTAAACCAACAATGTTTTTGTTTATTGAAGATTACCCAAGTCACATGAACTTGAAAAGCATTTAGACTATTTCCTATTTTTCTGAGAGTTTTCAGGAATACTTAGTTGATATAAGCACTTGGTTTACTTATATCTATTGAATAGACATAGCTATAAGATCTGTGTCTGTATGTTTATGTGTACAGACAGACACAGAGATCTTATAACTTTCATTTCCCAATTTTAGCCACATGTCGATTAAAATAATACGAAGCTCACTAGTTTATAAAAGAAGCTGGATCCAAATTGGACAGATGGAAAAAGTCAAGGTTAACTGCTCAGAAGGCTACAGCTTCTTACCGAAGATTTTTTTTTTTTATTTGAATGCTGTAGGCATCCTTTTAGCAAAGCTATTTTTGAGTCATTTTGTGTTCAGAAGCTTCTGCATACAAATCAGAGAATACATTCCATTGTCTCTGAAAGGTTTAGGATACTCTTTTTTCAAGGGCATTCACAAAGACAGACTGACTATCTTATCTAAATTAAAGGTTCTCCAAAGTGGTCACTGAAATTCCAAATTATTCTTTGTAAAGTTCACCCATTTTTCCAAAAAGGCACAAGATTCTGATCCCAGTTTGTGTTTGGACCCCATCTTTGCATTAGAGTCTCTGAAAGGTCTTAACTATTAGGGATTTTTTTTTTTTCCAGCAGCTGCTCTGGAACACAGGGAATTGTTTCACCCTTCTCCCTTTTGAGCAGAATAGGGTGACGTCCTGAGAAGTTTCAGCAAAGGTTGCTGAGCATAACTGAAGAGTTCAGATCCAAGAGAGACTTACTATAGAACTCCATGGCTGGGTGAGAAAGCAGCGAGTGTCGTGACCGTGGGTACCACTACCTAGTTACTCAATGGCCTTGGAGCTTATTGGGGGTCTTCTGATCCTGCTTCTGACACCAAAAAGTGTCGAAAGAAAATTCAGGATGCTTTTCTTAATGTAAATATAATAGTGAGTAATAAACTGCGAACAGGCAGACTTCCAAACCAAAAGTGCTAAGAAGCTTGTCTCACAAAGGTCATAGTAAGGTTTATAAAGCCTAGAAGAAGAAATTCATATAGCTGAATTCTCATTAGTTAGAATGAGTGGGTTAGTTTGGTCATTACTGATTTGCTACAACGTGCTGAGTCATGCTGACCAAGAAATGAAACTGAAGCTTCATGTACAGTTTAAGTAGGTATTTTGGAAAATAGGTACTTAAAGGTTTTCCTGAACTGGGTGTGGGACATTGGCTCGGAGGCCAAGGTTTGTCTTGGCTTCGATTTTGATTTTTGCCTAACAGGACCATTTTGTTGTCTCAGATTATCATTCCAGTTTTAGTCTTTCTGATTCTCTTCTGATGGACTGCGGCTCTGCTTGTGTATGTGTCTTTAGTTTGGTGCCTCTCCTTTCATCTTTTTGTTATCCTGACTCTAAGAACTATGTGTATGTAGTATAATTTTGGAAAATATGTAAATGCAAAGAAGAAAGCAAAAACAAACCCCATGAGTCCCACTGCTTACGCATGCTGACAATCTGAGCTCAGTGGTGAGTTACCTCAGCAAGTACAATAATAGAGGGAAGAGGATAGACTTTGGAGACAGACCTGGCTTTCTACCCCAGATTTGCCACTTACCAGCTGTGTGACATCAAGCTGGTATTATTTGGTCTGAGCTTTGCTTTCCTCATGCGCAACATGAGAATAATACCTGCCAGGTAAGGTGTCGGTGAGGACTTTTAAAGTGTTTAGTAAGTGCTCAGCAAATGTGCGTTAATATTTTCCTCATTTAGATACTTCTTTTTTTTTTTTTCTTAGCATCTAAAAATATTTGTATCATTTGAACCTTGGTCTTACTGTTTATTATTTTCAGTATATTTATTTGAAACTTCTGGTAAGTTTAATTTATACCTCTTTAAATTTCAGAGTTTTCTTTCTTTGATCCTAATGATGCATCATGCCAGGAAATTCTTTTTGATCCCAAAACTTCAGTCTCAGAATTATTTGCCATTTTAAGACAGTGGGTTCCTCAGGTCCAACAAAACATTGACATTATTGGAAATGAGGTAAGGAATTCTTAGATTTTAAGTGTTGCATTGTTAGTATTTTAATGGTATAGATTTTTTCCCCATCTGAAAGGAAGATGGTGATAAAGGAGAACCTTTAATGGTTCTGATATTTATTTGTATTTCCAGGATTTTCATGAGGCAGTGAGTTAATACTGTGTGTACATAGTATAACTGATTATTTCTTCATGCTCCGTACTTCTGACGTTTATAGACTTGGTGGGTGCAGAGAGGGGCATTTTTTCTATTTCCTTCTTTTAAAAATTAATTTTCCAAACCTTTATACATTTCATGAACAGATTTGATTACCATCATGTTCTATTTACATTTTTGGGTTGTTTGGCAAAAATATAGGCTTGAATGTAGTCTTTAAAAATACTGGATTTTTTTGAGGGAGGGTTCCTTGACAAGCATGTTGCTATGTTGTAAGAAGAGAGTGCTTATACTTTTATCAAGTATAATTACACTCATAGAAATAAAATTTTTGCTCATTTTTGAGAGGAACATATGTGGAGTGCCAGATTACCCTTGGAATAATCTTCAAGAATTTCCTTAGCCTGGTGATGAGTTCACTTTTCATTATTTTTGAGTGCAGATTTAAAATTTACCTTTAAGCAATGCCAATACTGTCTATACATTCACTGAAAAGTAATTCAGATGCGATAGACTAACTTGGTTCCTCAGCATTGGTTTGAAAGCCGTAGGTACCTCAGTAGTTAAGCTGAAACCATATTTTCTTTGACTGCTTCAGATTCTTAAGAGAGGTTGCAATGTGAATGATAGAGATGGACTGACAGATATGACTCTTTTACATTATACCTGCAAATCTGGAGCTCATGGTATTGGTAAGTGTATGGCAAATTTATTAATTGCTTATATCATCTACATTTGTGCTAATATAACCTATATTTGTGCTCATATATTTGTGTCCATATATTGTCCCTGGGAAGGCACCCAGCTGATAATGATATTATTACCTGCAGAGTTGAGGATTCAGTTAGGTCCTTCCAAAAACTGTATTCCCTTTTCTCAAGGAGGTCTTTATACCCGCCTGATACCTCTCAGCTTTTCTGGAACAGGCCTCATGCCTGATTGCTTATTAGATGACAGTAACTGCTAACACCCTACAATCTTTCCGAGGGTTTATAGTAAAGTTTGACAGTTCAAGGTCAGTCTTTGCTTATGCATCCTTAATCTCAAGACCCCAGTCTTGAGACCTAAGGTCTATTCCTATGTATGTAACATATGTGCATATTTTCCAAAATTGTTATTGTCTTGGGCTTTGTCATTGTATAAACCTGTCTTTCTTACTTAGCTGTGTATTATGATTGTCTCTCCTCGTTTCGATAGTCTGATGTGGTGGTGCGGAAACCACTTGTGGTGAAGGACTCCTTTTTGCCCCTCATGACCCGTCATGGACTGACACTTTTACAAAATAAAATAAAAATGAATTTTCAATACAAATTAAAAAAGCCATAAATCGTAAGCCCAAATATTTTTCAAAAGGCCTACAACTGGCCAGGCCTTGATGATTTACACTCATAATCCCAACACCTTGGGAGGCCAAGGCAGGAGGATTTCTTGAGGCCAAGAGTTTGAGACGAGCCTAGGCAACATAGTGAGACCTTGTCACTACTGAAAATTTAAAAATTAGCCAACCGTGGTGGTACACTCCCAGAGTTTCAGCTACTTGCAAGGCTGAGGCGGGAGGACCGTGTAAGCCCGGGTAGTTCAGAGTTGGTGTGAGCTGTGATTGCATCATTACACGCCAATCTGGGTGACAGAACAAGACTCTGTCTCTAAAACAGAAGAAGGAAGAAAAGGCATAAGACTACATTTGAATTAACGTAATGAGAAGAAATATTAGACGGGGAAAAGCTATAAAAAGTACACACAGATTGCGATTTGGGACTGCCAGTGGTCCACAGTCCCACTGAGTAATCAAATCCCTTGTTATGTTTTGAGTAGCACTGATCCACTGTGTTGTGGTTGATGGCTTCATAGTATTCTGTGTGTGTCTCAGTTTATTTAACCAATTTCTTATTACACTTTTTGGATTTTTCAGAATTATATTAACAGTGCAGTGATGAGCATCTTTATAGCCAAGTGTTTATCCACACCCCTGAGTATGATTATTTTCTTAGAATAAATTTTTGAAAGTGAAATTTTTGAGGTGTGCCTATACAGTGTTTGTTATATTTTCTTTGGCTGTTTAAATGAGGTAATAGATGGCCATCCATTGGAACTTAAAATTTGTACTAAAGGAAAATAATTTAGAAAATCTTCTTTAGGTGATGTGGAAACAGCTGTAAAATTTGCAACTCAACTTATTGACCTGGGAGCAGACATTAGTTTGCGGAGTCGCTGGACAAACATGAATGCTTTGCATTATGCTGCTTATTTTGATGTCCCAGAACTTATAAGAGTGATTTTGAAAACATCGAAACCAAAAGGCAAGTTTTATAAGATCACCTTTAGATGTTACTAACTGAACATTTTAGTGGTGGCATAAAAATTATAATTCAAGGAGATTTTTCCTTTGAATCCATCTTGTTTCATATGCCTTTCTACTCCATTTTGTTTCTGAGATAGTTTAAAATTTCTTTACTGAGTATTAACTACTGTCTTTTCTACGAAAGGATTAGTACAGAGCAATACAAAATGAGAGTGTTCTCTGGGTTTTTATATCTCTGAGTTCTCCAGTATAACACAGATGTTTTATGTAATTGATTCTACATGCTTTAGGATTCTTTTGCCTTGCTTGGGTAGCCAGAAATAGAACATTAAGGTCTTCAGAGATTGGCATTGGAATAATAAATGATATTTATTTTAGGTGGTATTTGGTCCTGAAATTACATAATTCAACTTAAGGGATATTTCAGTTTTTTTCCCGTCTTGATGGTGATATCCTGAAATCGGAGATCTGAATGTCTGAATCACAGTCCTGGTATTTTGATTTTCTCTCTGGTTCTCCCCTTGGGGGCCAATTTTCTTTTCTTTCTTTTTTAGAAAAATATGAGAGCATGCAAATTGTATTAACTTTAAGTTAAAGAAAGTGTACAATATTTTCCCCATTGTAGGAACATGCTTTAGAGCTTCAGTAGATGAATTTCCCAGAATGTTCATTTCTAACCTCCAATCTGCATAATTGTCCATTTTCTCTTTAAAATTCTACCTTTTCACTTTCTGAGTAATGTTGGGAAGAAAGCCTCTGTCGACACTACTGTGTCTTTAATAATTCAAGAGAGTTTGTCCTTAGCATATCTGGGTTGTTTGCAGTTGTAGGAAGGGTGTGTGGGTGTGGTGTCATTTAGTTGAGGGTAGGATTTGCAGAACCAGAGATATATTTAAACCCTTGTTATCAAAAATATTTAAGATGGGATTCCCAAATCTGGAGGATTTGCTGTATTTAAGTACGTATAACATATGATACTATATTAAAAGTTATTAAAATGTCCTTAGAGTTGCAAAATTACTCATTATGAAATTCAAATTCATTTGTTCAGTAGAGTATTAGGAATTTATAGATAAGCATTTCTGTGCTTAATTAGACTTTGAAAATTCTGCTTTGTATTACCTACCAGGTGTTGGCCATTTTTTTTCTGTAAGGGGCCAGCTGGTAAATATTTTAGACTTTTTGGACCACTCAGTCTCTAATGAAACTACTCAGTTTCATAATTGTGGCATGGAAGTAGCCACAGAGGATGTGTAAATGAATGACTGTGCCTGTGTTCTAATAAAACTTTATAAAAACAGATGGGTTGGATTTGCCTTGTGGGTCATAGGTTGCTGACCCCTGAACTGAACTCTGCTACTCTACTTCACTGTAGTTGTCATGGCAAATATACAACAGACTTAATTGGAGATTGTGATAAGCTGTTACTTTTACAAATGCAGATTTTAGCCATAAATTGTTTTACAAATGCAGACTTAGCCAATAATTGTAAAATTGTTTTAAAGTATGTTTTAGTTCGTTCTAGTTTGAAAACCCAGGATATCACTCCATCTGATTATGAATTTTATTGTACAAAGAAAATAATCAACTGCTTATTTTAACTAGATTGTAATATAAAGACTCTGTTCTATTGTGAAATTGTGCTTCTAGTGGGTTGATTTAAGTCTTATAAATAATCAAAGTCCTTCCTCCAAAACCCTGTCCTCTTTTAAATTATAATAGCTAAGCTTAAAATTTTAGCTAATGCACTTGTGATGTTTAATTGCAGATGTGGATGCCACTTGCAGTGATTTTAATTTTGGAACAGCTTTGCATATTGCAGCGTACAACTTGTGTGCAGGTGCTGTGAAGTGCCTCTTGGAGCAAGGAGCAAATCCTGCATTTAGGGTAAGAGGTTAAATTAAAAGTGAAATATATTAAAAGAATTGAGGAGTCTTATCCTGCTTTCTGGTAAAGTGTTGAATCTGAATGTTGTTATTAATAGAAGAGCTCTGATATGAGCAAATACTATACTAAAAGTTATTAAAATGTCCTTAGAGTTGCAAAATTACTCATTATGAAATTCAAATTCATTTGTTCAGTAGAGTATTATACACAGTAGAGTACTTGTGCCACATGTAGAGAGTGGTGATGATCTTTATTGTAAATAAATTTAAGGTATAATGGTAAATTTTCTTTTATATTGGTAAATTACATTCAGGAAACTAAAATCTTAAACTGTCATAATCTTTGAGTTTAAGTGTCTTTCATTTAGGATTTTGATGTATTTATGAAAAGTTAGCTGTACAAATACATATATTAAAGTTTTATTTTTCTGTTAAATCATATTTCAAATTTTTTGGAAAGGAAAAATGTATTTTTTTAAAATAGTAAAATTTCACCAATTTACAGAGTTACACGGGATTGAATTTCATCATCTTCAGATCCTTTTTTTTTTTTTTTTGAGAAAGTGGTTTTCAGTTTTCACCTTCTTTGTATTAATAAAAAATAACTTGCTCTGGCAGGTATTCTTAATTATGTCATACTTTCCCCTGAAGTGGGTGGGTATAGGCGGTGGATAGTGTGCAGTATTTGAAAACACCTGTCTTCTCTTCCCTTTCCTATTTTTCCCATTTTCCCTACTTCTTTGCCAGTTTTCTTTCATTTAACCCCCTTGACTACCCTCCAACTTTTAATTTCTTCCCTTCCCCCCTCCCTCCCTTCTGACTCTATTGTTTATTGGGCTCTGGGAGAATACTACAATAATGTAGATAAAGCCCTTGCCCTCAAAAAGAATGTATTGCAGGGGGGAGGTAGGACAAGGAAGCAGTCAGTTTTTTTTTGTTTTTTTTTTGAGATGGAGTTTCACTCTTGTTACCCAGGCTGGAGTGCAATGGCGCGATCTTAGCTCACCGCAACCTCCGCCTCCCGGGTTCAGGCAATTCTCCTGCCTCAGCCTCCTGAGTAGCTGGGATTACAGGCACGCACCACCATGCCCAGCTAATTTTTTGTATTTTTAGTAGAGACGGGGTTTCACCGTGTTGACCAGGATGGTCTCGATATCTTGACCTCGTGATCCACCTGCCTCGGCCTCCCAAAGTGCTGGGATTACAGGCTTGAGCCAAGTCAGTTTTACCGTAGTGTGCTAATTCAGTGTGACACAATGGGGCGGGGGTGGCAGAGGGCCAGAGAGTCATCTTCCCAAGGCTTCATCAGGGGTGACATTGAAATTGAGTGCTTACATAGGCAAGAAGTAATCAGGTACTGGAGGGAGGTGAGGAAAGCAGAGAGAATCGCTTACAAGAAGCCTAGGAGATGATAGTTCAGTCCAGCTGGAAGGCGAAAGGAATGTGTTTGCTTTTGCTGGTGCAGCTGCTGACAAAGCCCCATTAGTGGGGACAATTCAGTGTCATTAGTGTCAATCAGCCCCATTAGTGTTGTTTGAATTTGTTAGGAAGCCATGAGATCTGTTATTGAGCTAAATTACCAATTTAGGCCAGAAATAGATTAATAAGTTGCCATATTTTGAAAATAACTACTTTAAAAAAAGCAATAAACATGTGAGTCAGCAGTAGTCTTCAGACCATACTTTGATAAGCTGTCCTCTTATTTTTTTAATTTTAAATTTTAGATTCAGGGAGTATGTGTACAGGTTTGTGAAACAGGTACATTGCCTGGTGCTGAGGTTTGAACTCCTATTGATACCTCACCCAAACAGTGAACCCAGTAGGTACTTTTTCAACACTTGCCCCAGCCCTTCTCCACCTCCTTTTTCACACCCTTCCTCCCATCTTTTGGAGTCCCCAGTGCCTGTTGTTCCCATCTTCATGTCTGTGTGTACCCTATGTTCAGCCCCCACTTATTAGTGAGAACATGCAGTATTTGGTTTTCTGTTTCTGCATTAATGTGCTTAGGATAATGGCCTCCAGCTGCATCCATTCCATTGCAGAGGGCATGGTTTCATTTTTTAAATGACTATGTAGTATGGTGTATATGTACCGTATTTTCTTTATCCAGTCCACTATTGATGAATACCTAGGTTGATTCCATGTCTTTGCTATATGCATCATGCTGTGAAAAACATATGAGTGCAATGTCTTTTTGGTAAAATGATTTATTTTCCTTTGGGTGTGTACCTAGTAATGGGATTGGTAGGTCGAATGGTAATTCTGTTTTTAGTTTTTTGAGAAGCTTCCACATGGCTTTCCACAGGGACTGAACGAATTTACATTCCTACTAACAGTGTATAAATGTTCATTTTCTCCACAACCTCACCAACATGTTATTTTTTTACTTTTTAATAATGGCCATTCCGACTGGTGTGAGATAGAATCTCATTGTGGTTTTGATTAGCATTTCTCTGATGATTAGTGATGTTGAACATTTTTTATATTTGTTGGTTGCTTATATGTCCTCTTTTGAGAAATGTCTGTTCATGTTCTTTGCCACTTTATAATGGGGTTGTTTTTCTCTTGTTGATTTGTTTACCTTTCTTATAGATTCTGGATCTTAGTCTTTTGTTGATGCATAGTTTGTATTTTCACCCATTCTGTAGGTTGTCTGTTTACTCTGTTGATAGTTTCTTTTGCTCTGCAGAAGCTCTTTAGTTTTAGGTCCCATTTGTCAATTTTTGCTTTTGTTGCCTTTGCTTTTGAGGACTTAGTCATATGTTCTTTGCCTAAGCCAATGTCTAGAAGAATATTTCCTATATTTTCTTCTAGGATTTTTGTAGTTCGAGGTCTTACATTTAAGTTTTAAATCTATCTTGAGTTAATTTTTGTATAGAGTTAGTAGTGGCGGTCCAGTTTCATTGTTCTACATATGGTTAGTCAGTTTTACTGGCACCATTTATGAGCAGGGTGGCCTTTCCCTACTGTTTATTTTTGTCAGTCTTGTCAAAGATCAGATGATAGTGTTTGGCTTTATTTCAGTGGTCTCTAGTCTGTTTCATTGGTGTATATATCTATTTTGTAGCAATATCATACTGTTTTGATTACTGTAGCCTTGTAGTATAATTTGAAGTCAGGTAATGGGATGCCTCTGGCTTTTGTTCTTTCTGCTTAGGATTGCTTTGGCTATTTGGGCTCTGTTTGTTTTGGCTCCATATGAATTTTAGAACAGTTTTTTTTCTAATCTTGTGAAAAACAGTGTTGGAAGTTTGATAGGAATTGCTTTAGGCAATGCGGATATTTTAATAATATGATTCTTCCAGTCCATGAACATGGGGTGTTTTCACATTTCCTTGTGTTGTCTCTGATTTCTCTCAGCAGTGTTTAATAGTTATTATAGAGATCTTCCATCTCCTTGGTTAGATGTATTCCTCAGTATTTTTATTATCATTTTGTGACTATTGTAAATGGGATTGTGTTCTTGATTTTGTTCTCAGCTTGAGTGTTACTGGTGTATAGAAATGCTACTGATTTTTGTATATTGATTTTTTTTTTGTCCTGAAACTTTACCGAAGTTGTTTATTGGGTCTAGGAGTTCTTTGGCAGAACCTATAGAATTTTTTACATATAGAACCATATTGTTGGTGAAGAGAGATAATCTGACTTCCTCTTTACCTATTTGGATGCTTTTTATTTCTTTCTCTTGACTGATTGCTCTGGCTAGGACTTCCAGTACCATGTTGAATAGGCATAGTGAGAGTGGACATTCTTGTCTGGTTCCAGTTCTTAGCAGGAATGTTTCCAACTTGCCCATTCAGTAGGATGTTGACTGTGGGTTCGTCATAGATGGCTCTTACTATTTTGAGATATATTCCTTCAATGCTTTATTTGTTGAAGGGTTTTTTTTTTTTTAAATCATGAAGGGGTGTTGGAATTTATTGATTGCTTTTTCTGTGTCTATTGTGATGATCATAGAGTTTTTAATTTTATGTGGTGAATCATGTTTACTGATTTGCATATGTTAAACCTCCTTGCACAACTTGTCATGGTGAATTATCTTTTTGGTATGCTGCTGAATTTGGTTTGCTAGTAACTTGAGGATTTCTGTGTCTGTGTTTATCCCGGATGTTGGCCCATAGTTTTCTTTCCTGTTTTGTCTCTGCCAGACTTTGGTATCAGGATGATACTGCTTTCCTAGAATGAATTAGGGAGGTATCACTCCTCCTTGGTTTTTTTTTGAATCGTTTTGGTAGGATTGTTACCAGCTCCTCCTTATATGTTTGGTAGAATTTGGCTGTGGATCCCTTTGGTACAGGGCTTTTTCTGGATAGTAGGTTTTTTATTACTGATTCAATTTTGTAACTGATTGTTGGTATGGTCAGGGTTTCACTCTCTTCCAGGTTCTTGGAACGTTGTGTGTTTCTGGGAATTTATCCATTTCCTCTAGATTTTCTAGTTTGTGCCAATAGAGGTATTCACAGTAGTCGCTGAGGATATTTTACGTTTCTGTGGGATTGGTTGTAATGCCACATTTAATATTTCCAACCGTGCTTATTTGGATCTTCTCTTTCTTTTTCTTTGTTAATCTAGCTAGCAGTCTATCAATCCTGTCGTTTCAAAGAACCACCTTTTCATTTTGCTGATCCTTTGCATGCTTTTCTTGGTTTCAGTTTCATTTAGTTGTACTCCAATTGTAGCTACTTCTTCAATTAGCTTTGAGTTTAGTTCTTATTTTTCTAGTTCCTTTAGGTGCAGTGTTACCTTGTTAATTTGAGATCTCTCTTGATACAGGCATTTTGATACTTTCCTCTTAACACTACTTTTGCTACATCCCAGAGGTTTTGGTATACTTTGTCTCTGTTTTCATTTGTTTCAAAGGATTTTTTTGAATTCTGCCTTAATTTCATTGTTTATCCAAAAGTCATTCTGGAGCAAGTTTTCTGGTTTGCATGTATTTGTTTAATTTTGAGAGTTCATATTGATTTCTGTTTTCATTCCACTGTGGTTCAAGAGATACTTGGTATGATTTTGATGTTTTTGAATTTGTTGAGACTTGCTTTATGACCTGGTCAGTCTCTGAGTATGTTCCATGTACAAATGAGAACAGAATTTATATTCTGTGGCTGTTGGGTGGAGTATTCTTTAGATGCCTATTATGTCTAATTGACCAAGTGCTGTATTTAAGTCCAAAATTTCTTTGTTTTCTGCCTTGATGATCTGTCTAATGCTTTCAGCGGGGTGTCAAAGTCACCCGCTATTATTATGTAACTGTCTTAGTCTTTTTGCACGTCTAGTAGTAATTATTTTATAAATTTCAGTGCTCCATTGTTTGGTGTATGTATATGTAGGATAGTTAACTTTCTGTAGAATTGAACCCTTTATCATTATGTAATTCCCTACTTTGTCCCTCTTGACTGTTACTGGGTTAAAGTATGTTTTATCTGATAAAAGAATAGTGACATTCTGCTCCTTTTTGTTTTCCATTTGTATGATAGATCTTTCTCCAGCCTTTTACTTTGAGCTTATGGGTGTCATTACATGTGCACTAGGTATCTGGAAGACAGCAGAAGGAAGGTCTTTTCTTTTTTTTAAATCCAGTTTGCCACTCTGTATCTTTGGAGTGGTATGTCTAGGCTGTTTATGTTCAGGGTTAATAGTGATGTGTGAAGTTGTGTTCCTGTCGTTATGTTGTTAGCTACTTTCTAGTCTTGATTTGTGGAGTCTATAGACTACATGCTTAGGTATGCTTTTTGTGACAGCAAGTATTATTCTTTTGTTTCCATGTTTAGAACTCCCTTGATCATCTTTTATTAATCTTTTTAGGGTTAATATTGATATGTGAAGTTTTGTTACTGTTGTGTTGTTAGCTAGTTGCTTCATAGTCTCAATTGTGTAGTTGCTTTCTGGAGACCGTAGACTGTGCTTATGTATGCTTTTTTGACAGCAAGTAGTAGTATTTTGTTTCCATGTGTAGAACTCCCTTAATCATCATTTATAGGGCCAGTCTGGTGGTATGCCACCACTTGAGAAGAAAATGGTTAATTCATGATCTATTGTAGAATTCTATTTTCTTCTTATGTTAGGAAGATACCATTTTATTCTTACTATTAATTTTTTTAACAGAAGTTTTGATTGCCGAATTATATGGGAATTGAATGTAAGCATAGCTTACAACTTATCAGGCTGAGTGTGTTTTTTAGAGAGTATACATTAGTATAACACATATCTTTATTATATTTTGTATGTTTTCTTGGAATCTGGGATTAAAAGAGTCCATTACCATCCTAGAAATCTGATAACATATCTTCATGCCATATTTTTACTAACGACCAACCTGACTTGAATTTTAAAACAAAAAAAATGTGAAGCAGTTGCAAACTAAGTGTATTCTAAGAACTTCATTCATTTTCCACATGGATCATTTGAAAAAGTTTATCATCAGTGAAGAAAAGGAAAAAAGTTTCTCAGTTAACGAGGGTATCTTTATTCTTTATATTAAAAGAAGATTCCAATCTAGATTATTTCTTATGAAGTCTAAGGTTTGTGGTTAGGGAATGTAAGAAGACAGATAATTTACATGATAGGGCTTTGATGATACAGATACCACTGCAGATGACAGTGAGGTGGTGGCTGGCCATTTTATTCTGTCACAGGGTAAGTCCCAGGATACAGTCTTTCCTTTGTAGTGAAAACAGAGTTTATTTTTCTTGATTATAGCCCAGGTTTTAGAAGTATCAAAACCATAGTTTCTAGTTTTGAAATCTGAATTACTCCTTGAGTGGGCAGCGGGCTGAGGTCGCAGAGTCAAGAGCGCAGCAGCTGTGGAACCGTGGACTGGGGCTGGGAAGCCAGTCAGTCCTGTGGCTTCTGTTTCCAAGCTTGCCTTCTCGTGCCTGTACTGGCAGGGTGCTCTCCGCTTAGGACCTGAGCACTGCTCCTCCCACGGATGCGGATGCAGTGCTTTTCCCTGCCAGAGAACCTGCTTGGCTCCTCCCTGGCCTGCTTTGGATCTCCGTGGAAATGCATTTCATCAGTGCGGACTTCCTCACCACTTAGTCTAGAGAGTTTCCCCTACAAATTAGTCTAAAGAGTTTCCCAGGCTGGGTGCGGTGGCTCACACCTGTAATCCCAGCACTTTGGGAGGCCGAGGCGGGTGGATCATGAGGTCAAGAGATCGAGACCATCCTGGTCAACATGGTGAAACCCCGTCTCTACTAAAAATACAAAAATTAGCTGGGCGTGGTGGCACACGCCTGTAGTCCCAGCTACTCGGGAGGCTGAGGCAGGAGAATTGCGTGAACCCAGGAGGTGGAGGTTGCTGTGAGCCGAGATCACACCATTGCACTCCAGCCTGGGTAACAAGAGCGAAACTCCCTCTCAAAAAAAAAAAAAAAAAAAAAAAAAAAAGTTTCCCCTGCAACCATCTCTGTCTCTGCGTTTCCTATTCCCCTTCCCTGCTTTCTTTTATTTTTCCTCCTAGCCACTTATGACTGTTTATTTTCTCACATATAATTTACTTGTTTAATGTTGTGTGATCTGTCTCTCCCACCGGAGTGTAACGTTCCTTAAGAGCAGGGCTTGTGTTTTCTTCGCTGTAAGGATCTTTATTTAGCACCTAGAATGGTGCCTGCATATTGTAGGTGTTCAGGAAATGTTTTTGAATAAACAAACAATGAATGAATTTAATGTAAAATTCCTCCAGCAGAAATTTTATATGACTTTCTAGTGCTCTAAGTAAATAAGAGTCGAACATTTTCTCTCCCTTTATTTGTAGAATGACAAAGGACAGATCCCTGCTGATGTTGTTCCGGACCCAGTAGATATGCCGTTGGAGATGGCCGATGCTGCCGCCACTGCTAAGGAAATCAAGCAGATGCTCCTAGATGCGGTGCCTCTGTCATGTAACATCTCAAAGGCCATGCTTCCAAACTACGATCACGTCACTGGCAAGGCAATGCTTACGTCACTTGGCCTGAAGTTGGGGGATCGTGTTGTTATTGCAGGACAGAAGGTACAGTAAGTAACTGCAGTCTCTAAAGCCAAGGTCACTGTGTCCATGACCTGTGTTCAAGGGTACATACAGTATGGTCAGTGTTTTGAGTTTTTTAAAAAAGCTTCAACGTGTAGGTAGAAAGATGCTTAATGGAAAATGTAAAACTTAAATACAAATTTACCCTTAAGTTATGCTTTAAGAATATAAACTACCTGAACTTAATAATGAAGACGTCTTTATTTGAATAGAGTGGAGTGAAGTAGAACTCTCGGGCGCATTTGCAGGCATGAGCTGAGGGATGATCTAGGGTGGAGGATTTTCTTTGCAGTCCGCCTCTTCCCCGGTGCAGCTTCTCCGACTGCTGCTACTCCACAGCAATGGAGCACAAGACACCTTTGCTGTTTGTGGCTATTTGTCTTTGAGTTCTCCACAAACAGGGCAATCTGAGATACTATATGACCTGGTGAGAAGGGTTTATGTGGAGAAGAGGGTGACTCCTGCTCCCATCATCCACACCCCTTTTTCCTCCCAAGCTTTCGTTTCCATGTTGCATCATTTATTGCCAGTTTCTTTTAAAAAATATCTCACATGGGAAGTTTTCTTGGTTTTTCTTAGTATAGAGGTTAATAGGGAGCTTGGTAGGGAGAATGGAACAGGGAATTCCTGCCTGGATATTGAATTTCCCAACATGGTTACACCCCCATTTTTTTTTTTTTTTAAAAAAAAGATGGAGTCGCACTCTGTAGCCCAGGCTGGAGTGCAGTGGCACAGTCATAGCTCACTGTAGTCCCGAACTCCTGGGCTCAGGCGACCCTCCTGCCTCAGCCCCTGGAGTAGCTGGAACTACCGGCGTGTGCTACTATCCAGCCAATTAGGATTCTTATGGCCCCTTGGAAATTGTCTCCTTTATTATTTAATGTTCCTTTTTATTTTTGGTAATGTTCCTTGCTCTGAAGTGAGCTCTCCGACCACTTAAGTGAGCTCTCACTTCAGAGCAAGGAATGTTACCAAGGATAAAAAGGTAATGTTGAGAGAGCAAATTCTTTAAATTCACTTTGAGAGAGTGAAGTTTTAAAACCTTTCATGGTGAAGTAAAGTTGCAAGAGTAGGACACTTGGAATTACTAATAGTTCCCCAAAGTTATTCTGATTTATATTTTCTTTAGGTTGGTACATTAAGATTTTGTGGAACCACTGAATTTGCAAGTGGACAGTGGGCCGGCATTGAACTGGATGAACCGGAAGGAAAAAATAATGGAAGTGTTGGAAAAGTGCAGTACTTTAAATGTGCCCCCAAATATGGTAAGGTTGACATTATTTAACTTAGTAAGAATTAATTAAAAATAAACTAGTTTTACTCTTTTACAGTTGTTAAGTCAAACTTTTCTCCTGATTGCTTACGTGATAAATGAGGGGCATGTGGATGTAGGGACGGCTTTTTAAAGGTGGGAGATAGGTGATGTGAGAGGGAGAAATGGATGTTGCAGGAGAGAAAGGGGACAATTATATGAGGAAAGTCCTGAAAAACTTGAAAGGGAAACGGAATTCAGTGTAAGACCCTTGTATTAGATCAGGCACAGCTTTTCACTATTTATTTATTTTGTTTTATTTCATTTTTTTTTAGATGGAGTCTCACTTTGTCACCCAGGCTGGAGTGCAGTAGCTCGATCTTGGCTCACTGCAACCTCTGCCTCTCAGGTTCAAGTGATTCTTCTGCCTCAGCCTTTCAAGTAGCTGAGACTACAGGCACTTTTCACCATGCCTGGCTTATTGTTGCATTTTCAGTAGAGATGGGGTTTTACCATGTTGGCCAGGCTGGTCTTGACCTCCTGACCTCAGGTGATCTGCCCACCTTAGCCTCCCAAAGTGCCTTAGCCTCTCAAAGTGCTGGGATTTTAGGCATAAGCCACTGTGCCCAGCCAGCCGTGAGTTTCAGAGGCCATGATGGAAAGGTTTAGGAGGCTGAGTGGTAGATTGGTGAAAAAGAGGGCATCTGATGGGATTGCCTCGATGATGTTTCTGAGAAAGTGTCTTTCTTGGGACTGGTCTCTTGGGTGGCTTTTAGAGGTGAGATAGTGATGAGAGCCGTGTTTTCATCAGTAGGCTGTGAGCTGTCGGACTGCCCTATATTCTTGCTGCCAGCAGCATAGTGATTGGGAGATAACCTCTGACCAGGGCCATGCCAAACTCTGCAGACCTCCCTTAAATTCTGTTCCTGGTGGTGTCATGGCCGAGGGAGGGACTTGGTTATCAAGGAAGTACAGAGCTTTGGAGGTCGTGAAGAACTTGGAAAATTGGAAAAATCAAGCAAGGCCAACTGGATGACCGTACTCCTGAGGTTTCTTTGAAACTCTGTGAGGTTCCTTTATTTATATATATATAAATAAAATAAATAAATTATATATATATAATTTATTTATTTTATTTATTTGAGACAGAGTCTCCCTCTGTTACCCAGGCTGGAGTGCAATGGCACCATCTTGGCTCATTGCAACTTCCGCCTCCTGGGTTCAAGCAATTCTCCTGCTTTAGCCTCTTGAATAGCTGGGATTACAGGTGTGTGCCATCAAGCCTGGCTAATTTTTGTACTTTTAGTAGACATGGGGGTTTCACCATGTTGGTCAGGCTGGTCTCGAACTCCTGACCTTGTGATCCACGTACTTTGGCTTCCCACAGTGCTGGGATTAAAGGCATGAGCCACCGTGCCCATCCATGAGGTTTCTTTCTCTTTCTGACAAAGGCAAATGTTTAAGTAAATTCTGACAAGTGTTTAAGTAAATTCTTTCTGACATGTTTAGGTAAATTCTTTCTCTTTCACACGCACCTATCCTGCCTATTGATTTCAATTTGATTTTGTAGTCACTTACTATGTTGTGAATTTTTTTCCTGGAAATGAAATATTCTTCTATAACATGTTTCCATGATTGTATAGTATTCATCTCATGGCCTGACAGCGAGGTGGTGTGGTATGATGATGATGAAGGGTATGGACTTTGGAGTCTGACTGCCTGTGTGAATCAATTTCTCTACTTATCAGCTATGTGACTTTCTTTCTCTTCCTGTGCCTCAGTTTGTCTTCTGTGAAATGGGGATGACACTATGATGAGGACTTGTGCAAGGATTAAATATGTTGGTAAATGTATAAAGTACCTAGAATAGTGCTTGATTCCTTGCAAGCACTCATGAGATGAGAGCTACCGGCTATTACGAATTTATCAAAATTACTAGTTTCCTTTCATCACATACTTAGGATGGAATTTCATTTTTCTGATCAATTAAAACTTTTTTTGTTTATTTATAAAAATGCTCATTGCATAAGATTTGAAAAAATAAAAATTCTGCATTTTTTGATATCCTAGTATAATATCCCCAAATCTTTACATACTGTTTGAAAATGTGATTTTGAATAGCTGCATTTCCTTTCACTTTTCCAATTTGATGGATGAAAATTTTATATTTAAATTTGTATTTCTCTTATTGTGGTGAAATTAAAGATGAATTAAAGTGTTTTGTTGTAGTATAGATTTTCTTTTTAATTGTGTTTTAGGTTTGGGGTACATGTGAAGAACATGCAGGATTGTTGCATAGGTACATACATGGCAATGTGGTTTGCTGCCTCCATCCCCATCACCTATATCTGCCATTTCTCCCCATGTTATCGCTCCCCATCCTCCTCATCCCCTGCTGTCCCTCCTTAGTTCTCCCTCCACAGACCTCAATGTGTGATGGTCCCCTCCTTGTGTCCACATGTTCTCATTGTTCAACACTCACCTATGACTGAGAACATGTGGTGTTTGATTTTCTGTTCTTGAGTCAGTTTGCTGAGAATGATAGTTTCTAGTTTCATCCACGTCCCTACAAAGGACATGAACTCATCATTTTTTATGGCTGCATAGTATTCCATGGTGTATATGTGCCACATTTCTCTGTCCAGTCTATCATCGATGGGCATCTGGGTTGGGTCCAAGTCTTTGCTATTGTAAACAGTGCTGCAATGAACATTCGTGTGCATGTGTCTTTATAATAGAACGATTTATAATCCTATGGATATATACCCAGTAATGGGATTGCTAGGTCAAATGGAATTTCTATTTCTAGGTTCTTGAGGAATCGCCACACTGTCTTCCACAATGGTTGAATGAATTTACACTCCCACCAACAGTGTAAAAGTGTTCCTGTTTCTCCATATCCTCTTCAGCATCTGTTGTCTCCAGATTTTTTAATGATCACCATTCTAACTGGTGTGAGATGCTATCTCAATGTGGTTTTGATTTGCATTTGTCTAATAACCAGGGATGATGAGCATTTTTTTTATATGTTTGTTGGCCTCATATATGTCTTCTTTTGTAAAATGTCTGTTGATATCTTTTGCCCAGTTTTGAATGGGCTTGTTTTTTTCTTGTAAATCTGTTTTAGTTCTTTGTAGAGTCTGGATATTAGCCCTTTGTCAGATGGGTAGATTGGAAAAATTTTTTCCCATTCTGTTGGTTGCCAGTTCACTCTAATGATCGTTTCTTTTGCCGTGCAGAAGCTCTGGAGTTTAATTAGATCCCATTTGTCTATTTTGGCTTTTGTTACCAAAGCTTTTGGTGTTTTAGTCATGAAGTCCTTGCCTATGCCTATGTCCTGAATGGTTTGCCTAGGTTTTCTTCTAGGGTTTTTATGGTGTTGGGTCTATGTTTAAGTCTTTAATCCATCTGGAGTTAATTTGAGTGTAAGGTGTCAGGAAGGGGCCCAGTTTCTGCTTTCTGCACATGGCTAGCCAGTTTTCCCAACACCATTTATTCAACAGGGGATGCTTTCCCCATTGCCTGTTTTTGTCAGGTTTGTCAAAGGTGAGATGGTTGTAGATGTGTGGTGTTGCCTCCGAGGCCTCTGTTCTGTTCCATTGGTCTACCTCTCTGTTTTGGTACCAGTACCATGCTGTTTTGATTACTGTAGCCTTGCAGGATAGATATTTTTTATGTTTCTTGGCAGTTGCCTGTCCATATTATTTTCCTAGTAAAAATTAGGATATTAGAGTGTTTTTTAAAAAAGGGATTAGTTTTAAAAATACATACTTATGATATTAAGCTTTTATATTTATTATAATATTTCACTCAGTTTGTCATTTGTTTTTGAACCTCATTTGCAGTGTTTTGTGGACATATAGTTTTATGGCTTAAAGACTTTGCTTTTATAATTTCTTACATTGTTTTATGCTTTGATAATTCTTCCTAATTTAAGGATTACTTCTACATTTTATTTTTCTTTAAATGTTTTAATTTTTTCCTTTTATTTTGACACATAATTGTATCTGTTTATGGGGTACAGTGTGATATTTCTGTGTAATATAATGCGTAATGATCAAATCAGGGCAATTAGGATATCCGTCACCTCAAACATTGATCATTTCTTTGTGCTGAGAACATTCAAAATCCTCTCTTTTAGCTTGTTGAACATATACAATAAATTGTTAATTATCTTCACCCTGCAGTGCTGTAGAACACTAGAACTTATTCCTCCTGTCTAGCTGTAATTTAGATGTTTTAATTTTTTTATACTTAATTATGTAATCCATTTGGAATTTATTTGGTCAGTAGTGTGAAGTTAAGAATTTAAATTTAATTTCCCTCCGATAATCGGATCACTTTGCCACCTGTCAAGTAGACTAAGGGCAGGATCAGAAGCCTTTAACAGCACACAGGGCAGAGGTAAATCAGAATTACAGGAAACATTTAGACTGCCGGCAGATCGAAGTGGAGACTCCCAACCTTTCGTTGTTCGGAGGGGAGACACACTTGATTAGCGCAAAGCTAGATACCCCCAGGATGCTGCCTGTGTCCTCTTCTGTGTACCTGAAGGCAAGGTATGGGGCAGGGGTCTTGTGCCGGATTGTGTGAAAATGGGTGTAGCCCTTGACAATACTGGGAGCCCCAGTCATTGCTAAGATACTTAAGGGGGAGGGGAGGGGAGTTGGGGAATCTCCTGGCTAATTAGAAACCAAGGAATTTCTCAGCAACCCTTTTCTCTCTTTCTAAATCTATCTTTTCCCCTTTGACTTGTGGTGCTGCATTTGTTATAGATTAAGTTCTTATTAATGCTATGGTATGTTTCAGGATCGTTTTGTTCTATTGATCTGTTAATTCTCGTACATACTAGATTTTTTAACTGTAGAAAATGATGTTTGGTAATGTGTTGGTCAACATATAAAGCACCTAGAACAGTGCTTGCTTCCTTGTAAGCAGTGAAGAGATGAGAGCTACTGGTTTATGAATTTATCAAAATTACTAGTTTCCTTTCCTCATACTCTTACGATGGAATTTCATGTTTTTGGTCTATTAAAACTTTTTTAAATAGACCCCGAGATCTGTGTAATTCCACTGCTACCCTGAGACCTACGTAATTCCTCCCAGCACTGCCGCCCCCAGATCTATATAATTCCTCCCAGCACTGCCACCCCGAGATGGAGGAAATTCCACCCAGCACTGCCGCCCCCAGATCTATGTAATTCTCCCAGCACTGCCGTCCCCAGATCTATGTACTTCCACCCAGCACTGCCGCCTCCACATCTACCTAATTCCTCCCAGCACTGCCACCCCGAGATGTAGGAAATTCCACCCAGCACTGCCGCCCCGAGATCTACGTAATTCCTCCCAGCACTGCCGCCCCCACATCCACCTAATTCTTACCAGCACTGCTGTCCCGAGATCTATGTAATTCCACCCAGCGTTTAATCTTACCCAGCACTGCTGCCCCAGATCTGTGTTTTCTGGCCCTCTCCTCGCCCCACTCCAATTAATTTAGCCCTCTACCCCATCCCACTTTGTGGGGAAGTTCACCAAGTGATGAGGTTTGCTGAGAAGGGAAACGTTTTATGGTCAGTGGAAGTTGAAAAAAAGTGGAAAGGTAGAGAGGGCTGCCCTTCTCTTTCAATCCTCATAAGAGGGTTTACTAATACAGAAGAGTGGCCTTTCATGACCGATCCCTCATCTAGACTTTGGCCCTTCAAATTGCTGCTGTTCAAAAACCACATGTGTTCCCTGAGATGAAGAACAACATAATTTATTGAACATTATTATGACATTAATGACACAAATCAAATTAGAAAAATACTCCATAGCCTGACTTCTCTTATAAATGTTTTAGTTTTTCTCAAATCCTGCTTGCTGTCGGTATTCATACAGTTTTTCACAAATGTTATAATGTAACCAAATGTATGACTTAATTTTTTGATTTACTTTTTTTTTGAGACAGAGTCTTGCTCTGTCACCCAGGCTGGAGTGCAGTGGCATCATATTGGCCTCCCAGGTTTAAGTGATTCTCCTGCCTCAGCCTCCGTAGTGGGATTACAGGCATACACCACTGCGCCTGGCTAATTTTTTATTTTTAGTAGAGATGGAGTTTTGCCGTGTTGGCCAGGCTGGTCTTGCACTACTGATCTCAGGTGATCTACCTGCCTCGGCCTCCCAAAATGCTGGTATTACAGGTGTGAGCCACAGTGCCTGGCCTGATTTGTTTTTCATATTTTTCTTTGTTACCATATAATCTTTATTGTCTTATAATGTTATAATGACATGTGGTTTATATGGTTAAGTGATCCATCATATTGGCAGACTATTATGTTTTCTCCTACTTATGAATAATATTACAGTGATGACACATTCAGATATACAACCTTTTCCTCCTGTTTAGATTATTTTCTCCTGATTCATTTCCAGAAGTGTGATTGGGTCATTGCAGTAGACTAGAAATTATGCCAGCTCTTGAAATGTATCTTTTTCTTATCGTATAGAGATGCAACCTTGTAACCTTTGTCTGTACCATTAAATATATTATTTCTTTAAAATTAATTCTATAAAGTGGATTAGGTCAAGATTTTTGTTTTCTGAAAAGATCATATAAATTTGCATTCCAAGAGTATAAAATAATTTATTTCATGAAACCCTTGCCAACACTGGGTGTAATCATCATCATCATCGTCATCATCATCACCACCAGGCTTGAGAGAAGAGAGAGAGTATGAGTGAGTGTGTATGTGTGTGTGTGTTAGGGAAGGAAAATAATTTAGAGAAAGAATAGAAATTTGGGGAAAAGCTCATAGGTAGAGACAGAAGAGAGAACATTGTGAATAAGTAAAAAAACAAAACAAAACAAAACAAAAGGAAAATCAGGGTAAAGTAGTATGGTCTCTGAGGTGGGAGAGAATTTTAAGATTAGCAGCAAAGTAGTGCAGTTGCTACTTTTTGGTTATTACCAAAGCACTCAGGTTTTGTAGAGTCTTGAGCATTTCTACCCTGCTTTAAAACAAGCTGTCTTTAATACCTTCCATTTTAGTTATAATGTATACTTGCTAGATTGTAATCACTCAGTGAAAGAGTGTAATACACATATGGCTTTATTTTCACTTTTTAAATATCTTAGCCAGATTATCTTGGTATTTAGAGTCTATGTTCACTATCTCTAATGTCGGTTCATACTTCTTAGGCTGGTTACTTTACTGTGTGGATAAACACCTTTTGGATGGAATTTTGTACTCCCAGCTGCTGCAGATGGGCAACTCCCCTGCCCCTGCTGCCACCCCTCCCCAACGCACACTGTATTGTTTCTGATTGTCAGGACCTGAGGGCCAGGCCTTTTAGGAAGATGATATTGTATAGTCAGAAAGATTTGTTATATCCCTGCTGTGTGTAACATGCTGTTATTAGGTATGGTGGGGGAGTGCAGAGTTTAGTAACATTTGAATTCTGCCTTTAAAAGGTGTTCATCTGGAAGAGAGAGAAAGAAATGGATGTAAAATGCTATA
Source organism: Saimiri boliviensis (assembly GCF_048565385.1). Lineage (NCBI taxonomy): Eukaryota > Metazoa > Chordata > Mammalia > Primates > Cebidae > Saimiri > Saimiri boliviensis. The sequence continues at coordinate 28,910,211 of NC_133449.1, forward strand.
ATGTGGGATAAATTTAAGTTCCAAAGGAAATATAAGTTGGTATGGAAGAATAGGTTTTTATGCTATTTAGCTCACTATTACTTGCCAGTTGCTTAGAAATAATACAAAGCTATTAATAATACCTTTATTCATTTCTCTTTCTCCTGAATTTCACTTAACACCTGAAATGTGGTTCTTAAATTATTGATGTGTTACTAGTCTTAAAAACTAGATCATAAGCTCTTTGAGGGTAAGTACTGTGTCTTAGATTTTTTTCTGGCTCATCATAGGACATATGGTGAGCACTAAACGTTTATATTAAAGATTTGTTACTAATTAATTGTACTTGTTCCTTTATTTGAAATGTTTTAATTGTTTAACACCAAAATTCTGCATTCTCCATTAGGTATTTTTGCACCTCTTTCAAAGATAAGTAAAGCAAAAGATCGAAGGAAGAATATAGCACACACTCCTTCTGCAAAAGCTGCCGTGCCTCTCATTAGGTCCCAGAAAATCGACATAGCTCATGTAACGTCAAAAGTGAATACTGGTAGGTCCAACCAGAAAGTTAGCCGTCTGCTTCAGTATTTTAATTTTATTTGTAGAATTTCTAATATTTAGATTGCTTCACATTTTTTGTTAGCCAACTCTGAAACCTGAATGTAATAAAACCTGCATCCTAAGTGTTTTGAAACCTGAATTTTAGTGACTTCAGTTCCTGGCAAATGTGTTTCACATTGGTTCCTTCCTTTTTTCCCATTACTGTCGCCATACATTTAGCACACGTAATCTCTCCTCAAAGCTAGATTTCACACGTTCATGAATTTTTTATGGAACACAACTAGCTTTAGGTTCCTGACCTACTGAAGGATGTCTAGTGACTTCTTGTTTTACCAGAAAAAAGTCCTGACTCCTGAATTCAGCAGTCGCAGCTCCGTCTCTTTATTGATAGTCACACAACTTCCGTAGTTGGACTATGGTTTCTCGTATCTCTTCCCTGTCTTTAACCTACAGTTTCTCACTCCTCCCTTCATACTTTGTCTCCTGCTGTTTATCTGGGTGCAGTAATTTGACTTCTGCCTTTTGAGGTCCTCACCATATTTTCAACTTCCTTATTCAGATTCTGTTTCTCCATGAACACTTTCTTGGTAACTCCAGTTCACTTTAATCTCCTAATTCCCTAACGTTGTGTGTACTTCTATCCATACCGCTCAACTGTTATTTGTCATCCTGGGTTTTGTCCTCTGACTGCTTTATTTGTGCAAAGGTCCTATTCTCTCAGCAAAAATTTAAACTTTAACAGAACCGTGACAGTATATTGTAGTGTTGTTTTCACTGTGGCGATGCACAAAATAGGTGCTCAATAAATACTTGCTAATTTGTAAATAGGTAAAAAGCTCTCTACCAGGATGAAAGGAATTTGTCCAAGAATTTGGCTAGCCTTTATATTCTGTTCCACTGGGTTGTTTGAATATCCCTTTGTCAATACTGCACTCCATAATAAGTATAGTTTTAAAAAATAAATCTTGATGTCCAGTAGTGGAAAGCCTCCTATCTCATGCTTGACAATTGTCTTGCCTACTTTGGGCTTTTATAAATCATACTTCCATATATATTTTAGAATAAACTCTGAAGTTTCTTTTTAAAAATTCCGTTCAGGTTTTAACTGATGCTTTAGGTAAACCTTAAGTCAATTTGGAAAGAACTGACATCTTTACAATAGCCTTTTGAGTTTAGACTATCTTTCTATTTATTATTAGGCCCTTTGAAAATATCCCAACAAAGTTATGTAATTTTTTTTTCTATGGAGATTTTATGTATGTTTTGTTTAGTCTGTCGGTAGGTACTTCATACTTTTTGATGCTGTTATAAGTGGCATCCTTTTAACTTGAAACCCAGAAGTATACAGTGAATATAGACGGAAAGCTCCAAGAGAAACCCCCCCTGTTTCTTGTATGAGGAGCAGAAAAGGGGTCTCCTATTAGGTAGAATGTGGAGGAAATCACCTGTTTTCTTTCTCGCTTGCCTTTTGTTTTCCTTGTTTCTCCCCGTCCACTCCCCAGGCGATCCTGCGTAGTGTGGATGGGCAGCTGTGGATGGGCAGGCACCCCAAACCCCAAGGCAGGGAAATCCATGTCTCTGACCAGAGAAACTTTGGTCCAAGGACATAGATGGAATCCCTGCTGGTTTTTCTTCTGTTTTCTCACTGCTTGGCCCCACAGGCAGAGTCAGTCTCAAGATTGTAGGACAGAGCAAGGAAACTAAAGCGTAGGCATTCTACTCAGAATGCCAGGAAGGGATGCCCAGGAGCAGGAAGTGTCAGGGAAATCATGGAGAGGAGGGGGCTCAAGAAAGAGGCCTCAAAATTTTGGCTGTGAATCCCTAGGTCTTCTTGCAAGCTGTGTATGCCTGGATCTGCCCAAAGCCTTCGGTCTCATTGGTAGACAACTGCTTGGGTCCCACACTGACTACTGGGCCGCACAGCATGTGAGACAAATTGAAACAGCCCCACGAAGGCTGTGGAAACTGAACAGACATCGGAACCACAGTGCACAGAGGGTGGTCAGGAACTTCCATCAGGAGCCTTCATGGGTTGACTGCCTGCTAAAACGAAACAATCAACATCCTCCATAGGATTTAAACAAGACCTGTTCCAGTGTCCCATACATAATATTCAAAAGATAAAAGATACAATCCAATATTACCCAAAACATGAAAAACCAGGAAAGTTGACACACCTTACAAGGAAAAAGACACTCCAAGCATAGCAGCTTTGAGGTGACGTGGACATTGCAGTTAACACATAAAGATTTTAAGTAATAGAACCACACTCTTAAGAATTAAAGGTGTAGCTGGGCATTGTGGTGCATACCTGTAGTCCCAGCTACTCCAGAGGCTGGGGCAGGAGAATTGCTTGAGCCCAGGAGTTTGAGGCTGCAGTGAGTTATGATTGTGCCACTGCACTGCAGCCTGGCTAACACAGCAAGACTGTTTCTTAAAAAAAAAAAAAGAATTGAACACTCTTGAAACAAATGAGACTTTCAGCAGAGAAATGGAAGATTAAAAAAACCAAATGATACTAGTGTGTGTACACACACACACACACACACACAAACACACACACACACACACAAATGAGTACAAGCAGGACTGTGGAAATCTAAGACTGGTGAATTGTATCACTGACAATATCATGGTTGACATACTACATTTATTATACCATAATTTAGCCAAGTATTACCTTTGGAGGAAACCTAGTCAAAGTGTATAAGGAATCTCCTTGTGTTCTTTTTTTTTTTTTTTTTTTCTTTTAAAGGTGGGGTTTCACTGTGATGGCCAGGCTGGTCAAAAACTTGAAAGAAATGAGTATTTTTAGAACTGAAAAATATAATTAGGAAAAAAAAAATGACTTTTCAGTTTGCCTGCATAAAATGTCCCCTCTCTACCCTCTTCATTCAGTTTCTGCTCTTGGAGTTCAGGCTGTCATGCCTGTACTATGCTAATGATGTCTGACTGGTCCCTGCTTCAGGCCTCTCCCACCACGGTTTGGTTGTAGCCTGGCTGTAGGAGAGTATGAATTTAACTAGACTCCATTCATGTCAGTGTTCCGTTTCAAAGCCCAGCAGAGGCTCCTTCTTTACGGAAGAGTTTCCAGTCCTTAGCTGGGCACCGTCACCTCCACTCTGAGGTGTCACTGTGACCTGTCTAATCTTGATTCTCCTACATTCCAAAAGTATTCTGTTCCAGCCAAGCTACTCGCCATTTTGTCTTTAAGATTGTCCTTTTGTCCATCCAGAATGCCTGCCCTCAGTTCTTCCTGATCATATGGCCTGTATTCTCAGGAAGAAATCTGACCTGTCCCCCATAAACCCATCTGGAGTGGGATCATCTTGATGGGTTATTGATTCATCTTTGTAGCCACGAAGCTAGTGCTTTTACCAAAACATGTCCTCATCCATCTGTGTAGTTATTATCCAGCATGTTTTCAGAAGATCTCAATGAGGGATGCATGTACTTTAAAAAATACATTTTATGTTTAATGTTAAAATTCTTGCTGAAAGTATTTTATTTTTGTGTCCAAGGATTAATGACATCAAAAAAAAATAGTGCTTCCGAATCAACACTTTCATTGCCTCCCAGTGAAGAACTGAAAACCGTGACAGAGAAAGATGGTAATACAAATTTAACCTCTGTTTCTCAGAATTTAACTTTTGATGGGACTTTAAAATAATAGTAGAAAAGCAGTTTATATGGAGGCTAAGTTTTAAAGTTGGCAAGGGAAAAACTATAGTAAAATTTAACCTTGGAAATCACGCAGCTCACAACAAGCTATATACGTAATTTTTTGCGTGTGTATGTAAAATACTGTACTGTGATTCTTTTGTCTTAAACTAGATAACTACTGGACTAGATATAGTTTTAAAAACAGGAAATTCCATAATATAGATGGCTCTACACAGATTTTTCACTTGCTTTTAGCTATCAAATTTGTTAGATGAATTGAGCATGAGTATTCCTGCTTGCCTTCAGGTTTAACTCAGAACGTCTCAATATTAAACCTTTGTTGTCTTAAAACATCTTAATATCATGTTTAATTTTGTGTAAACAAGATGGGACTCTTCTGTGTCATCTAAGGTGAGAGGTGAGTGATGGTCATTAGATTAGATAGTCAGTTTACATGGTTCATGTGGACACCTCTTACATAAGATTGTGATCTGACAGTGCGGATCCTCAAAATACTATTGTTCGTGTTATAAAATCTTTTATATATAAACGACAGATGCTATTTGGATGAAATCAGGCATTGAATTTGACACTAGATAATCCATAATTGAGGAAGTTCAATGAAGAGTTTCAGAAAGGTTTGCCTCGACGAGCTGCTTCTTGGTCCATGTCTGATTTTCCACAGTTTGACACGTTCTTTTTCTTGATCTGTTTTAGTCGCCCTGCTTGGATCTGTCAGCAGCTGCTCCTCTACATCTTCTTTGGAACACCGACAGAGCTACCCCAAGAAACAGAATGCAAGCAGCAGTACCAAGAAGACAATGAGCAAAAGCTCTTCTGTTTCATCCAGAGCCAGCGCTGGTATCTATGGCTTTTTCAACCAGGCTTGCTTGGTGTTTTTTATCTTGGTTTGTTTGTAAGTAGATTTGCTCTTTTTGAATGTGTAGAAGGAACCCTTTACTTCAATCAGATTGAACTGCTTGCCCTCTTCCCCGCCTCCCCCTGAGCCTTAAGCCTTAAGGTCTCTTGGTTTTGCTGTCAGATTTAAGACTTTGCATTTATTTTCATAAAAGACTTTGCATTTATTTTCATTTAATTCATTCTTCGTAGTTTCATCTTATCTGAATTTAGTTTCTTACGTCTTGCATATTAGCTTCTTCACAGGCCTCTGGGTCATCTTCATATTTAAAAACATGCTTTCTCTGTTTTTATTCAAGTGACTGTTTTAAAACTATGTTTGTTTAGGACCTAGGTGAGGGTCAGCGTGTCCCCTCCCAGGGTGACAATACCAGCAGTTCTGATACGGCTTTTTAACTAGCTGTGAACCTGCCTAATCTGACTCAGTCCACATGTCTTCAGTTATTTGTAAAGATACCTAAAACACTTTCTCAGACTTCTTTTTTTTTTTTTTTTTTTTTTTGAGGCGTAGTTTCGCTCTTGTTACCCAGGCTGGAGTGCAATGGCGCAATCTCGGCTCACCGCAACCTCCGCCTCCTGGGTTCAGGCAATTCTCCTGCCTCAGCCTCCTGAGTAGCTGGGATTACAGGCACGCGCCACCATGCCCAGCTACTTTTTTTGTATTTTTAGTAGAGACAGGGTTTCACCATGTTGACCAGGATGGTTTCGATCTCTTGACCTCGTGATCCACCTGCCTCGGCCTCCCAAAGTGCTGGGATTACAGGCTTGAGCCACCGCGCCCGGCCTCTCAGACTTCTTTTTGAACGGACATAGATTTTCTGTTGCAGTTCACTTATTTACCTATATAGTGAACTTGTCCAGAAATGCAAAAGCCATCTTGGCAAAAATTGTTCTTAATGAACCTCTTTATTACCAGATTCTTTTTTAATACTTATTAATGTATTAATGGTGCTTGTACTGAACCAATATCTTTTTTTTTTTTAGACGGAATTTTGCTCTTCTCCCCCAGGCTGGAGTGCAATGGGGCGATCTTGGCTCACTGCAGCCTCTGCCTAGCGGGTTCAAGTGATTGTCCTGCCTGCGTAGCTGGGATTACAGGCACCTACCACCACGCCCAGCTAATGTTTGTATTTTTAGTAGAGACAGGGTTTCACCATGTTGGCCAGGCTAGTCTGGAACTCCTGACCTCAGGTGATCTGCCCACCTTGGCCTCCCCAAATGCTGGGATTATAGGCGTGAGCCACCGCGCCTGGCCAGAAGCAAAAGTTTATTATGGAAAATGTTCACGACAGATTTTTTTTTTTCTTTTTTAAATTATTGAATATGGGAAAAAAACTCCAAAACTCTCGACGATAATATTGACATAATAAACCTAAAAATTGGGACCTAAAAGTAGAGAACCTGGAAGTTTTGCCTGAAATTGTTTACTTGGGATATTTATTCTCTGAATGACTTCCTCTCTCCGTACCCCAACCAGTTTTTCTTTATGTTGTGAGGAGCAGACGCCAGAAGGTCCCATGATGATGCGGCCATCCTGTTTGTCCTCATTTCATTTGCATCTTAAGGCCCCCTGAATTTGGCATTTGCACTTTGGACATTTACTTGATTTTACAATTTATATATGGGTATGGAATTACTTAAAAAAAATTTAAACAAAGTAGTCTAGCATGCCTATATATTTTCCTTTTTTAAAAAGTAAGTTTATGGGTTATGTAGACCAAAACAATAGGGAAGATGAAGAGAGTTATCAGAGTGAGAAAGAGGACCTTTCACAGAGGGAGATGGGGCAGAGAACGGGAGATACTGGAAAGTCCGTGTTGGGAACCCCAGAGACATTTACCTAAAACATTTTCCTTGAGTGAGTAGATATTCTACTTCTTCCTATAGAATTTGCATTTGAGGGAGATGTAGATTGCAGAGAATGAACAATAATGAAAAGTTAGGTTAGAGTGGAAATAAAGGATTTGGAGAGTGGGAAAGGTAGGGACCTCAGTCTCATATCCCATTGGTATTTATGTGTGTGTGTGTGTACGAGATAAGGTCTTGCTCTGTCACCCAGGCTGGAGTGCAGTGTTGTAATCATAGCTACTGCAGCCTCCAACTCCTGGGCCCAAGTGATCCTCCCACCTTGGCCTCCTAAAGTGCTGGGATTTACAGGCATGAGCCCATGCCCAGCCTGTGTCCCAATGTTGAACTTGCCGTCTTTGGTTCATTATCTGCAGGCAACAAGGGGATAGGACTGAGGATTTCTGGCCACAGAGTCTTCGTTTTAATCTATGTGTACCACTTACTGGCCGTTAACAGTGTGTCTTAGTTCATTCCTGAGTTTGTGTCTTACTTTTCAGTATAATTTTTATGAAAAGCACTTTGTAACTATGAAGTGCTGTAGAATACTCGTTATGCTGAGGGTCTAGGACTTTTTGGTGTAATCTAGACCTTCTCCATGGGCTTCTGTTCCTTGGTTAGTTGCTTTGTTTTTGATTTCTTCTTTTTTCACAATATGACTTATCCTGCATCCCGTGCCCTCCTCCAGAGTTCTCTAGTTCCTCTCAGATGGCAGCTCTTCAAATCTCTGTTTATGTACTGATAGGACAAGGCTCAAGCGCCCACCTCTTCTTTTTCAGCTGTTGTATTTGAACAGCTTTCTAGATCATATTTCATTGGACTTCTATGTTTAATAGTGGACATTTCAAGGTTTAATTTTGAATGAATCAAGTTGAATGAATTAAGTTGTTCTTAATAACAAAATCAATTTAGGATAATTAGAGCCATGTAGTAATTTAACCTTCAAATCACGTTGCTTTTGGCTGGTCACAGTGGCTCGTGCCTGTTATCCTAGCACTGTGGGAAGCTGAGGTGGGAGAGTGACTTGAGCCTGGGAATTTGAGACCAGCTTGGTCAACACAGCAAAAGACCCTGTTTCTTTAAAAAAAAAAAAAAAAAAAAAAGAGAGAGGTCAAATCACATTACTTGTTATATAATTTATACTGAGTCTGAGTGAACTATTAACACTGCAGTTGGAGTGTTTAGTAGAATAGAAATTGGGAAACTATGGCCCATGGGACGCATCTGACCTAGCATTTGTTTTTGTAAATAAAGTTCTTTGGAATGCAGCCATGCACATTTAAAAAATGTATTGTCTATATCTGCTTTATATCTGCTTTTATGCTGCAACGGCAGAGTTCAGTAGTTGTGGCAGAGATGGTATGGCTAGCAAATCCTAACATATTTATTGTCAAGCTCTTTGCAGAAACAGTTTACTGTGACTCCTCTTCTATTAGAGATGCTGCAGGCACTCTGGGCAGAGTTGGTACTTTACCAGGGATCAGGTTTTGTAAATTTCCCATGGCATTAATTTTCCCAAGGAAACCCTTCACATTTCCTTCAAGTAACTTGACCTCTCATGTGAGAAACACGACTGTAGATGACTTACGTGATGAAAGGCATCAGACTTCAAAATCACCAACTAACTAGACTAGTTAGAATACCTAGTGTGGCCGGGCGCGGTGGCTCAAGCCTGTAATGCCAGCACTTTGGGAGGCTGAGGCGGGTGGATCACGAGGTCAACATGGTGAAACTCCCTCTCTACTAAAGATACAAAAAATTAGCTGGGCATGGTGGCGCGTGCCTGTAATCCCAGCTACTCAGGAGGCTGAGGCAGGAGAATTGCCTGAACCCAGGAGGCAGAGGTTGCGGTGAGCCAAGATCACGCCATTGCACTCCAGCCTGGGTAACAAGAGCGAAACTCCGTCTCAGAAAAAAAAAAAAAGAATACCTAGTGTGATTTTTCTGGCTAATGTGCTTTTTGAGTCTTTCCCCCTTTGTTTTTTCTCCTCTTTTCCCGCCTTCCCCCCCATCCATTCCTCCCCTACTTAAACAGGTTTGAATTCCTCAGCAACATCTACAGCAAATAATAGCCGTTGTGAGGGGGAACTCCGTCTCGGCGAGAGAGTGCTAGTGGTAGGACAGAGACTGGGCACCATTAGATTCTTTGGGACAACAAACTTTGCTCCAGGTAATTCATCTGCATGTTAGCTTCACTTGATCTTCAGAATACAAAAGGTTTAGAATGTTACGTAATAAATAGAATTTAATTGTAGAGAAATCCTGATGAACAGTTTTTGTGGATGGCACCTATAGCCTGAAAATGTGAAATGATGATGAAAATTCAGACTCTGTTTATGCAGGTGGATGGTTACCCATACATTTTTTTTCTTGCCAATTGTATTTTAAATGGTCAGTGTTAAAAATTAGTGATCATTCTCCAGTTTTACTCCTACCAATTGCTGGGTGTGCTAAGTGACAGGCAAACATTTTAGGATTAGATTTTTGCTAAGGATAGCCTTTAACATAAGTAATAAATAATGAGTTAACTACCTTTTTATCCGAGTGGCTTGGAGAGGAAAGCACACAAAAGGGCCCGAAGGAATATGAAAAAGCTCTTGCATCTCCTGGGCCCTAAAAAATACATGTTTGTGTAATTATATATTCATTCCAATCTGTACTTAACATTGTGTTTCCAAAAGTAAAGGTTACTTTCTTTAGTATTGTCAGTGATTATAATTTTAAATAAAAGTCGATTGAATGAAACCAAGTTTGTGTGTTTTAAATAGCAATATGCTATTTTAACACATGGTGGCATTGCAGCATTTTAGGAAAAGGTTACCTAGAACACTGATTAAAAAAAAAAAAAAGTTTGTAACATTTGGCCAAGAACTATGAGAGGAGGATCTGAGATTTTACCCTATTTGCAAGCTAACACATTTGCCTGCCACAGTTTCATAGATGTTGGTGGAAGATGTTTTGAGTCCTAGAGTGCTTTGTCTCCAGTGAGTCATCACAGGTTTGAGACAAAGCACTCTAGGACTCACTGTAATTGCAGTAGCCAGAGTGTCAGCATTTTCTTGAACTATTGCTTTAGTGCCAGTACCCACAGGGTGAGAGAGAGAGCCATGTGCAAGAGAGAGCACAAGAGCATGAGCCCCAGGTGTCACCTGCATAGCCAGTGGTTTGTTCCAGGAAAGAAGCCCAGAGCTTAGGGAATCTGAATCTTTAAAGTGAACTTACTGTACACATGCCTGCCATTTGCTCTGGTGGGAGATGCTATCTCTATCCTCCAAGGCTGTCTCCTATACAGACATTGATGAAAAGATAAGTCTAGAACAAAGGTAGTCACTGCTCCTACCCATAAGACATGTGGAAACATGACAGGACCCTAGGCGACTGTCTCCCAATACATTCTTGTTCCACTAATACCACTTTTAATTAATTGCAAGCTAACTGCTTGATTTGAGTTAGGCGTTTCATAATTCATGACTTTCTTAGGTCTCCATGTAGTAACTGAGATTAGTTAAGATATACTTAATATAGGTATCAAATAAAAACTTAAGAATCCCACAGGTAGGTTATTTTTTATGGTTACCATGTGTCTTTTGAGTTCCCTTTCTCTGATTATGTTAAACCAAGATAGAATGGTTTGATTCTTTGGAGACATATATCTGTATCTATCTCTATATCTATCTTTAGTTCCAAAAATCTATCTATCTATATATATCTTTGGAGATATGTGTGTGTGTGTATCTGTATCTATATCTATATCTATATCTATATATCTTTGACTATATATAATTCTTCATTTTAGGTTGATTTTAATTTTTAAATTCCTAATGAAAGCATTTAGAAATTTGGGAAGTAATAAGCAAATATAATAAAGTTCGAAACTTTTTTGTTAAAAACGTTCTGTCCTGTAAGGAAATAGTAGCATCAAAAAATCAATCATTGCTGCAGAGCAGTGGTAATATCTGAAGTGTTTGGGGGTTATGAGATCTAGAATTGGGAGAGGTTGTATTTAGTCTCGTCAGCATTTTTTATGTGCCACCTTGGAAAGAAAATTAACATTTAAATGGGAAGCTTTCCATACCACGACACTGCCAATGTGTAGTCTTTATTGTTAACACTTGCCATGTGTATTTCTGCTGTATGTTACACGCTTCCAAGAATTATATGTTAACATTAGCAATTGTGTGCTAAATGAAAATTGGAAAATGCAAAAAGTATGTAGGAAAGCATAAAAGGCAGAAGCAAGTAAAACTTGGAAAATTGTAACTGTAACACTGAGAAATAACAGCGGCGACCAGACTACCCTGGTTTAGGACGTTGGGAAACGTGCTAACCTCTTTTCAGAGCATTAGTATGGCTTAACAGTAGTTTTGTAGATATTACTTGTATGACACAGGAAATGGATTCAAGTATCATCTTTTTAAACATAGAGGAAATAAATTAAGGAAAATGTGAGTTGGTTTTTTAGAAGGCGTGTAATTAACTCTTTGAACTAGTACTCTGGAAGAAACACTATTTTTGTAATTTGTAATTTGCAGTAAGTTTCTTGATATCTATGTCCTTATTTTTTACTTGATACTAAGAGACCAAATACAATTACTACTATATATACTCCTTTTAAATCACAAATAAATGGACTATAAGGTACTTTTAATTGGTCTTGAGGCACCCTCAATTTGAAAATCCTTTTTTTAGGAGTACGTGTCCGTTTACCTTATTCTGGGTAAAACCACAGTTAAAGCAACCTTGCTACTTTAATTTTAGGCTATCTAGAAAAGGAAATCCTGTTATTTCCTTCAGAGTAGGTCCTTTTAAGTACAAAAAGTCTTAAAAATAATTCTCCCTATTAGCCAACCTAAACCTTTTAATTTAGGTAAAAAAAAAAAAAAAGTTTTCTTTTTATCTTGGGTAGAAAAAAGAAAAGAAAAAGCACTCACCATGATGTCTAGTGGTATTTTATATGTTATTTTTGTCCTTCTTTAATTATTTGAGAACTGTGTGTGGTGTTCTAATGTTAGGTGAGTAAAATGAAAAGATTGCGTGTGTTCATTTTATGATTTTAGAATCTCAATATTATGTTTCACTTCTTTCACTGAAACACACTATATGACCGAGTCAAGAAGAGTTTTTCATTGTAGCTTTTAGATCTATTTTGGTCATACACTGTTTGCGCAATAGCTAATTCTTGCCCAATTTGTGTTTGTGCATTTTATTTTCCTCTTTTAATGTATGACTCTGCAATGATACTTGCGAAATGTTTTTCCTGTTTACTTTTCAAATTTTCAAATTTTATAATTTTATCATTTGAAATCCTTAATGAGTATAATGACTTTCCCTCATTTTGGTCATTTACGGAAACGTTAAACCATCTAGACTCTGGTTTTGTATAGCAGCATAACAGTTTTGGATAAAGTACAGATGCTTTTAAAATGCAATATTCATGTTCTAGGATATTGGTATGGTATAGAGCTTGAAAAACCCCATGGCAAGAATGACGGTTCAGTTGGAGGCGTGCAGTATTTTAGTTGTTCTCCAAGATATGGGATATTTGCTCCCCCATCCAGGGTGCAAAGGTAAGAGAATGAAATTTATGTTTATTCACAGACACTTTTTGTAATTTGCAGTGGTTAATGGAGACACTAATTTTATATTAAAGACATGCCCTGAATGTAGCTCATGTCTCCTTTCAAGGGGTTAACCAACCACCTTCTTCAGAGAGAAGGCTCATGGAAAGCTAAATTTGCTTTGCTGAGGATTTGCAATTTCAAAAACCTCCTTTATTCCTCATTTGCAAACCCTATGAGTATGTGTAGGCTATTAGAAGTGGCATTTGCAGCTAAGAACAGTGAGAGCGGCAAGCTTAATCTGTCATGCAAACAAAAGTAAAAATGCTCTCTGATTGCTTCAGTCACATCCTAACTACATTAAATTTCCTGCCAGCAGGCACCCCATTCATTCTCCTACAAACCTAATGGAACCAAAATGGCTTTTTCCTCTGATTTCTTTAGTTTTCAAAAATAGATAGGCAGTAGATCTTTGGGGGAAGTGAAGCTTCAAGGATTTTTATATAATATACCTCCTTGATGTTTCTTCCTAAGATAGTATCTTTCGTACCACCTCATCTGGTTTTAAAAAATAAGTTGAGCAGAAACAAAGTCCTCGTAAAATTCCAGGTATCATTATGTGAAATGGCTTCTCTTGTGGGCTGGAAGAAGTAGCTTGGTATGCCTTTCAGTGGATAGGAAATGGGATACTAATCTTTAAATGAGAGATAACATATATGGCGTAATTACATTCATGAGACTAGAACTACGATCGCAATCTGGGAGTCTTGTCTAGTTTTCCCTTACAACTAGACTGTTGTGACTATCTCGGGAAGTTGAAGTTTTTACATCCATTTTTTCCTCAGTTTGTTTTTCTTAGTGAATCATTTCATATTTTTTGTATTAATTTCCTTCTATGATATACTTGATATAATTTTCTTCTTCTTTATGGTAATATAGAATTTAACATACAATGCTTTGTAGTTCATAAAGTATCTTCACTTAAATGTTGTTTCATTTATCCTAATAAATATTGATCAGGTAAGCTGGAAAATAATAACTTTTACAAACATGTATTGAGCATTTAGTAAGTGGGTAGGCTCTGCACAGTGTATTTTAGATGTATACCTCATGAATCCCCCTGGATCTCGTGAGCTGTAAGTTATTAGGATTATTCCCATTTTGCAGATGAAGAAACAGGCTTCAAAGAGATACGTGATTTAGCTAAAGTCATACGCTAATTAGTCGTGGGGCTGGACTCAGCCCAGATGTGTTATTTTGTAATTGTCTTTTTGTAAGCCCTTGCTTTTAGATGGTTTGTTCTTTTTTTTTTTTTGTATTTGTTTTATAAATGAAGAAAAGGAGGTAGTAACTACGAATACCGTTTATATGTGCTGAGATCTGTTTGCAGGACTCTTCATGTATTAACCTGTTTTACTGCTCTCCTGTAGCTCTGTGGTGCAGGCACCATGTTCCATAGATGAGGAAAGTGAGGCACAAGGGGTGACGTGTGCTGTGCTCCAAAGTGGGGATCTGAACCCAGGTTGTCTAGTTTCAGCATGTGTGCCCTTAACCATAGCGCTATAGTGATTAGAAGAGCTTCAGGGACCTTCTTCAGGACATACATCTTGTAAATGATTGGTTTGGGAGTAAATCGATGCTGAGTCACCAGCCAGTCTTCTGTGTTCTCACGTTACGTTGGGCATATTTTCATCAACACATGGCAGCAGTCTCTTAGAAGTTGTGTTTCTCTCCTAGTCATGAGGACTGGGATTCTGCCTTTTCACGTTTGATTACCCAGAGTACATAATTTGGCATATTTTAGGCACGTTAAATATTGATCCCATCTGATTCCTAGTTCAGTGCATTTTATGCTCTAACAGCATTTTCCACCTCCTCTATGTTGTAAAGCTGCTTTTTCATGGTTTCATCTTTTCTTTCTTGCTTTGTTTCTGGAGCACACATTTTTTATGTTGTTTGGTGTTTTGTTTTTTTTTTGTTTTGTTTTGGTTTTTTTTGCTTGCCTTCTATTTGGTCTTCTTTAAGGTGGTGTATTTAAAAGCAGCCCCCTCTTAAAAACATAGGCCTGTTTCTAAATGAACTGCTATCTCAATCCAGCTGTCTTCCTGTCATCTTCTGATTGTCTCATTCATCATCATCAAATACTATTAAGTGTCTTTTAGCACTTGCGCTGCGCTAGGCATTCTATAAGCAAATAAAACAGACATGGTCCCTGATATAAGTTTCTCATCTGAACCAGCTTTGGAGCTCTTGAAAGATACCACTACTCTCCAAGATGGAAGAATTTTAAACTAGGGAATGTTTGAGGACAGTCCTAATAAGGTAGTGGCCAGTCACAGTCACACCTTGCATCTTCCTCCTCCCCAGGACTATAGCTGACCTTTAGCCCCAAACCCCTTTCTGTTTGTAAAATGTGCTTCCTACCCCAGAATCTTTGCACCTGTTCTTTCTTTCTGCTTGGATGGCTTTCTACACCCACCTACTGTTGCCCAGCATTCACTTAGTGAACACCTTTTCTTCTGTGAATATATTAATCAGTCAAAATTTCTTTAGAGAAACTCTAAGAAAACTGACTAGGTTAAATCTAATCTCTCTCTCTCTCACACACGCTTTGCTCAAGTGATCTTCATTAGCATAGTATTCACTTTCTTAGTTCTTGCTATTATTAGGCACTTACTACTAATGAACTGATTACTTTCAGAATTCACTTTCTCTCAACTGTTACTGCTTCATTCAAATATCCGTCCTCTTGATAAAATCACCCTCTTTGTGTCCATCAGTCTCTCACTGCAGTATGTTGTATATCATGTAAAAATGATGCATACGACTTGTTAGGTGAAATGGCAAATATTGCAAGAGTTGCAGGATTTCTTGATGGTAATAAGATATGCTGGAGGAAGCGATTGACAAATGAAGGCTTTCCAGATTTAGGTCATTAACAGTTGCAAGAAAATGGAGCTGTCAGGATTGACTTTTCAAAAATAAAGAATGATTTGAATATCAAAAAATGAAGGAAACCCCATCGGGAAAGTGACCTTTATGATCGTGGATTAGAGTCAAATATAAAGTAAAAGATGTTGAATTGTATTAGCCATATAATTTTACCAGAAAAATCACTCACACAAACTCAGCCAATGCCTTTTCCTTTCAATTTAAGAATTTCTGCCTTTTCCACAATATTAATGTAACATTTGTTAAGTTTAATATAAAATAAACTTATTTTCGTATTTTTTAGTTTCACCTTGGAAGATGAAGTTTCAAAGAAATAAATTCGAGTTCATATTTCAGTGAATTCACTTGAATTTTTTTCTGTACTAATTAGATAGTGAGAACCTCTTCTATTTAATTATTGTTTTTCTTTCATGCCAGATTGGAGCTCCTGGCTTGTAATGGATACTCAATAAATGTTTGTCTAATGAATGACTACATTTGGTGTGAAGAACTTAGTTGATAACCAGTCTTAAATCTGAAGACCAGCTACTTCTAATGAGGTGTATTGTTTTATTCACAGAGTGACAGATTCCCTGGATACCCTTTCAGAAATTTCAAATAAACAGAACCATTCTTATCCTGGTAAGATTACACAGTTTTGTGTTCCTAATAATTATTTCTTTGCTTTCATTTATTGAAAAATTTCTATTGTGAGGTATATATGTATACAAAAGGGTCTATAAAATGTATTTATATAGTTTGTGTAATCACAGAGCAAACATCTTTACCTATCCCCTGGCTGAAGAAGAGGATGAGCTGACCTGTAGAAACCCCTGAGTACCCCATCCCATCTTGTCTGCCTCCCTCTTCATATATTCCATTCTCAGGTGGAGGAGTCTTGAACTGTACATTAATTATTCCCTTGATTCTCTTTATTTTTGTCACCCGTATGTAGATGTATCAATAATATGTTTAGTTTTGATTGTTTGCTATTTCATTTTTTAGCATTCCATTGAAATATTCATTCCATAATTGATGGTTATTTGGGTTATCTCTTGTCTTTTCTGTTACAAACTATGCTCTTGTGCACACTTGAGGAAGTTTCTCTAGGATCGCCAGGTGTGGGATACCTGTGTCCTCCACCTTCCTAGGTAATGCCTGTCTGTGTATTGCATACTCTATCTGTGATGGATCAGAGCCTCTGCTTCTCTTTGCCTCACTAGTACTTACCTTGTTTGATTTAGAAGTCTTTGCCTATTTGAAGGGTTTAAATGGTATTTTATTACCGTTTAATTTGCGTTTTCTAGATTACAAATGAGGATGAGCCTATTTTCATGCTTATGGGCTGTATGCATTTCCTCTAGTATGAAGCACCTGTTCAAGTTTCTTGCCCATTTTCGTGTGGGGGTTTTTCCTTATCTTATTAATTTGTAGGCTGCTTTATGTATTTTGGGTACAAACATTTTGTCAACTTCATGTGTTGCAAATGTCTTGCCCAGGTTGTTACTTGTCTTTTAATCTTTTTATTTATTATTTTTGTTGTCTTTGGATGAGCAAAAGTCCTTTATTTTTTTGTAGTCAAAATAGCAAAACATGTTATGGTTTGGATTTTTTGTTTTACAAAATCTTTTCTTAAAATAGAAATTATGAAGATATTTTCTCATATTGTTTTCTAAGAGATTCATATTTTTGTGTTTCCCATTTGTCAGTTTACCAAGAATTGATTTTGTGTATGGTAAGGATCTAATTTCTTTTCTTTCTTTTTTTTTTTTTGCATGGATAACCATATATGAAAGAATGATTTGTATATCAATCCTTAAATAATTATTGAGGTTAATTTTATGGCCCACTCTAATAGGTACGTTGTTTTAATTTGAAATTCCCCCGTGTTTCCTTTCTTTTTTCTTTCTTTTTTTTTTTTTTTTTTTTTTTTGAGACAAAGTCTCACTGTTTCACCCAGGCTGGAGTGTAGTGGCACAATCTCGGCTCACTGCAACCTCCACCTCTTGGGTTCAAGCGATTCTCTTGCCTCAGCCTCCCAAGTAGCTGGGATTGCAGGCACATGCCACTACACCCTGCTAATGTTTGTATTTTTTTTTTTTTAGTAATTTTGGGATTTCATCATGTTGGCTAGGCTGGTCTTGAACTCCTGACCTCATGATCCACCTACCTTGGCCTCCCAAAGTGCTGGGATTACAGGTGTGAGCCACCGTGCCGGGCCTCCCTAATGTTTCAATTTGGTATTTTCTAAAGATGTTTGATGTTGTATTAATTGCTAGGGATGCTGTGACAAAGTACCACAGACTGGGTGGTTGAAACACAGACATTCATTTTCTCACAACTCCAGAGGCTCTAGACGACTGAGATCAAGGTGTTGGCAGGTTTGGTTTATTTGAAGGCCTTTCTCTGTGTCTTGTAGATGACCTTCTATCTCTGGTGTCTGCATATGGTCTTTTTCATTGTGTGTATGTGTCCGTCCCACTCTCCTCATAAAGGCACTAGTCGTGTTGGATTAGAGCCCACCCATATGACCTCATTTAACTTAATTACCTCCAATTACATATGACCTCATTTTACTGTAGTTATCTCCAAATATAGTAACATTCTGGAATGCCGAGAGGTTAGGACTTCAGCATATGAGCTTTGTGGGGCACACAATTCAGCCTGTAACAGATGCTGACTATCTTTTCATATGCTTATTTTTCATCTCTTTTTCTTTATATTTTTTACTGCATATCATAGTTGTACATATTTTTGGGATACATGTGATAATTCAATGCACATATACAATGTGTAATCATCAAGTCAGGGTAATTGGGACATCCATCACCTAAAAAATTGATTTTTGTGTTGGGAATGTTAAAATTCTCTTCTCCTAGCTGTTTTGAAATATGCAGTAAGTTATTAACTATAATTTTCCCCCTATACTATTGAATACTATAACTTATTCCTTCTATTTAACTCCATGTTTGTGCCCATTAGCCAATCTGTCTTCATCCTGCTTCCTACCCACTCACACACACTTCCCAGCCTTCGGTGTTAATCATTCTACTCTTTACCTTCACAAGATTCCTCTTTTGTTAGCTCCCACACTTGAGTGGGAACATAAGATAATTTGTCTTTCTGTGCCTAGCTTATTTCACTTACCTTCCAGTTCCATTGGTGTTGCTGCACATGACAGGATTTCATTCTTTTTATGGTGGAATAATATTCCACTGTGTATCTATACCATATTTTTTTAATCCATTCATCCATTGGTGGACACTTAGGTTCATTCCATATCTTGGCTGTTGTGAATTGTGCTGCAATAAACATGAGAGTGCAGCTGTCCCTTCTACATACTGATTTCTTTTCTTTCAGAGATATATGTCTATATATCTATATCTGTATATATATCAGCAGTGGAATTGCTGGATTATATGATAGTTCTATTTTCAGTTTTTTGAGGAACCTCCACACTATTTTTTCATGATGGCTGTACTCTGCATATTCTCAACAGTGTCCAAACAGCAGTGTGCTATATCTTCTTTGATGAGGTGCCTGTTCACATCTTTCACTCATTTTAAAATTCTGTTTGCTATTTTCTTGTTGTTGAGTTCTTTGTACATTTTGAATACCAAACCTGTATCAGACATGTTTTGCAAATATTTTCCCTCCATCTGTGGCTTGTCTTTTCATTCTCTTAACAGTGTACTTCACAGAGCAGAGGTTTTTAATTTTAATGAAGTCTGAGTTATCAATTTTTTATTTTGTGGATTGTGCTTTGGTGTTTTATCTAAAAAGTCGTCACCAGACCCAAGATTACCCTGATTTTTGTCCAATGTTGTCTTCTAGGAGTTTTATAGTTTTGTGTTTTATACTTAGATTTATGATCCATTTAGAGTTAATTTTGGGGTAAAATGTGAGGTCTGTATCTAGATTTTTTTTTTCACCTGTGAATGTCCAGTTGTTTGAGTGTTATGTGATGAAAAGACAGTCTTTTTTTTTTTTCCATTGAATTGCCTTTGCTCTGTTTTCAAAGATCAGTTGACTAATTTATGTGGGCCTGTTTCTGGGCTCTTTGTTCTTTTTCATTCATCTATTTGTCTAATCTTTTGTGAGTACCACACTGTCTTGATTACTGTATTTTTTTTTTATTGCATTTTAGGTTTTGGGGTACATGTGAAGAACATGCAAGATTGTTGCATAGGTACACACATGGCAGTGTGGTTTGCTGTCTTCCATCCCCTCACCTGTATCTGTCATTTCTCCCCATGCTATCTCTTCCCACCTCCCCACCCCCCCGTCCCTCCCCCATTTCCCCTCAACGGACCCCAGTGTGTAGTGTTCCCCTCCCTGTGTCCATGTGTTCTCATTGTTCAACACCCGCCTATGAGTGAGAATATACGGTGTTTGATTTTCTGCTCTTGTGTCAGTTTGCTGAGAATGATGGTTTCCAGGTTCATCCATGTCCCTACAAAGGATGTGAACTCATCGTTTTTGATGGCTGCGTAATATTCCATGGTGTATATGTACCACATTTTCCCTATCCAGTCTATCATCTTTGGGCATTTGGGTTGGTTCCAGGTCTTTGCTATCGTAAACAGTGCTGCAATGAACATTCGTGTGCACGTGTCCTTATAGTAGAATGATTTATAATCCTTTGGATATATACCCAGTAATGGGATTGCTGGGTCAAATGGGATTTCTACTTTTAGGTCCTTGAGGAATCGCCACACTGTCTTTCACAATGGTTGAATTAATTTACATTCCCACCAACAGTGTAAAAGTGTTCCTATTTCTCCACATCCTCTCCAGCATCTGTTGTTTCCCGATTTTTTAATGATCGCCGTTCTAACTGGTGTGAGATGGTATCTCAATGTGGTTTTGATTTGCATTTCTCTGATGACCAGTGATGATGAGCATTTTTTCATATGTTTGTTGGCCTCCTGTATGTCTTCTTTTGTAAAGTATCTGTTCATATCCTTCGCCCATTTTTGAATGGGCTTGTTTGTTTTTTTCTTGTAGATCTGCTTTAGTTCTTTGTAAATTCTGGATATCAGCCCCTTGTCAGATGGGTAGACTGCAAAAATTTTTTCCCATTCTGTTGGTTGCCGATTCACTCTACTGACTGTTTCTTTTGCCGTGCAGAAGCTGTGGAGTTTGATTAGGTCCCATTTGTCTATTTTGGCTTTTGTTGCCATTGCTTTTGGCGTTTTGGTCATGAAGTCCTTGCCTACACCTATGTCCTGAATGGTTTTGCCTAGATTTTCTTCTAAGGTTTTTATGGTGTTAGGTCTGATGTTTAAGTCTTTAATCCATCTGGAGTTAATTTTGGTGTAAGGTGTCAGGAAGGGGTCCTGTTTCTGCTTTCTGCACATGGCTAGTCAGTTTTCCCAACACCATTTATTAAACAGGGAGTCCTTTCCCCATTGCTTGTTTATGTCAGGTTTGTCGAAGATCAGATGGTTGTGGGTATGTTGTATTTCCTCTGAGGCCTCTGTTCTGTTCCATTGGTCTATATCTCTGTTTTGGTACCAGTACCATGCTGTTTTGATTACTGTAGCCTTGTTATATCGTTTGAAGTCCGGTAGTGTGATGCCTCCTGCTTTGTTCTTTTTGCTTAGAATTGACTTGGCTATGTGGGCTCTCTTTTGGTTCCATATGAAGTTTAAGGTGTTTTTTTCCAGTTCTGTGAAGAAGGTCATTGGTAGCTTGATGGGAATAGCGTTGAATCTGTAAATTACTTTGGGCAGTATGGCCATTTTCACGATGTTGATTCTTCCTAACCATGAACATGGAATGTTTCTCCATCTGTTTGTATCCTCTCTTACTTCGTTGAGCAATGGCTTGTAGTTCTCCTTGAAGAGGTCCTTTACGTTCCTTGTTAGTTGTATTCCTAGGTATTTTATTCTCTTTGTAGCAATTGTGAATGGCAGTTCGTTCTTGATTTGGCTCTCTTGAAGTCTATTACTGGTGTATAGGAATGCTTGTGATTTTTGCACGTTGATTTTTGTATCCTGAGACTTTGCTGAAGTTGTTTATCAGTTTCAGGAGACTTTGGGCTGAGATGATGGGGTCTTCCAGATATGCAATCAGGTCATCTGCGAATAGAGACAATTTGATTTCCTCCTTTCCAATTTGGATACCCTTTATTTCTTTTTCTTGCCTGATTGCTCTGGCTAGAACTTCCAGTACTATATTGAATAGGAGTGGTGAGAGAGGGCATCCTTGTCTAATGCCAGATTTCAGAGGGAATGATTCCAGTTTTTGCCCATTCAGTATGATATTGGCTGTTGGTTTGTCGTAAATAGCTTTTATTGTTTTGAGATACGTTCCGTCAATACCTAAGTTTATTGAGGGTTTTTAGCATAAAGCATTGTTGAATTTTGTCAAAAGCCTTCTCTGCATCAATTGAGATAATCATGTGGTTTTTGTCTTTGGTTCTGTTTATGTGGTGAATTACGTTTATGGACTTGCGTATGTTGAACCAGCCTTGCATCCCCGGGATGAATCCTACTTGATCATGGTGGATGAGCTTTTTGATATGCTGTTGCAATCGGTTTGCCAGTATTTTATTGAAGATTTTTGCATCTATGTTCATCATGGATATTGGCCTGAAATTTTCTTTTCTTGTTGAGTCTCTGCCGGGTTTTGGTATCAGGATGATGTTTGTCTTGTAAAATGATTTGGGAAGGATTCCCTCTTTTTGGATTGTCTGGAATAGTTTCAGAAGGAATGGTATCAGCTCCTCTTTGTATGTCTGGTAGAATTCAGCTGTGAACCCATCTGGACCTGGGCTTTTTTTGGGTGGTAGGCTCTTTATTGCTGCCTCGACTTCAGACCATGTTATTGGTCTATTCAGGGTTTCGGCTTCTTCCAGGTTTAGGCTTGGGAGGATGCAGGTGTCCAGGAATTTATCCATTTCTTCCAGGTTTACTAGTTTATGTGCATAGAGTTGTTTGTAATAATCTCTGATGATGATTTGGATTTCTGTGGAATCTGTGGTGATATCCCCTTTATCGTTTTTTATTGCATCAATTTGGTTATTCTCTCTTTTCTTTTTTATTAATCTGGCTAGTGGTCTATTTTGTTGATCTTTTCAAAAAACCAGCTCCTGGATTTATTGATTTTTTGAAGAGTTTTTTGTGTCTCTATTTCCTTCAGTTCTGCTCTGATCTTAGTTATTTCCTGTCTTCTGCTAGGTTTTGAGTTTTTTTGATCTTGCTCCTCTAGCTCTTTCAATTTTGATGATAGGGTGTCAATTTTAGATCTCTCCTTTCTTCTCATGTGGGCACTCATTGCTATATATTTTCCTCTAGAGACTGCTTTAAATGTGTCCCAGAGATTCTGGTATGTTGTGTCTTCGTTCTCATTGGTTTCGAAGAACATCTTTATTTCTGCCTTCATTTCATTGTTTATCCAGTCAACATTCAAGAGCAAGTTGTTCAGTTTCCATGAAGCTGTGCGGTTCTGAGTTAGTTTCTGCATTTTGAGTTCTAACTCGATTGCACTGTGGTCTGAGAGACTGTTTGTTATGATTTCTGTTCTTTTGCATTTGCTGAGGAGTGATTTATTGCCAATTATGTGGTCAATTTTAGAGTAGGTGTGATGTGGTGCTGAGAAGAATGTATATTCTGTGGATTTGGGGTGGAGAGTTCTGTAAATGTCTATTAGGTTTGCTTGTTCCAGGTCTGAGTTCAGGTCCTGGATGTCCTTGTTGATTTTCTGTCTGGTTTATCTGTCTAATATTGACAATGGGGTGTTAAAGTCTCCCACTATTATTGTGTGGGAGTCTAAGTCTCTTTGTAAGTCATTAAGAACTTGCCTTATGTATCGGGGTGCTCCTGTATTGGGTGCATATATATTTAGGATCGTTAGCTCTTCTTGTTGCAGTGATCCTTTTACCATTATGTAATGTCCTTCTTTGTCTCTTTTGATCTTTGTTGCTTTAAAGTCTATTTTATCAGAGATGAGAATTGCAACTCCTGCCCTTTTTTGCTCTCCATTTGCTTGGTAGATCTTCCTCCATCCCTTTATTTTGAGCCTTTGTGTATCCTTGCATGTAAGATGGGTTTCCTGGATACAGCACACTGATGGGTTTTGGCTTTTTATCCAATTTGCCAGTCTGTGTCTTTTGATTGGGGCATTTAGTCCATTGACATTTAGGGATAGTATTGTTATGTGTGAATTTGATGCTGTCATTTTGATGCTACCTGGCTGTTTTGTTGGTTAGTTGGTGCAGATTCTTGATTGTGTTGATGCTCTTTTACCATTTGGTGTGTTTTTGGAGTGGCTGGTACTGGTTGTTCCTTTATATGTGTAGAGCCTCTTTCAGGAGTTCTTGTAGAGCAGGTTTGGTGGTGATGAAATCTCTGAGTGCTTGCTTGTTCACAAAGGATTTTATTTTTCCATCACTTATGAAGCTTAGTTTGGCTGGATAGGAGATTCTGGGTTGCAAGTTCTTTTCTTTAAGGATGTTGAATATTGGCCCCCAATCTCTTCTGGCTTGTAGGGTTTCTGCTGAGAGATCTGCTGTGAGTCTAATGGGCTTCCCTTTGTGGGTAACCCGACTTTTCTCTCTGGCTGCCCTTAGCATTTTCTCTTTCATTTCAACCCTGGTGAATCTGACGATTATGTGCCTTGGGGTTGCTCTTCTTGAGGAATATCTTTGTGGTGTTCTCTGTATTTCCTGGATTTGAATATTGGTCTGCCTTGCTAGGTTAGGGAAGTTTTCCTGGATAATATCCTCAAGAGTATTTTCCAGCTTGGATTCATTCTCTTCATCACATTCAGGTACACCTATCAGACGTAGATTGGGTCTTTTCACATAGTCCCACATTTCTTGAAGATTTTGTTCATTCCTTTTTGCGCTTTTTTCTCTGTTCTTGCCTTCTTTTTTTATTTCATTGAGTTGATCTTCGACCTCTGATATCCTTTCTTCTGCTTGGTCAATTCGGCTGTTGAAGCTTGTGCATGCTTCACGAAGTTCTCGTGTTGTGTTTTTCAGCTCCATCAATTCACTTATAATCCTGTCTGTGCTGTCCATTCTCGTTAGCAGTTCATCCAATCTTTTTTCAAGGTTCCTATTTTCTTTACGTTGGGTTAGAACATGTTCTTTTAGCTCACTGTAGTTTCTTACTACCCACCTTCTGAAGTCCGATTCTGTCATTTCATCACCCTCCTTCTCCATCCGGTCTGGTTCCCTTGCTGGTGAGGAGTTGTGATCCCTTTTAGGAGGAGAGGTGTTCTGGTTTCGGGAGTTTTCATCCTTTTTGCGCTGGTTTCTTCCCATTTTTGTGGGTTTATCCACCTGTTGTCTTTGTAATTACTGTCTTTCAGATTGGGTCTCTGAGTGAGCTTCTAGTTCGTGGATGCTGAAGTTACTTCTTCTTTTTTTTTTTTTTTTTAAGCTTTCCTTCTAACAGTCTGGCCCCTCTGCTGTAGGACTGCTGAGGTCCTCTCCAGGCCCTGCTTGCCTGGGGATCACCTGCAGCAGCTGCAGAAGAGTAAGGGTTGCTGCCAGTTTCCTCTTCTGCTATCTTTGTCCCAGAAGGATGCTCGCCTACTGTCAGTCCGTTCTCTCCTTTATGAGGTGAGTCTTTGGATCTATGGGGGTCAGGGAGCTACTTGAGGAGACAGTCTATCTTTTATTGGGGCTTAAGTCCTGAGTTGTAAGCTCCGTTGTTTGTTCAGAGCTGCTGGGCAGGTATGTTTAGGTCTGCTGCAGCTGAACTCATAAAGCACTTTTTGTTCCCAGGTGCTCTATCCTAGGGAGTTGGAGCTTTATGAGTTTCCGTTGCACTACTGCCTTTTTTGATTTTTCTTTCAGGTCTGACCCGCCCAGCTAGCAGCACGCCTAGCTACTGTCTGCCCGCAGGGGCTTTGCTGAGCTGCTGTGGGCTCCGCCCAGCTGCCCTGAGCTCTTCCCTGCAGTCCTGTTTATATGGGCGTAGTTAGAACTGTCTCTGCAACGGTGGCCCCGCCTCTGTTATGGCGGACTCTCTCTGTTGTGACAGGTTGCCTCGGCAATGGGGGCCTGCCTCCGTAGCGGTGGAGAGTCTCAGTAATGGCGGAAGCCCCTCCTCCGCCGAGCCCGACAGTCCCGGTTCAGCTGTGCTTGGTTTGTAGGGCTCAACCCAGAGGGTTTCCAATTACTGTTTTTGTTTTCGTTGTTGTTTGGGGTGGAGGGGTGGGACCAACTGAGCCTGATCACCTGGCTCCCTGACTCAGAGTCTTTTCTTTTAAGTTGAACGACCCCGCGTTCCAGTCGCTTGTTGAAAAGGCGCTGGGATCTCCCGTGCTGCGACTCACTGAGTCGGCTTGAACTGCGGCACCGGCTCCTGGCGGATTTTTTGCCTAGGAATCTCCTGGCCTGGCTCGCTATTTCAGATGAATCGGCAACTCTGCCGTCTCAGGGCTCTGATCGCCAGCTAAGAGGGCTCCCAGACCAGTGGCTTTTGTACGGAGAACCGCAGCAACAGGGAGTGGTCACAGCAGCCGCGCGGGCGGAATCAGCCCCACGGGGGCCAAAACAGCCGCACAGGCTGGAATGTGACGCTGGCGACCCCTCTGCCTGGGTATCTCCTGGTCTGTGGGCAATAAGAGTTCATCTGGAAATGCGGCGTCCACTCACCCTCTGCACTTTCACTGGGAGCTGAAGTCCTGAGCTGTTCTTAGGCGGCCATCTTCCCAGCATTCCCGATTACTGTATTTTTAAAAATTTATTTATCATACTTTAGGTTCTAGGGAACATGTGCAGATTGTAGAGGTTTGTTACATAGATAAACATGTGCCATTGTGGTGTTTTGCTGCATCCATTGCCCCGTCGTCTACATTAGATATTTCTCCTAATGCTATCCCTCCCCAGTCTCCCCACCCCTGCTATTTCTCCCCTAGCTCCCCACACCCCAGGCCGTGGTGTGTGATGTTCACCTCCCTGTGTCCTATGTTCCTGGGTCCAGTTCTCATTTTTCAATACCCACTTATGAGTGAGAACATGTGGTGTTTGGTTTTCTGTTCTTGTGTCAGTTTGCTGAGAATGATGCTTTTCAGTTTCATCCATGTCTCTGCAAAGGATGTGAACTCATCCGTTTTTGTGGCTGCATAGTTATTACGTGGTGTATATGTGCCACATTTTCTTTATCAGTCTACATTGATGGGCATTTGGGTTGGTTCCAAGTCTTTGCTATTGTGAACAGTGCTGCAATAAACATATGTGCACATGTGTCTTTATAATAGAATGATTTATAATCCTTTGGATATATGCCCAGTAATGGGATTGCTGGGTCAAATGGTATTTCTATTTCTAGATCCTTGAGGAATTGCCACACTGTCTTCCACAATGGTTGAATTAATTTATACTCCCACCAACAGTGTAAAAACATTCCTATTTCTCCACATCTTCTCCAGCATCTGTCTCCTGATTTTTTAATGATTGCTGTTCTAACTGGCGTGAGGTGGTATCTCAATGTGGTTTTGATTTGCGTTTCTCTAATGACCGGTGATGGTGGGCTTTTAGTTATACGTTTGTTGGCCGCATAATTGTCTTCTTTTGAAAAGTATCTGTCCATATCCTTTGCCCACTTTTTGAATGGTTTTTTTTTTCTTGTAGATTTGTTTAAGTTCTTTGCAGATTCTGTATGTTAGCCCTTTGTCAGATGGGTAGATTGCAAAAAAAATTTTTCCCATTGTGTTGGTTGCTGGTTCACTCTGTTGATAGTTTGTTTTGCTGTGCAGAAGCTCTTAAGTTTAATTAGATCCCATTTGTCCATTCTGGCTTTTGTTGCCATTGCTTTTGCTGTTTTAGTCATGAAGTCCTTGCCCATGCCTATGTCCTGAATAGTATTGCCTAGGTTTTTTTCTAGAGTTTTTATGGTGTTAGGCCTCATGTTTAAATCCTTAATTACTACTCAACCTGAAGAATTACTATGAAGATTACTGTAGCTTTATATTAATTCTTCAGGTTGAGTGGTGTCAGTCCTCTGGTTTTGATCTGCTTTTTTAATATTGTGTTGGTTATTCTGGGCCTTTTGCCTGTGCATATAAACTTTATCATCAGTTTGATAATATCCACCAAATAACTTGCTGGGATTTTAATTGGGATTATATTGACTATATAGATCAAGTTGGAAAGAACTGACATCTTAATATTTAGTCTTTTTACCCATGAACATGGACTATCCGTTTATTTTTATCTTCTTTGATTTCTTCCATCAGTTTTATAGTTTTCCTTATATAGACTGTGCATATTTGTTAGATTTATACCTATGTATTTAATTGTTTGGCCTTAATGTAAATGGTGTTGCTTTCATCATAATTTTTATAACCTTATGCCAGCTTTCTTTTGCTTAAGTATTTGCCTAATATATCTTTTTATGTACAATTGACTTGTAACCTTTCTATGTTCTTATGTTTTTAGAATATTTCTAAATGGAATATAGTTATGTTTTACTTTTTTTGAAAAAAAGCCTGACACTCTTTCTTTTAACTGAGAGTCTTACTCATTTGCATTTATTGTAATTACTGATATACACTGATGATATGTTTGCTATCTTGTTTTCTATTCACTTTTTTGTAATTAATAAGTGATTTTTCTTGACTTTATTCTGCCCATTTTCCTAGCCCCCAGTTTTTTTTTCAGTGTACCCCCTCTACTTGTGTAAAAGTTACATTCTATGAATATTCTTCTAGTAATTACTGTACATAATTTAACATTCATTACTCATTAATCTTCAGAACTTCTACTTGAGATCATTTTTATTAATTTCATGTAGATTCTTTAAAACTTCTTTTAGAACGTTTCTGTTGGGTAGCAAACTCTTTGTTTTTATTTGTCTTTTCCAATGATAATTTTACTGGTTGTAGAATATTAAGTTAAAAGATATTTCCCCCCGCCTCTTGACAGTATCATTGTGCTGTTTTTTTGGCTTATGTCATTGTTGATGAGACAATATCTGTGAGTCTAACTAATTTATATTGTTGCTTCACTATGATATGTCTAGGCGGAGATTTCGTTTATCCTGTTTATTCTTTTTGTTTGGCATTACAGATTTTTCTGTATCTGGGAATTGATCAGTTATGTAAAATTCTTATGTGTTATAATTAAAATAGTTTCTCCTTTTTTCTCATGCTTATCTCCTTCTGAAACACCTTTTGGTAGTATGTTAGACCTTCTCATTTTCTTTCCCATGCTCTCTTGTATTAATCACAACTTGTCACCCTAGACTCTATTCTGGATATCTCCAGACCCATCCTTCTGTTTCCTGATTCCCTCTTGAGCTGTTTATTCTGCTGGTTAATTCAGCCATAAAGCTTTAAAACTATAAAAATTGTTTTTTTTTTTTCTTTTTTCAAATCTTCCTGCTACTTACCATTGCTATTCTTTCCCCGTATTTTCAAGTTTTTCTTTTTTGTTTAAACATTTAAAGTATTATCTTTTATTTTGTGTTAAATAATTCAGTATCTAAAACCTTCGTGAGTCTCATTCTGCCATCTGTTTCTGTTGAGACTAACTTATGGTTTGTCTTCTTTCCTTGTAAGTTTTGTAATTTATTCTTGTGAGATGCTTCTTTTACTCAGAATTTTATATGTAAAAATTCTTTGAGTACTGGGTTGATGCCTCCAGAGAAGATTGTATCTACCTGTGCCAAGTTGCCTAGAGGCACTGCCAACCTGGAATACTTTAATTTATAGTCTCTGCAACATTTTTGTATTACAAGACAACATGAATTTCATTCATGGTCACAAATTCTGAGGGGAGAAAATTTTGCCTCCTACTGAGCATTAAGGTTGACATAAGGGACTTTCCTTTGTCTTCATCTGAATGGTGTTTCGTTTCTCCTTTTGCGTTGCACTGAGTGTGAGTTGTTTGGGATCCTCACTTTAACCAAGAATCTTTTGTGAGGATCCCCATATGGAGGCCCTAGGCTTTATTTCTCTCCCTGTCTCCAGTGCAGCCAGTAAGGTGGAAGCCCAGGTTCTCTGGAATTCAGTGGAAAGCCTGCTGGTTTAAGATGGTCAATTACTTTGGTGTTTGGGGGCCTCTAATGGTTTCACTTTTTTGTTTTTAGCCTCTTTGAAATTGTGATTTTTGTGTCATCTCAATAGTATTTTTTAAAAATTACAGTTTTAACTAAAATTGCATCAAACAAGAGATTCATTCAGCATATGTGGTCTGCCATAACTGGCCAGGCTAGAAATCTTGTTTCTTTTTAAAAACATCTTTTTAAAAATTTACCTCTTGTGAAGTGTTTTTGTTTTTGTTGTATTATTTGGAGAGGCCAACAATCAAAAGTCGTGAAGTTAATTGTTCAGTGTTTTATAAATGATTACGTCTTTAAACCATTTTATCTTTTTCTTTTTTATATGAATATCAAGATTATAATATTTGATAGTAAAAACAATCAGCTTTATAAATAAATCATTCAATTTTATTTGATTTTTGAGAACTCTTATAATAAAAGTCTCCACAAGTAATGTCATGCTCTTCACTTATTCATATATTGTATAGTTTGATCATGAAGGCAAAGATGAAAATTTATCTAGAAATCTAAACTATGATTATATTCTGTATACTTACCTTCGCTGCTGCTGCTGCTGCTGCTGCTGCTTCTTCTTCTTCCTCTTCCTCTTCCTCTTCCTCCTCTTCCTCTTCCTCTTCTTCCTCTTCCTCTTCTTCCTCTTCCTCTTCTTCCTTCTTCTTTCTTCTTCTTTCTTCTTTCTTCTTTTTTAATGAGATAGGGTCTCACTATATTGCCCAGGCTGGTCTTGAACTCCTGAGTTCAAGCAGTCTTCTCAATCTGCCTCCCAAAGTGCTGGGATTACGGGTGTGAGCCACTGTGTTGCCCTGCTTTCTATTTTGAAAGAAACATTTAATATAATAGAACATCTATAGAAGAAATGATAAAAGATCATTGTAAATAAGAACTGAAAGCTTATCATCTATTTTTCCTCTTCTAACCCCAACTTTCATATTTAGGTTTTAGGAGAAGTTTCAGCACAACTTCCGCTTCTTCCCAAAAGGAGATTAACAGAAGAAATGCTTTTGCCAAGTGAGTATTAAGAAGATTTAGAAAAACACCTTTCAAGATGAACGTGATGGGATTCTGTGAAGAAAAGTGGAATGCTGTATCTTTTGCATTGCTTGGTAGAATTTTAACAAGTAGGAGAAAAGGTGTGACGAGTGTATTGAGAAGAGTTCTTTCTCCCTCCTTTGCAAGCACAATTAAAAATGTCACCAGTGACTAAAACTAGTGCACTGCATATATTTTTATCTTCATAGAAGTTAGAACTGTTAATAAAAATTAGAGGAATTTACATTTTGTCTTTTCATTGAGTAGGGTGGATTGCTTTTAAACGCTCCTTAAGTAATCAGATTTGATTTAATATTGTCAGTGGTACATGAAAGAAATGTAAGGCATAACCTTACAGTTATTTTGAAAAATGCTCCCACATTCTCTCAAGAGTATATTGCTTAAAAAGCCTTTTTTGTTTCATTGTAGAAAGAATGCCCTTTTCTCTTTTTCATTTTTATCTCCCCCAGACCCTCTTCACTACCCGTCAGTGTTTTTCTGAAGCTTTTTTACTTTTAGAGCAATATGAGGCTCTTCCAGACTGATTGGGTTTAGAGGTTCTTTTTTAAATGATGCCATTTAATTTATGAATAATACCGTGGGGGAAAGGCTTAGCTGCTTAAGGAAGTACACATGCTTGCTTAAGTAGTAGGTGGTAGGAGCCACCAGAAATTAGAGCCCAAAAGCTAGAACTTGAAGTCCCACGTTGGGTAGGCAGGTCATTTGTTTACCCTCTGGTGTGAAGGTACTGACATGTTTCACGGAGATCTGAAATTTCACGGGAGAACCCTGCCTGGTCCTAAGGACTGTTAGGTACTGTTGACAGGGTTGGGTGGGGCTGTTTATCTCCCTTCCTCAAAATCATCACCCATTTTGAGCATTTTGAAATTGATCTTCTTGCTCGAGTAGCTGAAAGAGTTTAAGGACAGTCAGTTTATGCTCCAGTTTATTGAAGATATTCAGGAGTTCTTAGGCAGGATGGAAGAAGTTGCTATGAAGAAACAACCAGGAAATAAAGGATTCTGAAGGGGGAGAGGTATCCAAATCAGTGTGGAGATGTTGGTGAGTGGAAGAACATGATACAAAGAAACAAGGGAAGGAGAAAGCAGTCTGAACCCTGGGAATTACACAGCAGGTATGGTTAGATGCAAGACGCTCTGTGGACGTGAGGTGGAAATATTAGTACTTATCTGTTTTCTGTGAAAATAAAAAAGCTTTAGTAATATTTTTACAGGTTAACACTACTACCTTAAGAATATGCTTTTATTGAAGTTAGAGAATAAGTTTTTAAAATTATTTATCTGTTTTTACTCATAGAGTGTGCGACCAAAACGTTTGTTGATCATTGTTCTCAGGAACAAGAAAAAGAGTGTCAGGTGGTGGCAGGCACTTAGGACATTTGTCCCTGCTCCTAGGGGTGAGGGAGACAGGGCAGTGCTCAGATGGCCTTCTGCCAGGCAAGGGGCCAGAGTTGATTGTGTGTTGTTAATCTATCTGGAGGCATGGTGTGTTCTGAAGCATGTGTGTTGAGAAAGCGTGTGTCTTGAGATTCATCAAACTCTGCTCCATTTCCTTGCTTAGTTGTATGGAAAGAAATGATACTTTGAGAAGAAATACGGAAAATCTAGTCAGAGATGATGAAAATTCCTGGGTAGAAACTTGAAGGCCTTGGGGGCAAAGGACACGTTTGGCCTGTGTGAGTGAAAGCAAGCTGGGAAACGGGAAGGAACAGCCTCCCATGTCCTTTCTGTGAGAAAACAAGATTTTTCTAGATCACGTACAGAAATGGTAGTGAGGAATGTGTTTCATCCCAAGGAAGACATGGCAGAAAGGGGGAGGGAAGCAGCTCTGTCTTCAGAACACTGTATGTCCGGTGCCAAGAATGAGCTTGAGATTTTCCCACAGTCGTCACAGGGATCTAAAAGGCATGAGGCATCCATCCTCCTTCACTCTGTGGATGTCTACATCCCGCCTGGGATCTGTCTCCTGTCCCGTCATTACCAGCTCACTTCAGCTCTTCTCCGTGTTATCCCCAGGGCCTGCTCAAAAGTCCTTGCTGAGTCTTATCTGTGGAATCTGGCTCATTGGCATGGTTTGGTCAGCCCACATTTGATGGTCTTTAGGCAGTATTCATATGATCCAGTTTGCCACAGGTCTGTCCTTCCACATCATGTGCTTGTTTTTGTTTTGTGCCTCTCCCTTAAAGCTTTCAAATTCTCAAACACAGAATATGGCCCAGCCTACAAAGGCCTACATGATTGGCTCCTGTGTTTCTCCTGACTTTTGTTTCGTGGTGATATCCTCACAGGTGACTGCAGTTCTCTAAACTGTATGCTTTTCAGGAATAGTAAAAAGTAACAGACATACTGCGGCTGGGCACAGTGGCTCATGCCTGTAATCCCAACACTTTGGGAGGCTGGGGCAGGAGGAGCACTTGAGGTCAGAAGTTTGGGACCAGTCTGACCAACATAGTGAAACCCAGTCTCTACTAAAAACAGAAAAATTAGCTGGGCATGGTGGCGGGCGTCTGTAATCCCAGCTACTTGGGATGCTGAGGCAGGAGAATCACTTGAACCTGGGGAATGGAGGTTGCAGTGAGCCTGGATTTCGCCATTGCACTCCAGCCTGGGTGACAGAGCAAGACTCTGTCTCAAAAAAAAAAAAAAAAAAAAAAAAAAAACCAATATGTATATACATATATATATATGTATATATGTATTGCTCAGACGACCATCTGTGCATTCCCTTTTCTGTGTGCTTATCTTTCAAGTTGGCAGAAATATCATTTTTCCACTAACATGTCTTTCCTGAGGCTTTAAGGGAGGAGAGATGTCTTCCTCTTCTGTGCTCGTTCTGCACTGTATAGGGTCTTTATTATAGCATTTATAACATTTTACTGATTATTATGTGCAAAAATCTAGAACATAGCCCCATGCCTGCCATTTCATAGGTGGCAAATAAATGTTTTTGCATCAGTAAACAGAGCTCTCAAACATGCTGTAATTCTAAGTTTCTCAATTCTCTGGCTTTTGAGCTTTGATACAACTTTAATCAAATCATTCCTAACAGAATGTTAAGTGTTTACTCAAGTCATTACTTTTTGATTTAGATGTTGAATCCATTAATTTTTTTTTTTAAAAACTTTGATTACGAAACTTGTACAACATTCGAAAAATTAAGAAAAACCAAATGTAAGTAAAAGTCATCTGTAATTTTGTTAACTAGATGAGATTATCATTGTTAGCATTTGGTATATACTTTCCCAATTGTTTTCCTAATGCATGTGTCTGAATTTTTTTTTTTTTTTTTTGAGATGGAGTTTTGTTCTTGTTGCCCAAGCTGGAGTGCAATGGTGCGATCTCAGCTGACTGCAACCTCTGCCTCCTAGCAGAGGTTGTACCTATGCAACAATCCTGCATGTTCTGCACATGTACCCCAGAACCTAAAGTGCAATAAAAAGAAAATATATATATATATTTATATGTTTATGTTTATATAAAATGTTTATGTAATTTTTATATTTAATGTTTATATGTAATGTTTATAAAATGTTTATATATATAACTGTATATAATACAATAAAATATATAAAATGTAGATGCTAATGAACTTAATTTTTTAGGAAGAAAATAATACATCCTACAGAAATATTTTTTGTTTACATTCTCTAGGAGTCTAGGTAGCAGAACAGAACTAGGACACAGTAAACAGAGATTTACAATATGATGCAGAGTTTGCTTTTACCTAAGACTATAGATGTATTGTTGTCATTTGGACTAATAAAAGGCAATTTAAAAACATGAAAAAAAAAGAAATGAAAAAAATCAGAATTTAATAATAGATACCAGACTTCTAAAATATGTATTGAACTCTCCCCTTCCTTATTCCCTCCCCCATACTTCCTCTTTCTCTACATAAATGTGTGTGAGTGTGTTTTTCAATATTTATTTATTTATTTCATAGAGTCTTTCTCTGTTGTCCAGGCTGGAGAGTAGTGGTGCTATTTCAGCTCACTGAAACCTCCACCTCCCAAGTTGAAGCAATTTTCATGCCTCAGCCTGTTGAATAGCTGGTATTACAGGAATCTGCCACTGTGCCTCTCTAATTTTTGTATTTTTTGTAAATCAGGGTTTCACCATGTTGGTCAGGATGGTCTCAAACTCCTGGCCTCAAGTGATCTGGCTGCCTCAACCTCCCAATGTGCTGGGATTATAGGCATGAGCTACTGCACTCAGCATCTTTTTTCAGTTTATGCATTAAAGCTCTTTATTTGCAGTTTGTTTTAATATACAGGAGTGGTGAGAATCATATCCTTTTCTCTCAGCTAATTTTTACAGCACTCCTAATTCAATGCTCATTCCTTTTTCACTGATTTGAAGTTTTACTTTTTAATCACATGTAAAATAATTATGTGTGTTTTTCATTTTTCTAAAATATGTTTTCTGTGTTGTTTAAAACTACAGTCTTATGCTAGAGCCACATTGTTTTAACTATTGTAGCTTTATAATTTAACCTAATGGCAGTGTAAACCTTGCCTCATTATTATTCAACCTTTTCTTAGTTACCAGTACTCATTGTGTTTGTGAAGAGAGCCTGGCCTTTGTTTTTGTACAGCCATGGATATGAGCCTCATCTTTGCCTTTTTCATCTCTCTGACCTTAGGCACATAGCTTAATTTTTCTGAGCTTCAGATTATTCTTCCATTACAAGGAAATAATAATCCCGCCTTCACTGGTTTGGGTGAGATTGAAAGACATAATGTATGTGAAGTGGTTAGACACCTAGTAAGTGTTTAGGAAATGATATTGTCATTTATGTGAAAATTACAGTAATTTTGTCTGGTTGCAAAACATATCCATTTGGGGAGAGTGAACATAAATAAATTTCTATTTAGTAACAGCTCTTTTGTATATGTTCTTCAGTAAAGATTTATGCTTTTTCTTACAGGTATTGCATGTTTCTTTATTAAATTTATTGTATTTGTGCATTTGACATATAAATAATTTAAGACTATTTTATAATTAGGATTCTGTCACTTACTGGCAGATGTGGCTTAGAATAAATGTTTGAGCCTCAGTTTCCTATCCATTAAAATTAGTCATCTTCCTTTCCTACAGGGTGGTTAATAGGAGCAAATAAGACATTGTATGTGATGGCATATTAAAGAAAGTGAAACAAAAGGTGAAAAAGTTGGACCCAGATTCTATTCACAATAAGCTCCTGTGTAGTTTTAGTAACAGGTTTCATTTTGAAGCTACTGTGGGATAAGGGGAGGGGTTTCTTTTGGAAGAAAGGTGGTATAGGATAGAGCAGGGGTCCCCAAACTTTTTACACAGGGGTCCAGTTCACTGTCCCTCAGACCGTTGGAGGGCCGGACTATGCAAGGTGTGACGCCCTTCACAGCCAGCGCTGCTGCCTCCACTATCCCAGACAGCGGTGTACAGCGTCACAGGCCCAGCACCGCCTCCAGTGCTGTATACAGGGATGGCGGTGATCAGCCTGTGACACTGTGTGTACAGCGTCCTGGACATCTGCAGCAGCGGTGGGCCTCTGCTGTGGGAAGCCCACTGCTGCATGTTTCCCCTATTATGAGACACCTCCTAAAAATAAGACAGCCCCCGTCTTGTGGGGGTAAAATTAATATAAGACAGGGTCTTATAATAGGGGAAACACGGTGTGTAGTAATGTTGGGGGGAGACTTTTGGGCAAAGGGAGGTTATAGGGGCCATTATGTTGTTGTACATTTGGGGGAGTATGGGGGCCACTGTACTGTGTAGTAATGGTTATAGTGTTTTGCCTTTCTTCCTACTTCTGCTGTTATTTCACACTGCCTCTGGTGATGTGGTGGCGCCGCAGCCGCAGACCGGATGTGCGTCATATGACGCGCTTCCAGAGCCGTGACGCGTGCGTCCCGCGTCACCGGGAGTAGTACTGTAGGTGAGCGATGCCACGCTTTGCGGCGCCACCACATACTGTGCTCCTCTCACTGACCACCAGCGAAAGAGGTGCCCCTTCCTGAAGTGCGGCGGGGGCCGGATAAATGGCCTCAGGGGGCCTCATGCAGCCTGCGGGCCGTAGTTTGGGGACCCCTGGGATAGAGGATAGAAATCTCCAGATAGTTTTGCTGGTTTCTTTCTGGCCATTTTGGAAGGTTTCAGCTCAGGGGGCAACGCGACCCTTGTCATGTTTCTACTGTGGGTGAATGTCAGCTACCTCCGGTGGACAGCGGAGGCAGCTCTGGGGCAGTGCGGGCCTGAGGCCTTGGCTGAGTTCACCCGGGAGTCCCGTGCTTTATTCTCAGGTCGCGGTGGTGGTGAGTGCTAGGAGACGTTTCCAGCACACTGGAAGGAATGTCATGTTGCAGGGAGAAGGAGAGGCAGCTGCTCAAGGCACCTCAGCCCTCCTTAGTGTTAGCGGCCCGGCAGGGAAGGGGGTTTACTAAACCTTATAACTGGAGTTCATACATAGAACATGTATATAGATATTTCCAAAGCTGTGGACTTACAGTTTTAAAAGTTTGTTTTCATATGAAAAATATTTTTAAAGTGAACAAACTAATTTAAATTTACTATAGTCAAAATACTAGATTCTTTTCTTTTTGCTTTGACAATACTGATGCCATTTAAACAGCCAAAATACTAGAGTCTTTCTTCTTGCTTTATTTGATAATGCTGATAGAAATTAAATAGGTATAAGTGTAGTTTTTTCTAAGTGCTATTTTACTGAAAGCGTGTGTGTGTGTGTAAATATACATATGTGTGTCTACACGCACATATATATGTGTGTGTGTGTGTGTGTGTGTGTGTATATATATATATATATATATATATATATATATATATATATGGCAAATGAAATCTTAAATCCAGAATAGGGTAGTCTTAAAATAGAGCAAAGACAAAAACTTTTAAAATGTTACACAAAAGTCCAGTTGAATTTTGGTTAATGAATGTGGGGATTGGGGGTGCCATCCATCGCTTGCTCACTTGCACCGTTGAAAAACAGTGTATATCTTTTGACTTCCCCAAAACTTAACTACCGATAGCCTCCTGTTGACTGAAAGGCTTACTTATAAGCAGCTGATTAATAGATATTTTGTATGTTACATGTAGTATATGCTGTATTTTTACAATAAAATAAGTTAGAGAAAAGAATGTTAACGTTATAAGGAAAATATATTTACTATTCCTTAAGTAGAAGCGGATCGTCATAAAAGTCTTCATCTTCATTGCCCCCACTTTGTGCAGGCTGAGAAGGAGGAGGAAGAGAAGGGGTTGGTCTTGCTGTCCCGGGTGGCAGAGGCGGAAGAAACTCTGTGTATAAGTGGACCCACGTACTTCAAACCTGTATAGTTAATGGGTCAACTGTATATTCTAAAACTGCTATTTAAAATTAAAAAACCAACTTGTGATCATAAAGTATTCTCTTTTGGGGACTGAATGAATGAATTCTGAATGTGGCAGTGGAAATGAATATGATGATTGTGTTATGTGGCTTTGGCACTGAAGCGTTTTTCCCGCCTTTCCTTTCTGCACAGATCAAAAGCTGCTCTTCGTCGCAGTTGGAGCAGCACCCCCACTGCAGGGAGCATTGAAGGGAGCGTGAAGCTGCACGAGGGGTCTCAGGTCCTGCTCACGAGCTCTAACGAGATGGGTACTGTTAGGTATGTGGGCCCCACTGACTTTGCTTCAGGTATTTGGCTTGGACTTGAGCTCCGAAGCGCCAAGGGGAAAAATGATGGGTCAGTGGGTGACAAGCGCTATTTCACCTGTAAGCCGAACCACGGAGTCTTAGTTCGACCGAGCAGAGTGACCTATCGGGGGATTAATGGGTCAAAACTTGTGGATGAGAATTGTTGAGTTAAGCTTCTAAAATATTAAATAAGCTTGAATATATATATATATTTGGTGTAAATAAAGAGTCCATGGTAAATGGTTTACTTTAGCCATATTTAAAATTTGAAAATAGAGTTATCATCTTAAAAATCATGACAATTCAGAGAGAGTTCTTTACAAAGCCATGAATATGAACTCTGGGGAATCATGGTTCTTTTAAAGCAATTTTCAAAATAAGTGTCATTTAAAGCTTTAGGTCCCAAGAAAATTCTGGGGCTCAGG
Organism: Saimiri boliviensis; assembly: GCF_048565385.1. Classification (NCBI taxonomy): domain Eukaryota; kingdom Metazoa; phylum Chordata; class Mammalia; order Primates; family Cebidae; genus Saimiri; species Saimiri boliviensis. Next base: position 28,948,836 of record NC_133449.1, read on the forward strand.
AAAAAAAAGTGCCATCAGGTGACCAGCTGTTACATTTCTTTGCTTATTCTGTTTTAATTTTACACATATTGGATTTTTCTTAGTGCCCTAATTGTGAAGGGTTTCTCTAGCTTTGGTTACGTGTAATGTTCACATGACCTTTATTTGTCAAGCATTTTTGGAATTTTTCCTTCTTTCCGTGCTTTGTTACTGGTAAGTCCAATAAGAGAATAGTAGGTGGATGACTAGTATATTTTTTATATATTTTGGTAAAATTATTTGCCTTTTCATAAATGCCTCATCTAAAGATACATGATAACTTTGGAGTTGGAAGAGGCCTTAGAGGCTCTCCGGCTCTGCTTCTTGCCCATTGCCAAATACTGAAATGGAAGCCTGGCTTACCTGAGGTCACTAACCCGTTGGTTAACTGAGCTAAGAATAGAATGTGGGTCTCCTCCCTTGTGGCCCAGTGTTCTTTCCTCTGTACAAAACGTCTAATCTCAGATTTTTCTTCTGCTGCTTGACTGCTTCATCTGGATAAACTACAGAAAAATCCATGATTAAGGTTTATGAATCCAAGTAATAATTAGAATTCTTTTGCACAAACTTACTTCCTTATTGGATATGTTTGTAACACATAAACACGAAGCACTTTTAAAACATGACGCACTTTTCTCTTTGTGAAGAATTTACCATCCTTTCCTTCTGGGATATGAGAAACATTAAAAAAAAAAGTGTTTAACAGAAGAGAGCAAATTAAGCTGTATTAGGAAGGGTGTATTAGTTATTTACTTAAATGTTTATAATATCTGAATTTTTTTGTTTTATTACTCATAGAACTGGTGTTGTGTTTGCTGTTTTTATATCTCCAGCTGTTGCAGAGTTCAGCCTGTTATAAAGCTACAGAACTGTATTTTCATTTTCTTTATTGGGCACATGATAAACTAAGCTTCATAATAGTGTGATGTCATCATGTAAAATGTTTGTATTGTGGTTAAGTATTGATGTTGATGTCCTGTCTGCATAATGATTTATCTTTTATTGTAAGCATTTAGACTTTACCACAGAAATATTGGAACAGTTTGCTTTATAAGATTAAAAAGTATCCTTCAGAATGGAGCTCGCCTTGTGCTTAGAAATAATATGTTGAACTATTTTGCAATATACTATTTTAAATCTGAATTCTGCCACTTTGCTGCCTTTTTTAAATAGTGTGTGGTGTTTCAAATACTGCTAGAGCTATTTTCCTGAAATACATTTGCAAAATAAAGGCTGCTTTGTAATCAAGGAATATTTTTATTGATAGAAGGAAATGACTGTACTGCGGTTGAAAAGTAAAGTTATTTTATTATACAGATTATTTCTTAAAAATTCTATTTATACCTTAACGTGAAATCCATGACCACACCAAACTTGGTTATTCATAATTTTTCCTGTTAAATATACAACACTGTAAGTTAAAAACAGTAATGCCAACATTGAATTTATTTTTGAGGTCAAAGAACGGTTATTCTCTTTATATTTAGATGAGGATTAAGTCCATATAACATGTATGTTTACCTATACTATACATGCAAATTAGGTGTTTTCATTTGTGTTTTGCTTACGAAATGTCATTTAAAGTTCACTTCTTGAGCATCAATAAAAAGGGAAGCTGTGTGGTTTTGGAATGGTATCTTGTCATTTACCTTATTTGCAACTCTCCTTTTCTTAGTCACTCAGGGTACGTATGCTTTGGCAAAGTTTTTTTTCCTCATGGTCATGGTTTGGATTTGTCCTGTCCCTTTGAAGAGTATTAAAAAGTATCACGCTTTCTACCCAACAACTTACGTTCGTAGCCACCCTCTTATTAGTATTGTTTTGATGAATAGTGAGTGATTTAAGAAAAGAATGTATTTCTACGGTTAGGATTTCATTTGTTTCTTTAGGGCAGGATGGAACACTTTGAATTTAGATTAAGAAGTAGAAATAATTACCTACCTTTTACTAAAAAAACTTTGTATTTAGGGTGATTTGGGGGAATATTTCTAAGTATGTAAGAGTGTTGAGATGCAGCTGTTTGCTGACTGCCAACTGCGGTGTTGTAATCTTGGTGTGAATCTCTGGCACTTCCTCCCAAGAGCCTCTGGCTCCCCTCTCATGTTTTATTTTTCTGTTTAGCATTTGGTCATGCTTACTACTTATTACAGCTTCTTGCTTACTATTTCTTTCTTCCTTCACTAGATTGAGGAGTGGATTTTTGACTGTTTCGTTTTATTCACTTTATCCCCAACACCTAGAATAATACTTGGCACCTCGTAGATGCTCAGTTTTGTTGAGTGAATAAAGGCAGTCTAGATTGTTGGAAATACAGATACTATCTAGTTAGCTTCAGACAAGTGGCCTTGCGAGACCAGGCCACGGAACGGGTAAGTTTTCTCAGACACGGAAGGAAGGACAAGAAAAGTTTGAATCCAGGAGCCCGGCTTACCCCTGAAGAGTGCCGTGTACGAGCCCACAGACGTTGAGTGGCGAAGCAGTGGGGAATGGGGAGGAAAGATGTTGTAGGACCACCTGGGGCAGCTCCCTTTCCGTTCTGCCTGGGGCAAACTTTGAATTCCTATTTTAATATGATAATTTAGAGAACATGCTAATATGTGTAGTCTAATATGGAGAGAATGAACTGGATCATTCCCAAGTGGGGATAACGTTGATCTCCAGTATTAAATTTTTTTTTTTTTTTTTTTTTTTTTTTGAGGTAGAGTTTTGCTCTTGCCACCCAGGCTGAAGTGCAATGGCGCAATCTCGGCTCACTACAACATTGGCTCGCTGCAACCTCTGCCTTCTGGGTTCAAGGGATTCTCCTGCCTCAGCCTCCCGAGTAGCTGAGATTACAGGTGCCCACCACCACACCTGGCTCATTTTTTTGGGTATATTTAATAGAAACAGGGTTTCACTGTGTTGGCCAGGCTGGTCTCGAACTCCAGACCTTAGGTGATCCACTTGCCTTGACCTCCCAAAGTGCCGGGATTATAGGCATGAGCACCATGCCCAGCCGTATTTTTATTTCAGAGTTTTATTTTGAGGCTACCTATTTAGAAAGTGTGATAATATTATTTAAACCACATCAACCAATGGCTGGAATCCTATTGTGTTAAAATCATTCTTAATTGAGAAACAGTTCTAGTAATTTTAACTACTCACCGGATGGATATTTGATATCTAAATAACAAATAACTAAATGACTCAGAGTCATATAATATGCATCGCCACATTGCAAGCCAATAGAAGATTAATTTTTTAAATTTTTATGCCCTTTGCTTCACTACACTTATTTATAATACAAATACAGTGGTTAATACAAAACTCACGTTATGTGTATTTTTAGTAATTGTTTAATATCCCTTAGTACACAAGCCTTCTTTACAAACAGTGTCACATACTCTGAATATAAAATAAACATTCCTAATGAATTTCGTGCATAGGCTGAACGTGTTAAACTTGCAGGACTTGTTGATTGTATTATGAGCAGAAGATGATGCCTTTGCATAGGCAAAAATATTTTGTTCTATTAATCTATTTTTTTTTTCTTTGCTAATGCTCTTTTTTTTTGAGACAAAATCTCTCACTCTTGTTGCCCAGGCTAGAGTGCAACGGTGTGATCTCAGCTCACTGCAACCTCTACCTCCTGGGTCCACGCGATTCTCCTGCCTCAGCCTCCCGAGTAGCTGGGATTACAGTCATGCATCCCCACGCCCAGCTATTTTTTAGCAGAGATGGAGTTTTACCATGTTAGCCAGGCTGTCCTCTTAACTCCTGATCTCAGGTGATCCACCCCCTTCACCCTCCCAAAGTTCTGGGATTACAGGCGTGAGCCACCATGCCCGGCCACTAATGCTCCTTTTTATGAGAGAAAAAGAAGTATAGTGGTGGAATTGGATTAGATGGGCACATATTACTGATGTTAATATTGTTTCATTATGTGTGGTCGAAATGAAACTTTTTGTTTTATAGCTCTCCCTTGAGAACGGCATCAAGGTGTAGGGGAAGGTTTTTTCCCTTTATCTTTTTAGAATGTCTTCCAATGAATAGAATATTCATCATGATAAATCAGCAGCAAATTTCATCATTGACTCTACCTTTCAAATAGGGCAAGCGTAGTGGTCATGGTGGTGCTGAGAAGGGGCAGGGAGTTCTGAATTATTAAAGATATTTCAGGTGTTTAAATTGAGGCTGTTACCTTAAAATATAATCTGTTCCCAAGGATCACTGGTGTCATTTTTAAAATGCTCATAAATCTGGTTTCAGTTCAGCTCTGAAATCCCAGATGAACCTAGATATGTGAGTTTGTTACTCCCGTAGCTGTTTACACGCATATGTACCCCAGAAGACTCCTGTGTCAGGAGGAACTGGAGGAAGTTGGTCTCGGGATTAGATATTTAGTCAGAGTTATTTCAACTGGCTAAATAAAATCAAATAGGGATCAGTTTAACTCAGCAATCTAATTATTCCATAGTGATTTTGAATTTTAGGCATTTCTAAAGCATTGAAGGTTAAACTCTGCAAGTCCTGTGTTCCTGGCCTATGTCTATCTGATGGAGATTAAGTTCTTTCAGTTCCAGCCCTTCATGGCTCTATTCCAAGTAGACTGACCTTATTGAAGACTGAACTAATTTTTATTTTTCACGTAACAGATCACATCAGACTGACATGGAGATGAATCATGTTAAGATTATATGCACAGCTTCAAGCTGTTCTTTCTGTTCTTTTCTCTAGTATGACTTCTGAGATTCAGCCTGAAACTCAGTCAACAGTGTTAATGACATTGGCTGCCCCTGACAGTTCTTGTTGTGAAGGATGGGTGTTACTATCCAGTATCTTTGGGGGAAAAAAAACCTAAAATGGATTTTTAAATGAATTTTAATAGTGATAAAGTCATAAAAATTCTCATATTGTTGGCAAGGGGAAGTGGATTTTCCATTACAGACAATATAGAGCATTACAGATCAGAAGAATAAGGTGAAAAATTATAGTTGCCTTTATTGAACCTGCTAATACAAATGGATTTCTAATAGGAATTCCAATACATTACACCTATCAGTGAAAATATTGTAATTTTTTCAGATGATATTTTCTCTTCCTTGAAGGGGATAGAGCTTACGGAATTAAGAAATAGCATGAGATTCTTGAGGCCTCACTTTACACCCCCTGGTGTGTGACAAAGGAAAATCCAATGTAATTTTCTGCTTTAGTTTCTTATCCTTTATAAAACATCACCTGCTTCCTGGCACATATTGAGGAAAGAGAACTTTTATCTTGAAAATTACTTTATTTCTTCTGAGAACTGTGAAATATTATATAAATATTACTTTGAGAATAATGCAAAAAGATTTAAATGGTTGCTTTTCTCAACTATTGGATGCAGTAAAATACAGAAAATTTGCCCACAGTCTTCACAGTCTTATCTTGGTGGGATGTTTGAATTGGCTATCTTTTGGATTCCAGGTTTCTACAGATCCATTATAAAGCTATAGTGTTCACAACAGGTTTCCAAAAATTACCATCCATTGGCGGTGGATATCTCTATAAACCTGAAAAGAGTGGCTCTAGCCAATCCTATGGTAACTGTGAGATAGGACTCCTGTTCTTAATGAATTCCCCATCATAATGGCACTGGGATGCACTTGTTGAGGAACGTAAGAATCCACAGGCGCCTCCTGCTCTCAAACACCTGGCTTGCTGTGGGCTTTGGTACATCCCTTTGGGAATGGGCGTCAATATGCTTTGGCTGTGTCCCCACCCAAATCTCATCTTGAATTGTAGCTAGTATAATCCCCATGTGTCATGGGAGGGACCTGGTGGGAGGTGATTGAGTCATGGGGGTGGGTTTTTTCCCTGCTATTCTCATGATAGTGAATAAGTCTTACGAGATCTGATGGTTTTATAAAGGGCAGTCCCTCAGCACAGGCTTCTCTTGCCTGCCCTTATGTAAGACATGCCTTTGCTTCTCCTTTGCTTTCCACCATGATTGTGAGGCCTCCCAGCCATGTGGAACCATGAGTCCATTAAACCTCTTTTTCTTTATAAATTACCCAGTCTCAGGTACGTCTTTATCAGCAGTGTGAGAATGGACTAACACAGGCACTGAGAGGTGCAAATTGTCAGCTGACAAAAAGTGCATCAGATATACCATCGAATATTAGGTATGATGAAAGGTAAGTTTTATGGTTTTACTTTGCTAATAAGGTTTCCATCGTAGCAAATGTAACGAAAGAGAAATAAGTGGTGTGGCACAGAAAGCATGAAAGTCGTTAAATGGACATAACTCACAGTTCTGCCGGCTTTGCTGCCTTCTGGAAATCATCCCTGATTCATCTCATTTTGCTATGGTAAGGGTTTGATGATTTGTTAAAGAGATCTTTGAATAGAAGGATCTTTACACAGAGGACTGATACTAAACTCTCTGATCTGTGTCTACGTAAAGATTACATATAATTTGTCTCGCTGCGATAAGAGTCAGGTCAAGGACACATGCACACACCAGTCAGGCTCAACTGATTATGGTTGGGTGTTGGGATTTACCTTACATAGGCAAAGTCCTACAGAATCACAGACTTCACAGTTAGAAGGGGCCTTTGAGACCAACTCCTTTTTTTTTTTTTTTTTTTGAGATGGGAGTTTTGTACTGTTGCCCAGGCTGGAGTGCAGTTGTATGATCTCCGCTCACTGCAACTTCCACCTCCTAGGTTCAAGCAATTCTCCTGCCTGTCTTCCAAGTAGCTGGGATTAAGGCAACTGCCACCAGGCTCGGCTGCAAATTTTTTATATTTTTAGTAGAGATGGGGTTTCAGTATGTTGGCCAGGTTGGTCTTGAACTCCTGACCTCATTTTTTAAATAAGGAGTGTTTGAGTAACTTGCTTGAGTCAGGGAGGTAGGTAATGGCAGTCTGGTAGTAGTAGGTCTCTTAACTCCTTCCTGGTCTGCTTGCTGTTTTCTCAAGTAATTGATGAGTATTCAACTATCCAAGATGATATAATCATCGGAAACTTTTTCAATCTGATACTCATCTATGTTAGCAAATAAGCTCTTCTAATATGTAAATATTCTAGGGAGAATTACTACCCTAGCTGCTCAGGTTTTGATGTGAGTTAGCTTAATAAGACTGTCTTTCACCTAACACCAGCTGAAATGAACATTAAGTGATGGCAGGAAAAATAACTGGGTAAGTTCTCCCCAGGAGGCAAAAAGTCTTAGGAAATTGATGGGACAGGGAGAGAGCCTGAGGATGTCAAGAAGAGGGATATAAGAAATGGACATGTGAGGGCATTAAAGACTAATTTTCGTCCCTGCACTTTTTCTGAGATTAGACTTGTAGTGCCATCTTTCCATGTGAAGGGTAACGCATTTGTTTTACACTTACTGAATGCTGAAGAGAGGAAGGTGGTTGCTGTAGTTTTGTGGTCATAGTTCATGTAACTTCCTGTCCCCCCACCCTCCCATATAGTAGTCTGTTCTTACCAACTTTTTAGAATGTTTTAGAGTTGTTAGGCTACAGCTAAAAAATGTTTTGCAGTTGAGTAGTGCATCAAAAATTAAACACCTCCACTCAGGAGACCAAATAAAAGTCGAATCTTAAGAGAAGGCTTATTATTTGTTCTCAGTAATGGTCTTTTATTTTAGAGCAGCATGTATAGGATTACAGGAATGCTGGTTTTCCTTTTTATGTTCACACAACACAGGAGCCATCTGCTGCAATGAAATTAGCCAAGTCAAATTGTGTGTTCTTTAGGGGCTCATTTTAAAAGCGATTAAAGACAGGTTGACAACACACTTCATACAATTTCATGAATCTTGTCATAGGAAATTGTTATTTAGAGTCACCTGAATTCAGATGCATCTCATTTTAGGTCTGTAGAGCTCATATGGATTTTAATCCTGCTATTACTAGTGAAAATCTATTGGCTTGATTATTCGAATTTCTTAGTGGTGTGCTCTGAGAATTTGGATATAAAGGCCCATGTTTTACAGAATAAAACTGTAGTTACTAATACCTTACAGCTATAGGGTTTACTAAGTACTATGTGGAGATGCCAAAATATTTTTAAAGAATTACTGAAATTGTGGTAGAGACTTCACATTCTTCTTTTGAGCTGAAGAGGAGTTGGTTTCTGACAGGGTTCTTGCTGCTGTCATTAGCGTTAGATCGGAGGACTAAGTTCTGGTGGTCAGTTGCCCAGTAGGGTGACTGGTTAACAATAATGTATATTTCAAAATAGCTAGAAGAGAGGATTTTGGATGTTCTTACCACGAAGAAATGATAACTGTGTGAGATCATGGATATGCTAAATGCCCTAATTTGATTTTTATAATATATGCATGTATTGAAGTACCCTGTAAATACACAGTATTATCTGTCAGTGAAAACAAAACCAAGTGACAGATGAAGAAAACATGGCACAAATGGGAGAGCCAAGAGGGCTGGATGTGTGTGGGGACAGTAACCACCGAGTGTGAGGGCAGGGAGGCATAGACATACCTGGCCCCACCCCCACCCCCACCTCACCTGGGGGCCACCAAGGTGTAAGAGGGGGTGCTTGGGCTTTCACACAGTTTCTGAGCTCCCTGAGGAGCTGCAAGGAAGAGAAGTGATTATCCTTTTATGTATGGAGACATCGAGGTACCAATGGGCCAGATAACCCAAGGGAAGGCAGAATTCAGACCCTAACTGGAAGAAGAGAATCCAGTCTCTTAGGAGGGCATACTCTTTTTAAAAAGTGTATCCTCTCTCATCTGAATTGCTATAATCTTGAGGTACAACATATTAACTGGTCATTGCTCACAAATTGCCAGTTTCCCAGTGAAACAGTTGTGAAGTTTCGATGGCCTTTTTTATAGACAGAGGATATAAATAATTATGCTAGATTATGGTTTAATTAACATAGCTTCTGTAAACTTAATTATGTCCATTCATATTCTGGGTGAAACTTTCTATCATGGTTAGTACGTTTATTAAAGCCCATAGGGCCTGTATAAATTGTAGCCACATGGCTGGAACAATATTCGAGTGGACAATAGTCCAGATTAATATCTTGCTGATCCCCATGGGTTACACCAAGTTAAATGAAACATCTTGAGGTCGTCGCATCTCAGTGTGGAGCTGTTTATTTACTTATCCATGTACACAAGCTTTTAAGACTTGAATTATTTACATGAAAGTTGATACCAACAAGGACGATTGGAGAGATCAACAAATCAGTCTCAGTGGTAGAAAGGCACAACCTGAAAATGTAATGGATTTGTAGTTTCTAAAAGTGGAAAGAAATATTTTCCCCATGAATAATAGAAAGATGGCTGTTTAACCAGATAGCTTATTCCCTGCTTAATTGGTTATGGATGTTACAAATATAAAACAGAAATGTTTCTCTCAGTTATTGACAACTTCTCTGTCATTATCCTGTAGGAAGAGTGTTTTCTCAAAGTGATATTCTTGAGCCCCTTCAGGTGGTCTGTGAGTTAAATAATGATTATATGATTAGGCTACTTTTGTGCCTGGCATGAACCAAAGCTTTACTGATACGTTTACTTAGAGATGAATTCACTGATGTTTCATCTTCATGTATCTCTGATGAAAATATTTTGGCAGTGAAGCAGGTAAGGAACGTAGCCCCTGGGGCATCAGGGCTTTTACAGATGCACACTTCCAACTCCAGGGCAAGGCAACTGCCTTCGAAGAAGGGAACAGTTGTCTGGTATTGGCTTTTTACAGAATGGCTTTCACACGCTGAAAGTGATGCTTTTGATGCAGGTGAAACTGAGAAGGTCAACAAAAGGCATGTATATATCAAACACACACACATAGTCCTTTTGTTTGGTCATGTTTAGTAACTAGTAGTAAGAGAATGCTTTCCTCTTGAATGCTTTGGCGTAGCTACTGACAGGAAAGAAGCGGGCATGAGGATAGAGATGCAGAAAGAGAATGGAATGAGGACTGACAAAGCATTCTTGCATAAGTATGTGTGTACAAGTGGACAGATTCCCAATCGGTTTTCATGGAAGTAAACTTCATCTGTGAAAACCAGGTTCAGAACTCCCACTCTCACGTGTCAGTGTCAACCTCAACTCTCCAAGGGTTCTACTTTTCCTTTCCTCATTGCCTCCTAGGGAAAACATTGTTTTCATTTGCGTTTGACAGCTGTACAAATTATGCTGTGTGTATTTCAGCCCATTTGTGTTCCCAGTGTACTAAGATCACATGATGGAGAGAGAACACAGGTTAGCCATGGAAGGAAAAGGGACTGCCTTAGCACCTCTCCTTAGGACCACCAGCGGCCTGTTCCTCCTGGGGCCCTGGCCATCTCTACAGGTAGGAGCTTGGGTTTGGTAGTCATTCCATGACTGAAACAAATAGGTGGTTTTGGCTTAAGACGTATATGCCCATGAGTGGATATGTTTCTATGCTTCCAGATATCGCTGCTGCTTAACATTTTTGCTTTTACACAATCAGTTTAATTAGTGGAACATTTTTAAATAAGTAGTTTAAATCTTTAAATCCAGTAGGAAACCTCACACTCAGTTTTTCACTTTTAGTAGGAGGGTTTTCTTAAGGCATGAGGTATATATTAATAGGATGTCTGAATCTCTGTATTGGTGCTTTATCCTACTCACAGCACTTGGGATGGATGCATTTCACTTAGATGAGTATATACACATTTCTGCTATACTACTGGAACTACTCACGACATTTTACAATTGGTGATGAATCAGCAAAATTAAAAGCATCTGTCACCTAACGTGACATTTCAGTTGTCTATGATTTTTCAAGAATGTCTTTCCCCATGCTGAGTCATTACAAATAACTCCTTTATTTCTGTTCCCTCTCCCCTCAAATGGTTCATGTCCATATCAACAAGGTAAGGAAACGTCTATGAGCCTGACTATGAAACATAGAAGCAGCTAATTCTGACTACAGTGAAGCAGAGCACACACAATTTAAAAGAAGCATAAGGAAGTATACAACAAACATGCATAAAAACCTTATGCAACCACATCTGGGCCTTGTATTCATCACCCATTTTTATGACATTTTCTTCTTTTGAAAGCATAGGATGAACCCATGCTCAAAACCTACCTAAAGCATTTTGAAAATACAGCTTTTTTTTTTTGGTGGCACTTCAAAATAAGTTGGCACAAAACAAAAAGTGACATTTGGTCTCTGGTGTGTGAAGGAGCCATTACATCATCTCTCTCCTCCCTGGGCTTAGGGATCCCAAGGAAGAGATGCTGAGTGTGCGACCGAGCTCAGGGCCCAGGCTGGTTCATGCTATTCTTGCTCTTCAGAAGGGTGTCCTCATAGTGGCCAGCTCCAGGGGCAGTAGCAGCCTCTAAGGGCAAGCCCTGTTGCTGGTAGCCGTAATTGACATTCCCACAAGGGAAGTGACGTAGCCTGAACAGAGGTACCTCCTTCATATTGGCAGTCAGCGAAGAGGGCTCTAGGAGCAGAGAGGCCCCTGGAAGTCTCCCAGTTGCAACGTTAGGTGGAACAGTACAGCTTCCCTCGAGCCCCAGGTTACCCCTCTCATGTGGCTCCTTCTTTGCTAGAGGATTGTTCTTTTTGGTGGGTTTCTCTGTAAACCAGGAGCCGTACGTTGGGTTCCACAGGCTGGTGGGCTTGTTTCTGGATCCCTGGACCTTGTGCAACTCTGAAGGGGGGTTGGACTGAGAGAACGCCATGTTAACGTGTCCCCCTTCCACGGTTGGCCCTCTAGGGACTCGAACAGAGACCTCTGCAGCTGTGGGTTTCTTTGTGGCCTTGCCAGAGGAGGTGGTAGGCAGCGGTGGTGGGGCAGCTGGGCCGCGCTCCTCCTCCCCGCGTTTCACCTGGTGGGAGACCAGGAGAGGAGGAACCCCCTCAGGGTCCTTGGGCCGCACGGGCACTTTCTCTTCCTCTTCCACAAGTGGCCCGTATTCTATCGGCAAAGCGGTGTTGATTACATCTGGGTCCTACCACAGGAGAAAGGATTAAAACTTTGAATCAGAGACAAAAACTGTTGGCTCTAGACGACACCTTAGAGGTGAAGTAATCTAAACATATTCTACAGATGAGGAAACCAGTATTTATTGAGAAGGCACTGGGGTATAAGAAATGAATGGGAAGTCATTCTTATCCTCGAAGACCTTAGAGGATACGTGCTATAATGGAAGTGTGTCCCGGTGCCTGGGACAGAGTGCAGAGGAGATCTTTGGCCAGTTTTTAAAGATTAGTGGATTTTTTAAACAAGGTCTGACTGCGCTGTAAAGGCATGGCGACCCCTGTGAGCCGCACGTACACCTCTGGAGGGCCTTCAGGAATTGGAAAACCTGAAGTAGCTGGAAAATCATGAAAAAACGGAAGGACAATCAACCCCTGTAGTGCCTAACTAACCTGAGACATTCTTCTATTGTTTCTCATTCAGCCTCAATTGACAAGGCCATTGGACTTTGTAACTGACCTTGACAAACCTCGTGACTCCACACCCTACAACCCCCTCCCAGCTTGCAAAAAACCACCCCAAACTGTAACTTCTGTAACTTTCCACTGTTTAACCCCGAATCTACAAAATCAACTCCTATCCCATTGCCCTTTGCTGACTCTTTCGGACTCAGCCTGCCTGCACCCGGGTGAATTAACAAACAGCCATGTTGCTCACACAAAGTCTGTTTGGGAGGTCTCTTCTTTCAGACCATGCGTTTTACCATTTGGTGCCAAAAACTCAAAACAGGGGTGCTCCTTTGGGGAGCCCAGCCCCCTGTCCCTGCTCTCTCTCTGGGAAGAGATCCACCTGAGACCTCAACACATCAGACCAGCCCAGCAGCTTGCGCTTAGTGTGCCAAACAGTGCTCTCGCCACCGTCAGATCCCGTAAGCAGTCTCTCCCCCTCTCTCTTTTTTCCTTTAAATCTTTCTCCTTCTAGTAGAGACAAAGAGACACTCTGTGCAGAGCTGGAAGAGACAGATCTCTCCCTCTTGCTCAAAAACTCCAACCTTGGTCATGGACTTGGGAAGACAGTCTTCCCTTGGTGTCTGGTCAATCGTGGAGACACCTGCCTTGATCACTTACCCACATTACAGCCCAGGAATCGGTCAGGGACACCTACTGAAAATCCTGGTTGCTGCTCGCTCCTTTTCCTAGTCTCTACTCCTTTTCTTAAAACTTACCTCCTCCTCCATGGGCAATATATTCTGTCCTCTATTCCTCAGTTAAAAACCTAAAATGAGTCGCCCTGAATGTCTCATTTTTTTCTATAACATAGCCTGGCCTCAATACAAATTATAGACTATGGTTCCAAATGGCGTCTTCCTCTGCCCACAGCCCACTTCCCCACCTCACACCTGTCTGGCTTGCTTACAGTTCAGTCCCGCAGCTACCTCCTCCACCTTGCCCAACAATTCCCCGTTTGAGAGGTGGCTGGAGCCAAAGCCACAGTCGGGGCGCATGTTTCTTTCCCTTCATCCAACCTTTCCCCAATTGGCCGGCGGTTAGGCTCCTTTTCATCAGATCCTCCAGTACTTAACCCAGTCCTATAATCGCACCTGGAGTGACTTAAATGCCATCCTTCTACTCTCACCCCTGAAAAACGCTTAACGTGCATTTTATCACCCAATCAGCCCCTGACATTAAGCTGCAGAAATTGAAATCTGGTCCTCACGCCCCACAACAGGAACTAATCAACCTCGCTTTCAAGGTGTTCAATAGCAGCGGCAGCACGTCTCAGAACCACAGATGCTTGTCTCAAGGCAAACCCCAGCCACACCACCAGCTCACAGAGACTTTGAAGCGCCCAGATTGCAGTGTCCAGCTACCCCTCCCGGACCTTGCTTCAGTGTCAGAGCCTGGCCACTCCTATATGGACACACCTTTTTGCTTGGGTTTAACCTTATTCCAGGCACCAGTCTTCTTGGTTAACTATCTTCCAATTCTCTAACAGGCCAGACACGAAATCCACCAGGCTGCTAATTTCCTCTTACCCCTCCAGATACCTGGCCATGTGAAAACACCCTAGCCGGAAGGTCAGTCCTAGTTAAAAGCCTAACCCCTCGGTCTCCGCAACCTTGGTGGCCAGGACCCTCCCTGGTCATCTGTAGCACCCCAATCACTGTCCGTCTACAAGACCCTCCCCAGTGAGTCCATCATTCCAGGATAAAGCTGTGTCCACAAGGCAATTGGCCTGACTCCTCCACCACCTCCTGGAAGTTGCAAGTATTCTCCCCCACTTTTAAACTTACCTATATCCCCAAAGTGGAAGAGTCACGCTATATAAACCTAACATACCTTTTACTTTCATTAGGCATCTTTTTCCTAACACCACTATGTAACAGCTACTACTTAACCCACACCTCGGAAAGTCTGTTATAACTGTGCTCAAATTCACTGTACCTGTTGACTTTTTCACGCCCTGCTTTTGTTTAAGTTGTCAGTTTACACATTTCCCCCAGGCAGTCGTGGTTTTACCCTCTGTCTGCTGCCCTTAATTCTCTTAGAGTGGATAGATCATCTTCAGTGGCAGGCAACTCTCCAATTCTTCCACCCCATCGTGCCCTCTTCCTTTCTTTGATACTCACTCTTAATCTCGCGCCCGTTCTCTGCTCATACCCAGTCTTGTCAATCAAAGTGAGTGGATCCTTATATAGATACCACACACTTTCTCATACACCATGAAAACAAGAGCTGTCCCTCTACAGTCACCCTACCAAACCCCACTACAACCTTTAATAGCCGCAGCCCTTGCTGGTTCCCTTGGCATTTGGGACCAAAGCCCCAGCCCCCTCAGAACACTTTCTCACCTTTTCAGTTGACACTTCCGGTTCTGTTTAAGCCAAGGACTTTTTTTTTTTTTTTTTTTTTTTTGAGACAGAGTTTCGCTCTTGTTGCCCAGGCTGGAGTGCAATGGCGCGATCTCGGTTCACCGCAACCTCCGCCTCCTGGGTTCAGGCGATTCTCCTGCCTCAGCTTCCTGAGTAGCTGGGATTACAGGCACGCGCCACCATGCCCAGCTAATTTTTAGTATTTTTACTAGAGACGGGGTTTCACCATGTTGACCAGGATGGTCTCGATCTCTTGACCTCGTGATCCACCTGCCTCAGCCTCTCAAAGTGCTGGGATTACAGGCTTGAGCCACCGCGCCCGGCTAAGCCAAGGACTTTTTTTCCTCTGTGGTTCTTCTTATATCTGCCTTCCAACCAACCAGACAGGCACTTGTACCCTAGTTTTCCTTACTCCCAAAATTTAGTTTGCCAAAGGGGACAAAAGCCTCCCTGTTCCCCTTGAGATTCCCACATGACATGAGCGGGTCATTCCATTGATACCCTTACTTGTGGTTAGAAATTACTACTGCACTTGGCACAGGCATAGCAGGCCTTACCACTTCAATCATCACCTTCGGTAGCCTCTCTAGTGATTTCTCTGCTAGCATTGCAGAATTAATCACTATCCCTTCTTCAAGCTCAAGTAAATTCCCTAGCTGCTGTTGTCCTCCAAAATTGCAGAGGTCTTGATTTACTGACTGCTGAAAAAGGAGGTCTTTACCTATTCCTAATGAAGAATGTTGTTTTTATGTAAACCAGTCCAGCCTCGTATATGATGCCGTCAATAAATTAAAAGAGCCCAAAAGCTCGCTAATCAGGCAAATGGGTATTCTGGACCCGGCTGGACTGGCTGGACTGGCTGGACTGGCTGGACTCTCTAACTGGGTGTTACGGCTTCTTCCAATCCTTAGTCCTCTGATACCTGTCTTTCTCCTTCTCTTATATGGACCTTGTGTTTTCCGATTAATCTCTCAATTCCCACAAAATCGTATATAAATGATAACCAATCAGTCAATACAACCAATGCTCCTTCTGACAACTCCACAGTATCACTCCTTGCCCTGAGATCTCCCAGCAGTCTGAATTCTTTCCCCTTTTTAGGTCTCCGCGCAGCCCCCAATCCCACTTGAAGAAGCCCTAGAAACCTCACCCCGTCACTCCTCTGTGCTGGCCTTCCTCATATTCCACTGCCCTCCACTCTTCATTTCTTTTTCCTTTATATTAATATAAACAGACAGGAATGTGAGGTCTGACCGTGCCGTGGACGGCATGGCAACCCCTGTGACCCACACATACACCTCTGGAGGGCCTTCCAGAATTAGAAAACCTGAAGTAGCTGGAAAATCATGAAAAACGGAAGGACGGTCAGCCCCTGCAGCGCCTAACTAACCTGAGACATTCTTCGATTGTTTCTCATTCTAACTGTCCTCAAATTCCGACAAGGCCACCGGACTTTGTAACTGACATTGACAAACCTCGTGACGCCACACCCTATGACCCCCTCCCAGCTTGCAGAAACTGCCCTAAACTTTAACATCTGTAACTTTCCACTGTTTAGCCCAAACCTATAAAACCAACTCCTATCCCACTGCCCTTTGCCAACTCTCTTTTTGGCCTCAGCCCGCCCGCACCCGGGTAAATAAACAGCCATGTTGCTCACACAAAGCCTGTTTGGGGGTCTCTTCATTCAGAGTACGTGTTTTAACAAACATTAAAATTATTATTATTCCAGTCTAGTTCCAGTAAAATCTTTCCAACTAAAAAAAAAAAAAAAAAAAAAAAAGAAAAAAAAAAAGCCTATGTGTTTGACTTAAAGAGTGGTGGTGGGGGGAGGAGGAGAGGAGGCACATGCCATGATGGCTTACAGTGTTTATTTTTTGTTCTCTTCCTAGCTACCTTCCATTTTCATCTGGGTAGTTTCCACTTGAAACTTTTCCTGAGCCACAGCATCACATGTGCATCCACCATAATGCAGGATTTAACAATTTTTTGAGACAGTCTTGCTTGGTCACCCAGGCTGAAGTGCAGTGATGCAATCTTGGCTCACTGCAACCTCTGCCTCCTGAGTTCAAGCCATTCTCCTGCCTCAGCCTCCTGAGTAGCTGGGATTACTGGACCCCACCCACTAATTTTTGTATTTTTGGTAGAGACTGGGTTTCACCATGTTGGCCAGGCTGGTGTTGAACTCCTGACCTCAGGTGTTGCACCTGCCTCGGACCTCCCAGAGTGCTGGGATTATAGGCGTGAGCCACCACACTGGGCCTACAGGGGTTCTTGATCTAGTTTAAATGTGAGGGATCCTTTGTGCAACCCAGGAAATGCTGAAGTGCTTTGAGGAAAACCATTTATAAAAACAACTTTGTGCTAGATCATTTTCACGATAATAGATTGTAACATAGAAGAACAGAAGCAGTTGCCAGAAGTTTAAGGAAAGTTTGTGGAAGAAAAATTAAATTTGGAGAAAGTCGTTAATATTTTATGCAAATTGAGAAAAGACCCTCATTACTTAACAGAAAAACACATCGATGTTCGTGATTAAAATAGTTTAAAAATAAAAAATAACTACCTTTGACTCATTAAAAAGTTCTTTAGTTCCCTGTTTTTTAGTAATTTCTATAGTAATTTAAAATATGCTGGTGTAAAACTGCCTCCTTTTAAGGATATTATATACTCCTATACACTCAGAAAAATACTAAGAAGGTATGCATGTTTAAGTGGGTGTATTCCATTCATATGACAACAAAATAACCTAATGTCATTAAATAAAGTTCTCTGAAAGAAACCCCAAAAACTTGACATAGGAAGTCTGTACAGATAAAAGTGCCAGTTCACCCACCTGAGCTGGAAGGAATAAGAGGATGGAGTAGTGAGGCTGGAAAATGACTACAGTTTGAAAAAATGTGTCTGTCTTTAGTCACAATGAAGAGGAAGGGATTTAAAGAAATAGTGGGTAGGCCAGGCACAGTGGCTCACACTTGGAATCCCAGCACTTTGGGAGGCCAAAGTGGGCAGATCACTTGAGGTCAGGAGTTCGAGAGCAGCCTGGCCAACATGGCAAAACCCTGTCTCTACTAAAAATGCACAAAATTAGCCGGGTATGGTGACACTTGCCTGTATTCCCGGTTATTCAGGAGGCTGAGGCAGGAGAATCACTTGAACCCAGGAGGTGGACGTTGCAGTGACCAATATGGTGCCACTGCACTCCAGTCTGGGTGACAGAGCAAGACTCCATCCCCAAAATAAAATAAATAGATACTGGTTTATCGACTCTTCTAAAAGATTCTCAGAATTAGATATCCTGGCAGAATGAGAGCCGAGAGAGGGAAAGCAAGCGGGTACAGGGAATGACTGGACAGAACAAAGACGTGGTGACGCCGGCAGCCAGGCTGGCCTTGGAGGGGAGGAGAGCACGGGAAGGAAGGTGGGAAGAAGTGGCTGCAGAGGCAGGGAAGTTTGTATGAGAGGCAGCAGGGAAACGAGGGCATTCTCATATAATAATCTCTACCCTCTTGGTGAGGGAGGAAGCATAGCTGTCTACCGAACATGAGGGAGAGAAAGAAGTAAACATTTAGAGTCATTACTGAAGGAATGGGAGAGGGATCTGTATAGGAACCCACAGGACTGCTAGAAAAATGTCTGACTTGGACAACCTCTTCAAGCCTTAACGCCTCATCTATAAGGTGGGGATATTTTGCATTCCTCAATAAGGATAAAACAAACTACGCAAAAAGTGAATTGTGCAGTATGAATGATATGCAAGTATTATTGATGTTAAAATTTCTTCAGATGACTTTGAAATTTCATTCCCTTAATCATCCTGACCTATATAATTGGGCATATATCTAGGCAGTTAATTATTTCATATGTTGTTATTTTTCCAGCCAGGCTCTCAACTATTTGAGAGCAGATGTGTTCCATACTTCTGTGAAGCTTCGATTTTGACTAATAGAACTTTAGGCCCCCAGAAGGGACTTGGTAAATTCTTGTGGACTGGATTGATTCCCGAGTTTTACTGTGTGTCTGGCGCTGTGTCGTGTGCTGGTGAAGTTACTAGTACTTATTTTACAAAATAGGCAAATGGAGACACCATTTCATTTTAGAGAAAATTAATATTCACTCTCATGGTCATAAATCTTCTCTGACTGGCTCGGCCTATTTCATATTTTGGTACTTGCCATCTTTAAGGCTTTTTCATATAGACTAAACGTTGGTCAAGAAGAGAAAATGTTTCTACCTGGGTGCAGTATTCAATCCTCTCCAAAATGATGGCGAAGTTGGGCCTGTCTTCAGGCTGATGTTGCCAGCACTGAGTCATTATCCGGTATCTAAAGAATAACCACATGAATTAAAATCAGGAGGAGCACAAGGATGAAACATATATTTTCTCCCAGCCCTTTTCAAAATGAGACCAGGGTTGCATGGATAATTTGAGGGTGGGAACTCATGTGGGCCCCATGTGCTTGGCATATGCTGCCCCCTGCTGATAGGTCAAGGAAGAGTATGCAGGCATACAGGTGTCTAACACAGACACGCTGGTGTTTATGTGAAATACAGCTGCTCTCATTCCATTCCTGAATTAAAGCCACTTTGGGACAGAAATTCCAATTGTATTTCCCATCTGCCTTGCTTGTGGGAAGGAGGTGAGGGGTGCCAGGCAGGGCAGCAGACATTGCAGGGAATGGAAATCTTTGAAAGAGACTCAGACATACGGTGTAGGGAAGCAGGGGTGAGGCCTAGGACACACATTCCCAAGAAGAGCTCGGGGAATGTAGATCTGGTGAGTCCACTGCCCATAGCCAGACAATGGATACTTTTTCTGGGATGGCATCATTGCTTTTAAGGGCCTGGGAGACCAACCCATTTCATTGAAGTCGCAGTCACATTCCCATCTTGGGGCATACTGAAGGGAGCAGCCATCTGCCCCTTCATCTTAAAGAAGCATATGTGGCTCTGGATATTTTTTGAAAAGAAAAACTGCTTAGTAACTAGTAGACATGTTCCTAAAAGAGTCATACACAGGCCCAGGGCAGTTCTTAGGTGGGTCCATCCGGCCTCCACTGGTGACGAACTCCAGAACTTCCTGGTTGCTTTTGCTGGGGTATGGCATATATCCCAGAGAAAATATTTCCCACAGGAGCACTCCGAAGGACCTGGGCACGAGACAGAGGACATGGAGATCGATATAGACACACCCACCCACACTCACAGGCAGGCACACACTCACAGGCACACATACACTCACAGGCACACACACACAGGCACACACTCACAGGCACACACGCACTCACAGGCACACGCTCACAGGCACACACACTCACAGGCACACATACACTCATAGGCACACACACACAGGCACACGCACTCACAGGCACACACACAGGCACACACACTCACAGGCACACACACACACAGGCACACACAGGCACACACGCACTCACAGGCACACATGCACAGGCACACAGACACAGGCACACACAGGCACACACGCACAGGCACACATGCACAGGCACACAGACACAGGCACACACGCACTCACAGGCCCACACAGGCACACACACACAGGCACACACGCACAGGCACACAGACACAGGCACACACGCACTCACAGGCACACACACACAGGCACACATGCACAGGCACACGGACACAGGCACACACGCACTCACAGGCACACACGCACAGGCACACATGCACAGGCACACAGACACAGGCACACACAGGCACACACGCACTCACAGGCCCACACAGGCACACACACACAGGCACACACGCACAGGCACACAGACACAGGCACACACGCACTCACAGGCACACACACACAGGCACACACGCACAGGCACACAGACACAGGCACACACACACTCACAGGCACACAGACATGCAATTTCAATCTTTTTTTCCCCATTATACTCTTTTCCATAATAGAGAACTCTTAAAATGTAGAAACATTTTAAAAATGAGAAAATACATGTGATGCTCCCTTAAAAGACTACCACTATTAATTTGTAAGTCATTTCCGTGCTTAGACTTTTTTCACTTAGTTGCAGTTATATTCAATATGCAATTCTGAACCTTGATTTTTCTGCATATTTCATTATAGTATAAACATTTGCCATGCCAGTGCATTTTGTAAATAACGTTTGGAGTGGCTAGTGGCTATAAAGTATTCCACTGAGGAGTTGGTTTGCCTTATTTCCACATTGCTTTCAATTTTCAAAATATTTAAAATACTATGAACCTCTGTGCATTTTTAAAAAAGGAATATTTCCTTAGGACAAATTCTCTGAATTGCTAGATTAGGATGTCCAGCCAGCTGATTCCATAGTCTTTCAGTTCACCGAGCTTCAGTTTCATACAGATGCCCACTCATGTGCTTCACTGGCCTATTTTAATAGGCAACTCAAATTTAGCATGCCCAAACGGAACTCTTTCTGTGCCTTCACCATCTCCTCCTTCATTCTTTTCCAGCCCAGCAGCACCTCTGGTTATGCGTTTGTTCAAGCCCCAAACCCAGGAGTTGTCCTTGATTCCATTCTCCCACACCCCTCCACTTCCCATCCACCAGTCAGCGGTCCTGTTAACTCTGCTTTCAAGATAGGACTTGAATCCGGATAAAATAATCTAGTAATTCAGGATAATTACCGAATGAAAATGTAGGATAATTCTAGTAAAATAACTAGATCAAAATAATATGAATATTGACAACGGCTTGGTACTTACTGTCTATTTAGTTTCCAAATGTGTTACTCTATTCATCTATCAGCAACATGTAAAAGCGTGGTAGACACCCTCACAGCACTGGGTATTCTTAATAATGACATTTGCAGATTTTAAGGCAAAAAATGGTAGAATATTTGAAATTATGTTTATTGGCTTGATAATTAACATGGTTGAATGTTTTCCCAAGTGTTTATTAAGTTCCCTTTGCTGTCCTACAAATTGCCCACTTTTATCTGCTCGGACAAATTGGTATTTATCAGTTTTCTTTTTGATTTGTCAGCACTCTTTGTATGTCAGAGATGTTAACCTTTTATAAAAAAAAAAATCAAATAACTGCTTTTCTTTTTTTGAGACAGATTCTTACTCTGTTGCCCAGGCTGGGGTGCAGTGGTGCCATCTTGGCTTACCGCAACCTCCACCTTCCAGGTTCAAGAGATTCTCCTGCCTCAGCCTCCCGAGCAGCTGGGATTACAGGTGCCCACCACAACAGCTGGCTAATTTTTGTATTTTTAATAGAGACAGGGTTTCACCATGTTGGCCAGGCTGGTCTCGAACTCCTGACCTCAGGTGATCCACCCACTTCGGCGTCCCAAAGTGCTGAGATTAATAGGCATGAGCCACCACGCCTGGCCTTATTAGTTGCTTTCTAATGCTACTTTTTAGCATACCAAAGATTTTTATTTTTAGATAGCCAAACCTATTTTTTGAATGTCATGATTTCCTCTATTTATTTTATAGTTATACATCTTCCCTTCACCAAAGATTAGATCAATATTTGCTATCTTCTTCTAGTTTGTGTTTGTTTTTCCTCTCTTCTTAAATCTGGTTGGAATTTAATTTGGTGTCTAGTGTGAGGTAAGGACCTAAATTGATTTGCTTTCCAAATAACTACTCTTCCAACACTATGCATGAGATAATTTCCTCCTTACCCATTGGCTTGTGGTTAAAAACAGGTCTGTTTCTGGCTATATTTCCACTTCATCTATTTGTCTGCTTCTTGCATTGATACCATTCTGTTTTACTTTTTGTGTATTTGTCTTAATATCTGATAGGGCATTTTTCTCTATTTCTCTTTTAAAAATACTTGATTTCTCATTTGTTGTTTTAAATAACCCTTATGAGATGAATTCTTTATGTTCTAACAGAATCACCTTTTGTATTCTGTAAAAAACCTTAAACCACGACTCTAATGATTAGCTTTTTGACAAAACCTATCTTTTAGTGTCTGGTCATAGTTTTCTAAGGTTAGCAAATATTATCACAAAAATTGTAGAAAACTATAGTTTTTCCATCCTCTAAGAAACATGACATGCTTTTATTATCATCTTTGTGAAATGTCAAACACTCTTGTGAGAAGGGTTGGGCAGATATTTTCCATATTTTTCAGCTAAGAAGGTTGAAGCGAAGGTTATTATACAGCTAATCTGAGACAGACTGGAATATATTATTAGATCTCTTGATTTTGCTACCTACAAATCACCTGCCACGTATATTATTCCTTTCTGTTTGGTGGTCTTACTTCCCTTCAAGGCAAAACTAGGCAAAATCAAATGAGCAAGAAACTGGCAATAAAGCCTAAAGAATTATAGCTATATGTTTTCTGCTTTTCTAGAGAGATATAGGTTATAGTATCCTTTGAGAGTATAATAGAACTGCACATGGAGATTTATTTTCTTGGTTTAGAGTTCAAGGGAGCAAGAAGTGGTACTAGTCACAGAATTTTGATAATTTCAGGTAACTAGGATTGTCGTATTTGCAAATAACAATGCCAGATGCCTAGTTAAATGTGAGTTCCAGGTAAGCAACAAGTAATTTTTTTAGTATGTGTATGCTCCAATATTTATATTAAAAAACTGTTGACTGTGCGTCTGAAATTCAATTTAACTGCCACTTTGTAGTTTATCTAGAAACCCTACAGATAGGGCAAATCTGCATTTTGTATGCCACTTGGCTCTTTCACATCACCTATAAGCCTGTCCTAAATAGGAGCGACAAAGCCCAAAGCTTTGTACTAGAGCATTTAAAAATCAAATAAAGAGAAATACATATATTAAAACTTCACTTCTTTTGATATTAAACTTGTTCTGCCTGAAATGATAGAAATAGCACACGATTGCTGATTAAACTGTTAAACATTTGAATCAAGAAAGATAACAATCTGATAGAAAGATTTTAAAATAAGCTGCTCTGTATCAGCCTTTAAAAGCCACATTTTTTCTTTAATGATAACCTGAAAGAAGGTCATGATTAAAGACGACCATTGTGGAAGAGATGGTCTCCAGATGTGATTGAGGGTGTGCTCTTAGGAAAATGGGAGCCAAAAGTTACTATCTTTAAATGCCCATCCAGCAGATTCCAAGATCTCATGCAGTTCTCTGAGCCTCAGTTTGATATATCAGATGCCCAACTCATCAGCTTCACTGGCCTATTTTAATAGGCAACTCAAATTTAACATGCGCAAATGGAACTCTTTCTGAATGCACACCATCTCCTCCTTCATTCTTTCCCAACTCAGCAGCACCTCTGGTTATACATTTATTCAAGCCTCAAACCCACAAAAGTCATCCTTGATTCTGTTATCTCGTACCCCTCCACTTCCCATCCAACAGTCAGCAGTCCTGTTAACTCTACATTCAAGATAGATCTTGAGGCTGGACACTGTGGCTCACACTTGTAATCCCAGCACTTTGGGAGGCCGAGGCGGGCAGATCACTTGAGGTCAGGAATTCAAGACCAGCCTGTCCAAGATGGTGAGACACCCATCTCTAGTAAAAATACAAAAATTAGCTGAGTGTGGTAGCATACGCCTATAATCCCAGTTACTTGGGAGGCTGAGGTGAGAGGATTGTTTCAACCCAGGCGGGGGAGGTTACAGTGAGGTGAGATTGCACCACTGCACTCCAGCCTGGGTGACAGAGCAAGACCCTGTCTCAAAAAAAAAAAAAAAAAAAAAAGATCTTGAATCTCACTACTTTGCACTACCTCCACTGCCACCACCAAGCCATGCCTCTCTCCTCTTTCAGCTAGCAATGTGCAGAATTTTCTTAACTGGTTTCCTTCTTCACATAACCACCTCTACTATAAATTCAATGGCAGAGGGACTTTTTTTTTTTTTAAAGCAAAGATCGAATTAAACTTACTAGCTTCGGCACAGCAAAAGAAACTATCATCAGAGGGAACTGGCAATCAACAGACTGGGAAACGTTTTTTGCAATCTACCCATCTGACAAAGGGCTAATATCCAGAATCTGCAAAGAATTTAAATATGCAAGAAAAAAACAAACAACCCCATCAAAAAGTGGGCAAAGTATATGAAGAGACACTTCTTAAAAGACGACATTTATGCAGCCAACAAACATATGAAAAAAAGCTCATCATCACTGGCCATTAGAGAAATGCAAACCAAAACCACATTGAGATACCATCTCATGCCAGTTAGAATGGCGATCACTAAAAAAATGAAGAGTAACAGATGCTGGAGAGGATGTGGAGAAATAGGAACACTTTTATACACTGTTGGTGGGAGTGTAAATTAGTTCAACCATAGACAGTGTGGAAATTCCTCAAGGATCTAGCACTAGAAATACCATTTGACCCAGCAATCCCATTACTGAGTATATACCCAAAGGATTATAAATCATTGTTATAAAGATACAAATGTAACATGCCCATTATAAAGATACAAATGTAACATGCCCATTATAAAGATACAAATGTAACATGCCCATTATAAAGATACAAATGTTAACATGCCCATTATAAAGATACAAATGTAACATGCCCAAACGAAACTCTTTCTATGTTCATCTCCTCCTATGTTTATTGCAGCACTGCTCACATAGCAAAGACTTGGAACCAACCCAAATGCCCAGCAATAATAGACTGAATAAAGAAAATGTGGTACATATACACCATGGAATACAATGCAGTCATAAAAAAGGATGAGTTCATGTCCTTTGCAGGGACATGGATGCAGCTAGAAAGCAACATTCTCAGCAAACTGACACAAGAACCGAAAGCCAAACAACGCATGTTCTCATTCATAAGTGGGTGTTGAACAATGAGAACACATGGAAACAGGGAGGGTAACATCACTCAGTGGGGCATGTAAGGGGGTGGGGGCTAAGGGAGTGATAGCAGGGAGTGGGGGGATAGGGGAGGGATAGCAGGGGGTGGGGGGATTGGGGAGAGATAACATTAGGCGAAAATACCTAATGTAGGTGACAGGTGGATAGATGCAGCAAACCACCATGGCATGTGTAAACCTATGTAACAAACTTGTCCATTCTGCACATGTACCCCAGAACTTAAAGTATAATAATAATTAAAAAAAAAGCAAAGATCATATCATACTCCTGCTTACGACCCTTCAACCGGCATCCCATGGTGTTTGGAATAAAAGCCACATTCCCTTATCTGAGTTCTAAGGCTGTCTATGTTCTGACCCTGCCAGCTGCTTCCATCTCTTCCACTCCTACTCGCCCTGGGCTCCCTTAGCTCTGACCACCAGGACTTGTTTTCATTCCTCAGCAAGCAAGCTAGGCTCCTTCCTACCTCTGGCGGTTCACACTGGCTTTTCCTGCAGCCTGGAAAGCCTTTCTCACAGATCTTTCCAAGGCCTACCCTTTCTTTCAGGTATTGAAGTTACCTCCTGCAAGGAGCTTCCCCAAATCACCTTTGAAAAAAAAAATCTGGTTCCTCCTTCTGCTTGATTGTCTTATAGCACTTCCCAGTCCCTGCAGTTATGTTATTTAAGTACTTCAATTGTGAAACAATCTAACCTTTAAAAAGGAACAGAATATCTATGTATCTAGATGTTAATCTTTTGACTTATGTCAGTTCTTTCTTTAGGAAGACTGAGAGACAGGGAGTCCCCACCTCCTTCTCTCCCCTCCCCTGAAGTTAGACTGTATCCTACCCTGGTATGTTTCACATTTATAAACAATGTGTGAAAGCACAAACAATAAAGACTGTATTATAGACATTTTTATATAAAGTTATATATAAATGACATTCTATTCCTTTTTGTAATTTGCTGCTTCTCCACTGAACACTGTTTTTGAGATTTCTCTATGTTGATATATGAAGGTTTAGTGTTTTCTTTTATACTGTTGAATCGTTTTCCATGATACAAGTAAACCACAGTTAATTTTTCCACCTCCTAGTTGAGGGGTAGTTGGGTTGGATTTTGTTTTTGTTTTGCTTTTTCTCTATTGCAAACAATGCTGCAAGTGAACATGTCTCCTCTCCCAAGTCTACTTGTGTCATCTTCTCTCTAATGTCGATACTTAAAAAAACAGGATTGTTGGGTCACAGGTTGTGCATATGTTCAGGACAATTACTTAATTACTTAAGTTATTCTGTGTCTCTGGATCCCCCTGGTTGCTGGTGCTTTAACTTCACTGCCTATCAGAATCATCTGTTAAAATGCAGATGGTGGAGTCCCACCCCTAGAGTTTCTGTTGTATCAGGCCTGAGGTGGGGACTGAGGATTTGCAGTTCCAACAAGTTCCCAGGTGGTGCTGATGGACCACACTTAGAGATCCACTGCGTTAGGTTAAAACCAGATCTCACTGGTGTAAAAACAACAAAGGCTCTTGCTCTCATTATCTAACATGGTTAGAAAGGCAGCTTTGACCATCGTGGCCGCATTATCTTACGACATGATCTCAACACCAGGCTTTCAAAATGTGGAGGATCTTCATTCATCCACTGTCTTCTTAAGTTTTCTATGGTGCTGTTAACTGATTTGATGCCATTTGGATTCCTTATCTTTTATCTCCATTTTTTTTTTTTTTTTTTTACTATTAATTTTAAATTTCTTCTTCGTGGAAGCTTGCAGGATCTTTTATCACCATTGGCCTGAAATTTCATGAGGATGTGTCCTTTATATCCATGGTGATTGGCACTTGGTGAATTCTTTCATTCTGGAAATTTATGTCCTGTGCTAGGAAATCTTGAATTGTTTCTCCGATGCTTTTATTCTTCACTTCCTCTGCTCCTTCTCTCTGGGGCCCCTATTTTGTCAGCTAATTGGACTTTTTGGTCTACTCCCCTTCATTTTTAAAATAAAAATTTCTTATATTTTCCTATATTTCTCATCTCTTTATAGTTTTATTTTCTGGAAGGTTTATTTAGCTTCCCACTCCATCCTTTTCATTACTTTTGAATTTCTGTCAAATTTTTAAATAATATGTGTTTTTTTTTTTTTTTTTTTTTTTTTTTTTTTTAAGAATAGTTCAAACTTGGAGGAAACTGTGAATACAGAGAGTTCTCATATACCTCACACTCAGTTCCTATTTTTAGCATCCCATTAGTATGGTATACTTGTTACAATTACTGAGCCACAATTAAGGCATTGCTGACCAAAACCCATACTTTATTCAGATTTCCTTAGTTTTCACTGAATCTCCGTTTTCTAGTCCAGAATTCCACAAGGATATCACATTACATTTAGTTGTTCTGTTTCTTTAGCCTTCTCTTGACTATGACAACATCTCCGACTTTCCTTGTTTAGGACCTTGACAGGTTTGAGGATCTGGTCAGGGAGCGTGTAGAACATTCCTCAATCGGGATTTTTCTGTTTTTCTCATGATTAGATTGTGGTTATGGGATGTGGGGAAGAAGAAGACCACAAAGGTAAAGTACCATTTTCATCACATCAGGGGTACACACTGGCAACGTGACCTAGCACTGTTGTTATTATAGTTTGCGATGGAGTTTCGCTCTTGTTGCCCAGGCTGGAGTGCAGTTGTGCAAACTCAGTTCACTACAACCTCCAACTCCCAGGTTCAAGTGTTTCTCCTGCCTCACCCTCCTGAGTAGCTGGGATTACAGACATGTGCCATCATGCCCAGCTAATTTTTGTATTTTTAGTAGAGATGGGATTTCACCATGTTGGCCAAGCTGGTCTCAAACTCCTGACCTCAGATGATCTGCCCACCTTGGCCCACCAAACTGCTGGGATTATAGGCATGAGCCACCGTGCTTGGCCCTAGACTTATCACGGTTGAGGCTGACCTTGAGCACCTGGCCGAGGTGGTGGTGTCAGGTCTCTCCCCTGCAAATTTCTCTTTTCCTCTCTGCCCCAGCCTTGTACTCTTTCGAAGAAAGTGAGAACACGCAGCCCACACAGGCATCACGGTAGCCATGCCCATCTCCTTGAGGGTGCCTCTTGTCACACTTGTATTTCCTTTTCCTCCTAAAAGTATTGTTTAAAATAACCTTTTCTCCTCCATTTATGGTTGCCATAGTTTCTCTGATCTTCTGCAGTTTTAAAAAAGTTTTCCTAAACTTCCTACACGTTTCTTCTTCTAAGTTCCACGTTATATGTCTGCTTTCTTCAGATTAGAGTCTTTTCTCAAATGTTTGTTGATTGTTGGCTGGCTGTTAATATTTTAAGACGGGACATGAAGAAGCCCATGGGAAGTTCTGTGTAAGACATTGGCTGGTGGGCAGCCCGATTGCTTGGCTAATTTTTAAATTTTTGGTAGAGATGGGGCCCTGCTATGCTACCCAGGCTGGTCTTGAACTCCTGGGCTCAAGCAGTCCTTCTGCTTCAGCCTCCCGAAGTACTGAGGTTACAGGTGTGTGCAACTGTGCCTGGCCTACACCCCTACTTTCAATTTCTGGGCCTTTCTGGGGCTCTCAGGCAGAGGGAGCCAGCCCTGCTTCCGGATCTGGACTGTTGGTTTAGATAGCCACGTTCTAGTCTTCTCCGTGAGGCACCACTTGTTCACGACTTCCCAATTTCCCAAAGTTTGTCATTGTTGTGTCCTTGCAGGGTTTCATGCAATTAAAAGACTCCATTTGTTGGTGTGTGTGTTTGTACTTTGTGAGGGGTACGGGTTCAATCTGCCATTTGAAATGACCTGCGGCTGTCAGTGTGTGGTCCTCCAGGCAGCAATGGCGGCATCACTCCAGGACTTGTTAGAAACACACATCCTCAGCTAGATCCCAGACCTTCTGAATCCTAAACTCCCAGGGCAGGGTCCAATCATCTGAATTTTAACAAGTCTTTATGAATTCTGACATATGCTCACATTTAAGAACCGGTTTCTTGTCTTTTCCCTCCCTACTAATACAGGGGCTCCTGGCTTAAGAGTGTGGAATCATTTGGCCCAGGAGCACCATCTCACAGCCTCAGGGAAACCTGGAGTGTGCTAGCAGAAAGACTTACCATGTGTCTGTTTTAGAAGTGAATATTCCTTCCATGAAGGCCTCTGGGGGCATCCACTTAACTGGCAGCATTGCACAGCCTCCCTTTCTGTAGTAGCTCGCCCTGTGGGGAAGAGGAGGAAAGCCAAAGTAGGATCTGGAGACGGCACTAAGCATCAGCTCTGCCGGCAAAGTTGAGAAAGTGGCAACAATATAGTCTACCCATTAAAGGTCTGAAATTAACCAAGGGTCCTTGGCGGTTCAAGAGGAGAGCAGGGGGACACAGATCATTTAGTTAAGAACTTTGGTGTCATTTAACAGAAGAGCAAACAGCGCACGAGAGGCATGAGAGGAATGATTGATGCAATGACTGAGATACCTACTGGTAGATGGTTAGCTCTCCCTGTTGGGTTTTGTTTATTGTAACTCGCAATGAGTAACATGACTCCAGTCTTACAAGTATAATGTGTTTCTGATGATCTGTAGTCATGCAAGTTCCAAAATGGGAGAACTGAGAGCAGGGCTTGTGTCTTCATCATTTGGACCCTCCGATACTCACATAGTATTTAGTTTAGTATAGACAATGAACCAATAGTCTAGACAGCTGCCTGGATGCTGCTCCCATGACACACCCAGACAAAAGAACACAGGGCTAGGCGTGGAGTTAACTTACAAGGTAGATGAATTAATTTACTAGTTTTCGTCAGTAATGCCATTAATGCGACGCACTGATAAAAACCAATAAATTAACTCATCTGCCTTTTAAGCCAATTGCATGTCTAGCCTGGTGTTCTCCTGTCTGAGTGTGTTACAGGAGGCAGCTTCCTGCCAGCTGTCTACATTAATTAATTACTTCAATAAACATAGACTGAATATTTAGTATGTGTCAGATACTCTGCTATGTACGGAGGACATAATAAGTCACTCACTCTCCCAAGGACATTGTTTAGTGGAAGAAATGGATATCTAGGCATTGCAACATAGAACAACACATACCATAATGCAGGTATGTGCAAGGCTCAGTGACATAAATGAAGAATTGATTCATTCTACTCGAGGCAGGAGTCAGAGACAGGGGAAGCTTCACAGAAGGGCACTGAAGGAGCTGAGGAGCAAAGGTGCTCTCCCAGAAGACCATTCCTGACCAGTGCCATTGCACAAAGTACAGAGTAGGTGGGGAGTGAAGGACTGTCGGTAACTTAGGGTAGTGGAAGCCTGGAGTTGAGAGCTGTCAGAACTGAGCCTGGGAAGGAAAGTCAGATAACAGAGGCCTGAGAAGTCATGCTGCAGTGTTTGTATCTGAAATGAGAGGCAGTCCCAGGGTATTCTGAGAGAGCAGAGGAAGGAACACTGAGCTTGTGGGTAGCATTAGCAGGTGAAGTGGAGCAGACCAGAGAAGTGCGGTGCAAAGCAGAGGTAGGCGCTCCAGAGATGTCTTTACTAACCCCGTCTTCCACGTGCTGCTGCCGTGTGGTAACGTGATAGCCTCAGTATGCTCACCCCTCTGGGGACTGTTACCATGTTCAACTGAGGCCTTCAGGGTGGTGTCTGGATCAGTTCCACTTATTCTCTAAAGAGTTAAAGCTCCACATAACCATTGCTCCTTTCCCTACCCCTGTGAGTTAGGGAAGGGATCAGCCCATGCAAGGAGGACTTGCTCAGCTCACACAGCAAGTCAATGTTGTAAATAATCAGGAAAAAGAACAAAAAAGGAACTAGGGGCAGGGAAGAGAAGAGTGAAATAAAGCACAATTAAAGTAGTAGTAGCTTTTAAAATGGGAAAAAAATTAATTTAAAAAATGTAGCCTTGAGAACGTGACAGGGAAAAAAAAATATGTCTGCACTAAGTGCTGATGGGTTTTGCACTACGCTCCACGTCCCCTGCGGTGGCTAAAGCTGAGCGGTGAGCTGGGCCCGCGTCCTGCCTGAACTGCGGGCAGGTGTCTGCGGTGATAGAAGCCACAGCCACTTAGGATTCCTGAGTATTGAGAAGAGGAGTTGAAGAAGTTAAGCAAGCTCACTTTGAAGGTCTTTCCACATCAAGTCTCCAAGTTATCCACGTCTCAGAGCGTGGCAGGATTAGAGAGTCGGAACCGGAACCGGAACCAACAGGTTAGACAACCTAACTGAGAACTTGGTGTCAATCATTGCAGGAAGTGTGATCCCTGATTTCGGCCTTCGGGCATGGTCACTGATTAAGGTTTCCCATTTCCTGACAAGGGACTTGGTGAAATTTTAGGTGGAAAGTTGACAGGGTTAACAGTTGATAGAAGGGACAAGCAGCGACACCCCATTTGCTTGAGGGGACGAGGTGGAGGAGACAGGCCTCGAGGGGTGATGCCATCTTTACTCACCGGTAGATGTCTCGGGCCATCCCAAAGTCCCCAATCTTGGCCACTCTTCCAGGGCCTGGACAGGTCAAGAGGCAGTTCCTGGCAGCAATGTCTCTGGGAAGAAAGAAAATGCATTTCCTAATTTTATCCCTAGGAAGGTAAGTGTACAACTTCCATCACTAGGATTTTGTCTCTAAGCTGAAGTTTAGATAGTTCCTTCTCTTTCCTGTATTTCCTTTGGTATAGCATACTTCAGTAGGAGAGAAGCAGCCTTACCAATTGTAGGCCTCAAACTAACAGAGAAATGGAAAAGCATTAGGGAAAACGATTAAAAATGTTTAATGGGACAGTAATAATGAAATGAAGGAACTAGATTTATTGGTCTTCTACTATGTGCTAAGTGTTGTAAGTGCTTCATCTGTAATTCTCACAACAACCCTTTAAGATACAAGGTGCTATTACTGTCCTCATTTTATTTTTAAAAAGTAAGTTAAAATTAGATAACATAAGGCCGTAAGGAATGCTGTTTGGCTTTAGGCAGATTTAGTACAAAGCACTGGCTGGTTTCTGCCAGTTGTTTGAAAAAGTGTTTTAAAACAGCATGGCTTCCCTGATATCAAATTCAAGTAGATTAAGATGTTTCTGGCTGAGCGTGGTGGCTCATGCTGTAATCCCAGCACTTTGGGAGGCCAAGGCAGGCAGATCACGAGGTGAGAAGATCGAGAGCATCCTGGCCAACATGGTGAAACCCCATATCTAATAAAAATACAAAAATTAGCTGGGCATGGTGGCATGTGCCTTTATTCCAGCTACTCAGGAGGCTGAGGCAGGAAGATTGCTTGAACCAGGGAATTGGAGGTTGCAGTGAGTGGAGAATACACCATTGCACTCCAGCCTGGTGACAGAGTGAGACTTTGTGTCAGAGAAAAAAAAAATCCCAAATATTTTTTTTTATTTTTTTTATTTTTTGAGATAGAGTCTTGCTCTGCTGTCCAGGTTGGAGTGCAGTGGCACAATCTCAGCACACTGCAATCTCTGCCTCCTGGGTTCAAACAATTTTCCTGTCTCAGCCTCCCAAGTAGCTGGGACTACAGGCATGCACCACCACACCTGGCTAATTCTGTGTGTTTTTAGTAGAGATGGGGTTTCACTAAGTTGGCCAGACTGGTCTCAAACTCATGACATCAGATGATCCACCTGCTTCGGCCTCCGAAAGTATAAGCCATTATGGTTCTTTGGTCCATGATTTTATTCAAAGCCTCTGCTAAGCTACACGGCTGAAGCATCGCTTCTTTCAGGTGATAAAGTTGTCATCTCTGTTGTTGACTCCAGATGGCCTGCTTTCTGGTAGCCTGCCTCTGAGACACGGCCAACCGCTCTCCAGGACTCATCAGCTTCTACTCTCCAACTGCTCCCCATTCTGGACATGCATGTGGGAATGAAGGACACAGTCAGAACAAGTCTGGAATGGGTCTCTAATATTAAGGTCCTATGCAGAAAAAAAAAAAACAGGGAGCACAGCTGCTGTTTTCATGTTCAACTGGTTTCCTGAAAGTTCTGATCCTAGGTTGAGAAAGGACTTAGAGAATCAACTGGCTGCTAGGATTGTATTTAAAAAATAGGATCTTGATCGGGGATCATGGCTGAGGGTGCCAGAGTAATGGGTTCAGGTGGAGATTCATGTTGTTAATGCCGCTGACCTGATCCAGAGGTTTAAGTTGAATTTTGGGGTGGTGTATAAAATGCCCCTATAAAACCATAAAAGCATAACACATATGACATCAGAAAGGAAGAAAAATAGTTGGCTATATAGCCATTGATTCTCAAGAGAAATACAGCAAAATAGACCAGGAACAGTATTTATGGCTCCAGAAAAGTCTTTACACTGATGCGTATGGAACGGTTGTTTTAAAAAGTGATCTTGAATTTAATGGCAAATAAGTAAATGCAATATATAGAACACACCAAGAGTTGGTAAAATGACACATCATTCATGAAATGGCAATAAACCATGTTCAAAGCGAAAAGATCTACTTTTTTAAAACATGGAAGCATGTGGATCTGATGAGAAGTTCCACTATGAATTCCAAAAGCATAAAAGTACACACGTGTGGAAGTCCATGAATCTTAGGAGCAGGTAAAGCGTGGCGGGAGAGCGAGAATTTGAGGCAACTCTGTTGTGGGTATGTCCCATAGACCTCTTAGCTAGTTAGAATATGTCAAAGACTTTTTTTTCATACAAATGACCAAATTACCCCAGAAGAAAAGCTTTGATTGAGATGGACAATTTCTGCCAGAAGTTTTCTTTTGCTTAAAACAGATTATCTGTTACTGCCTTGATTTGGTGTTAGACAATTTCTTAAAAAGGAGGAAAGAGCAATAAATGATTACTCTGGGGTCTAATTCTAACCCTCAGTAACTATCTCTAGATGTGGAAGTCAGGGGAGTCTTGAGGGAATGTAATCCTGTTAGTGTCATAACAACAGAGCATTGGACACCATCAAAATATCTTGTGGCTGTAGGAAAGCAGATGTCAAAAGGTCAAGGGAAAAATGGACATGATCACTCAGCCAGAGAATCTGTATGCTAGGGTGACCAACGTGGGCAGAGATTTAAAAAAAAAATCCCAATGCTAAGCAAAGGAAGACATTTGGTCACTGAAGTGTCACAGGTTGCTCTGAGAGGACTCCAGACTTAAAGCACATGGACAAAAGATGGAAAGATGACTCCAGCCAAGGATGAGTTCAAAAGGAGCACAACTCTGTCTTGACTGAGTCATAGAACCGCAAAGCCCAGAGCTGAGATTTATGGAAAATTCTGGGTACCACGCAAAGGACAAGAACAGGACTGGGGAGCGGGGAAAGGGCTGAAAAACTACCTTAAAAAAAAAAAAAGAACAAAACTGATACACTCTTAGAAGCAGCAGATGGTGGAGCTGGTCTCAGCTCCTTTTTTTTTTTTTTTTTTTTTTTTTTTTTTTTTTTGAGACGGAGTTTCGCTCTTGTTACCCAGGCTGGAGTGCAATGGCGCGATCTCGGCTCACCGCAACCTCCGCCTCCTGGGTTCAGGCAATTCTCCTGCCTCAGCCTCCTGAGTAGCTGGGATTACAGGCACGCGCCACTATGCCCAGCTAATTTTTTGTATTTTTAGTAGAGACGGGGTTTCACCATGTTGACCAGGATGGTCTCGATCTCTCGACCTTGTGATCCACCTGCCTCGGCCTCCCAAAGTGCTGGGATTACAGGCGTGAGCCACCGCGCCCGGCCTCCCAGCTCCTTCTTTGCATCCATTATTTCTGTGGAGCAGCATGGCCTGCACAACGGAAAGGGAACTGAAGGGCAGTGATGAAGTGACAGGAACAGCATGAGCTCTTCTGAGAGTTGATGGCCTTGTTTCAGGAGTGACTTTGGGACTTAGGCAAGTGTGCTTCCTGATCTCTCATTTCCCCATGTTTATTAGGGGAAAAGCATAGCTTGCTTTATATTTGCATGATTTTCTATTTCTAAGCTCACACAACATCTCTCACTCTCTACTTTGTACTTATATATTTCAATTATTATGAACATGCCTTAAACTCTTCAAAGACATGTGTTAGTAAATGGTTCTGAGTTCACCAGGTTATTATTCACTCAATTAGTGGCAAATCATTAAGGAAGAGCTTTGCAAAGAGCCTGATGATCCATTTTACATTTCTGATTTCAAGCTGGCAGCTGAGAAAGTTATCAGCTTTCACACGAAATATGATGTTCATAGCATGATGACGTCCCAGCCCATACAGCTTTTAAACACAAGAATCATAATAGAAGTATCGAAGTAATAAAAATCATCACTATGCTTCATTTCAGAGTTTTTTGAGAAAAATTAGTGTATCCAACAAACATTGTACCCCCACTATATGCCAAGCATACAAAGATGAATAAAACAGCGTCCTTGCCTACGAGCTACCCATTGTCAAAAACACCGTTCCTTAACTTCCCCATAAGGAGCCCAGTTTTCTACATGGGGGGAACTTTAAAGTGATACAGTACTTGAACATTCAAGATACAGGCAGGGGTCGTCACAGGAGGTTAAGAATAACTTACAGGTCTCTAGCCCTGGCAAGGGTATTTCGGGACACCCGTTTTACATAAGGGGCAAGTGAAATCCGAGTAAGTTACCGTCTCAAAGACAAAGCTGAAGAGAACAGGAGCCATCACTCCTGCCTGAAATTCTATCACTTCAGGAGGCCGAGGCGGGAGGCTCACTAGAGCCCAGGAGTTCAAGATCAGCCTGAGCAACAAAGTGAGACCCATCTCTATGAAAAACAACAAAACAAAGCTGAATCATCCTACATCCAAACAACTCTGGAGGGAAACCTAATAATCTGCTCTAAAGGCGGAAATGTGAGCCCTTGAGATGTTCAGAGAAGCACACAGACAGAGCAACAGGATGACAGGAAAAGCCCAGTCACTTTGACTCACCGGTGGATGAAGTGGTTTTCCTCCAAATACTGGCAGCCACAGGCAATGTCCCGAGCCACATGCAAAAGGTCCAGCATGGCCAGGGAGGAGGGCTGGCTCTGTGGGGAGACAGAAGCGGGCCACTGAGGAGGAGTTTGTCAGTGACGGAAATTCAAAACCCTGGCTTCCAACGCTCACAAGGAGGCAGACTGAACACACAGCTCCACCAGGGGCCTTGCCCTGGCTGCACGTTAGAAATCACTTGGAAGCTGAGGCAGGCAGATCCGGAGTTCAGGAGTTCAAGACCAGCCTGGCCAACATGGTGAAACCCTGTCTCTACTAAAAATACAAAAAAAATTAGGTGTGTGTGGTGGCAGGCACCTGTAATCCCAGCTATTCGGGAGGCCAAGGCAGGAGAATTGCTTGAACCTGGGAGGTGGAGGTTGCAGTGAGCCAAGATCACACCGTTGCACTCCAGCCTGGCTGACAGAGTTCGACTTCATCTCAAAAAAACAAATAAACGGGAATGCTGGGAAGATGGCCGCCTAAGAATAGCTCAGGATTTCAGCTCCCAGTGAAAGTGCAGAGGGTGAGTGGATGCCGCATTTCCAGACGAACTCTTATTGCCCACAGACCAGGAGATACCCAGGCAGAGGGGTCGCCAGCGTCGCAGTCCCAGCCGGTGCGGCTGTTTTGGCCCCCGTGGGGCTGATTCCGCCCGCGCGGCTGCTGTGACCACGCCCTGTTGCTGCGGTTCTCCGTACAAAAGCCACTGGTCTGGGAGCCCTCTTAGCTGGCGAGCAGAGCCCTGAGACGGCAGAGTTGCCCATTCATCTGAAATAGCGAGTCAGGCCAGAGATTCCTAGGCAAAAAATCCGCCAGGAGCCGGCGCCACAGTTCGAGCCGACTCCGTGAGTCCCAGCACGGGGAGATCCCGGCGCCTTTTCAACAAGCGACCGGAACGCGGGGTCGTTCAACTTAAAAGAAAAGACTCTGAGTCAGGGAGCCAGGTGCTCAGGCTCCATTGGTCCCACCCCTCCACCCCCAACAACAACGAAAACAAAAACAGTAATTGGAAACCCTCTGGGTTGAGCCCTTCAAACCAAGCACAGCTGAACCGGGACAGTCCGGCTCGGTGGGGGAGGGGCTTCCGCCATTACTGAGACTCTCCACCGCTACGGAGGCAGGCTGCCGTTGCCGAGGCAACGCGCCGTTGCCGAGGCAACCTGCCACAACAGAGAGAATCCGCCATAACAGAGGCGGGGCCACCATTGCCGAGACAGTTCTAACTACGCCCATATAAAAAGGACTACAGGGAAGAGCTCAGGGCAGCTGGGCGGAGCCCACAGCAGCTCAGCAAAGCCCCTGCGGGCAGGCAGTGGCTAGGCGTGCTGCTAGCTGGGCGGATCCGACCTGAAAGAAAAATCAAAAAAGGCAGTAGTGCAATGGAAACTCATAAAGCTCCAACTCCCTGGGACAGAGACAGACAACAGGTGGATAAACCCACAAAAATGGGAAGAAACCAGCGCAAAAAGGATGAAAACTCCCGAAACCAGAACACCTCTCCTCCTAAAAGGGATCACAACTCCTCACCAGCAAGGGAACCAGACCGGATGGAGAAGGAGGGTGATGAAATGACAGAATCGGACTTCAGAAGGTGGGTAGTAAGAAACTACAATGAGCTAAAAGAACATGTTCTAACCCATCGCAAAGAAAATAGGAACCTTGAAAAAAGATTGGACGAACTGCTGACGAGAATGGACAGCATAGAGAGGAGTATAAGTGAATTGATGGAGCTGAAAAACGCAACACGAGAACTTCGTGAAGCATGCACAAGCTTCAACAGCCGAATTGACCAAGCAGAAGAAAGGATATCAGAGGTCGAAGATCAACTCAATGAAATAAAAAGAGAAGGCAAGAACAGAGAAAAAAGCGAAAAAAGGAATGAACAAAATCTTCAAGAAATGTGGGACTATGTGAAAAGACCTAATCTACGTCTGATAGGTGTACCTGAATGTGATGAAGAGAATGAATCCAAGCTGGAAAATACTCTTCAGGATATTATCCAGGAAAACTTCCCTAACCTAGTAAGGCAGACCAATATTCAAATCCAGGAAATACAGAGAACAGCACAAAGATATTCCTCAAGAAGAGCAACCCCAAGGCACATAATCGTCAGATTCACCAGGGTTGAAATGAAAGAGAAAATGCTAAGGGGAGCCAGAGAGAAAGGTCGGGTTACCCACAAAGGGAAGCCCATTAGACTCACAGCAGATCTCTCAGCAGAAACTCTACAAGCCAGAAGAGATTGGGGGCCAATATTCAACATCCTTAAAGAAAAGAACTTTAAACCCAGAATCTCCTATCCAGCCAAACTAAGCTACATAAGTGAAGGAAAAATAAAATCCTTTGTGAAAAAGCAAGCACTCAGAGATTTCATCACCACCAAACCTGCTCTACAAGAACTCCTGAAAGAGGCTCTACACATATAAAGGAACAACCAGTACCAGCCACTCCAAAAACACACCAAATGGTAAAAAAGCATCAACACAATCAAGAATCTGCATCAACTAACCAACAAAACAGCCAGGTAGCATCAAAATGACAGCATCAAATTCACACATAACAATACTATCCCTAAATGTAAATGGACTAAATGCCCCAATCAAAAGACACAGACTGGCAAATTGGATAAAAAGCCAAAACCCATCAGTGTGCTGTATCCAGGAAACCCATCTTACATGCAAGGATACACAAAGGCTCAAAATAAAGGGATGGAGGAAGGTCTACCAAGCAAATGGAGAGCAAAAAAGGGCAGGAGTTGCAATTCTCATCTCTGATAAAATAGACTTTAAAGCAACAAAGATCAAAAGAGACAAAGAAGGACATTACATAATGGTAAAAGGGTCACTGCAACAAGAAGAGCTAACGATCCTAAATATATACGCACCCAATACAGGAGCACCCAGATATATAAGGCAAGTTCTTAATGACTTACAAAGAGACTTGGACTCCCACACAATAATAGTGGGAGACTTTAACACCCCATTGTCAATATTAGACAGATCAACCAGACAGAAAATCAACAAGGATATCCAGGACCTGAATACAGACCTGGAACAAGCAAACCTAATAGACATTTACAGAACTCTCCACCCCAAATCCACAGAATATACATTCTTCTCAGCACCACATCACACCTACTCTAAAATTGACCACATAATTGGCAATAAATCACTCCTCAGCAAATGCAAAAGAACAGAAATCATAACAAACAGTCTCTCAGACCACAGTGCAATCGAGTTAGAACTCAGAATGCAGAAACTAACTCAGAACCACACAGCTTCATGGAAACTGAACAACTTGCTCTTGAATGTTGACTGGATAAACAATGAA
The DNA here is from genome assembly GCF_048565385.1 of Saimiri boliviensis. Classification (NCBI taxonomy): domain Eukaryota; kingdom Metazoa; phylum Chordata; class Mammalia; order Primates; family Cebidae; genus Saimiri; species Saimiri boliviensis. The sequence continues at coordinate 28,988,681 of NC_133449.1, forward strand.
ATGAAGGCAGAAACAAAGATGTTCTTCGAAACCAATGAGAACGAAGACACAACATACCAGAATCTCTGGGACACATTTAAAGCAGTCTCTAGAGGAAAATATATAGCAATGAGTGCCCACATGAGAAGAAAGGAGAGATCTAAAATTGACACCCTATCATCAAAATTGAAAGAGCTAGAGGAGCAAGATCAAAAAAACTCAAAACCTAGCAGAAGACAGGAAATAACTAAGATCAGAGCAGAACTGAAGGAAATAGAGACACAAAAAACTCTTCAAAAAATCAATAAATCCAGGAGCTGGTTTTTTGAAAAGATCAACAAAATAGACAGACCACTAGCCAGATTAATAAAAAAGAAAAGAGAGAATAACCAAATTGATGCAATAAAAAACGATAAAGGTGATATCACCACAGATTCCACAGAAATCCAAACCATCATCAGAGATTATTACAAACAACTCTATGCACATAAACTAGTAAACCTGGAAGAAATGGATAAATTCCTGGACACCTGCAACCTCCCAAGCCTAAACCTGGAAGAAACCGAAACCCTGAATAGACCAATAACATGGTCTGAAGTCGAGGCAGCAATAAAGAGCCTACCACCCAAAAAAAGCCCAGGTCCAGATGGGTTCACAGCTGAATTCTACCAGACATACAAGGAGGAGCTTATACCATTCCTTCTGAAACTATTCCAGACAATCCAAAAAGAGGGAATCCTTCCCAAATCATTTTACGAGACAAACATCATCATGATACCAAAACCCGGCAGAGACTCAACAAGAAAAGAAAATTTCAGGCCAATATCCATGATGAACATAGATGCAAAAATCTTCAATAAAATACTGGCAAACCGATTGCAACAGCATATCAAAAAGCTCATCCACCATGATCAAGTAGGATTCATCCCGGGGATGCAAGGCTGGTTCAACATACGCAAGTCCATAAACGTAATTCACCACATAAACAGAACCAAAGACAAAAACCACATGATTATCTCGATTGATGCAGAGAAGGCTTTTGACAAAATTCAACAACCCTTTATGCCAAAAACCCTCAATAAACTAGGTATTGACGGAACGTATCTCAAAACAATAAAAGCTATTTACGACAAACCAACAGCCAATATCATACTGAATGGGCAAAAACTGGAAGCATTCCCTTTGAAATCTGGCACTAGACAAGGGTGCCCTCTCTCACCACTCCTATTCAATATAATACTGGAAGTTCTAGCCAGAGCAATCAGGCAAGAAAAAGAAATAAAGGGTATCCAAATTGGAAAGGAGGAAATCAAATTGTCTCTATTTGCAGATGACATGATTGTATATCTGGAAGACCCCATCATCTCAGCCCAAATCTCCTGAAACTGATAAACAACTTCAGCAAAGTCTCAGGATACAAAATCAACGTGCAAAAATCACAAGCATTCCTATACACCAGTAATAGATTTCAAGAGAGCCAAATCAAGAACGAACTGCCATTCACAATTGCTACAAAGAGAATAAAGTACCTAGGAATACAACTAACAAGGAACGTAAAGGACCTCTTCAAGGAGAACTACAAGCCATTGCTCAACGAAATAAGAGAGGATACAAACAGATGGAGAAACATTCCATGTTCATGGTTAGGAAGAATCAACATCGTGAAAATGGCCATATTGCCCAAAGTAATTTACAGATTCAATGCTATCCCCATCAAGCTACCAATGACCTTCTTCACAGAACTGGAAAAAAACACCTTAAACTTCATATGGAACCAAAAGAGAGCCCACATAGCCAAGTCAATTCTAAGCAAAAAGAACAAAGCAGGAGGCATCACACTACCGGACTTCAAACTATACTACAAGGCTACAGTAATCAAAACAGCATGGTACTGGTACCGAAACAGAGATATAGACCAATGGAACAGAACAGAGGCCTCAGAGGAAATACAACATATCCACAACCATCTGATCTTCGACAAACCTGACATAAACAAGCAATGGGGAAAGGACTCCCTGTTTAATAAATGATGTTGGGAAAACTGGCTAGCCATGTGCAGAAAGCAGAAACAGGACCCCTTCCTGACACCTTACACCAAAATTAACTCCAGATGGATTAAAGACTTAAACATCAGACCTAACACCATAAAAACCTTAGAAGAAAATCTAGGCAAAACCATTCAGGACATAGGTGTAGGCAAGGACTTCATGACCAAAACGCCAAAAGCAATGGCAACAAAAGCCAAAATAGACAAATGGGACCTAATCAAACTCCACAGCTTCTGCACGGCAAAAGAAACAGTCAGTAGAGTGAATCGGCAACCAACAGAATGGGAAAAAATTTTTGCAGCCTACCCATCTGACAAGGGGCTGATATCCAGAATTTACAAAGAACTAAAGCAGATCTACAAGAAAAAAACAAACAAGCCCATTCAAAAATGGGCGAAGGATATGAACAGATACTTTACAAAAGAAGACATACAGGAGGCCAACAAACATATGAAAAAATGCTCATCATCACTGGTCATCAGAGAAATGCAAATCAAAACCACATTGAGATACCATCTCACACCAGTTAGAATGGCGATCATTAAAAAATCGGGAAACAACAGATGCTGGAGAGGATGTGGAGAAATAGGAACACTTTTACACTGTTGGTGGGAATGTAAATTAATTCAACCATTGTGGAAGACAGTGTGGCGATTCCTCAAGGACCTAAAATTAGAAATCCCATTTGACCCAGCAATCCCATTACTGGGTATATATCCAAAGGATTATAAATCATTCTACTACAAGGACACGTGCACACGAATGTTCATTGCAGCACTGTTTACAATAGCAAAGACCTGGAACCAACCCAAATGCCCAACGATGATAGACTGGATAGGGAAAATGTGGTACATATACACCATGGAATATTATGCAGCCATCAAAAACGATGAGTTCACGTCCTTTGTAGGGACATGGATGAACCTGGAAACCATCATTCTCAGCAAACTGACACAAGAGCAGAAAATCAAACACCATATATTCTCGCTCATAGGTGGGTGTTGAACAATGAGAACACATGGACACAGGGAGGGGAGCACTACACACTGGGGTCCGTTGGGGGGAAATGGGGGAGGGGCGGGGGGGTGGGGAGGTGGGAAGAGATATCATGGGGAGAAATGACAGATACAGGTGAGGGGACGGAAGGCAGCAAAGCACACTGCCATGTGTGTACCTATGCAACAATCTTGCATGTTCATCACATGTACCCCAAAACCTAAAATACAATAAAAAAAAAAACAACAAAAAACCAAAGAAATCACCTGGAGGCATGTGAAAGAATTCAGATGCCTGGGCCCCAACCCAGACCAAGATGTCCACCTCTCTGTGTGGGCACAGCGATTGTACATTCGAACTCTTCCCAGGTAATGTGATGCTAGCATGCAGCGAAGGCTTGGAACACCCAGACTCCGGGAAGGCAGGTTGGAGCAGGTGTTCTTTCCCTTGCAATTTATTCTGCACATTCTCTCGCCCCAGTCTTCACAAGCATTTGAATACCCCCAATTTATAAACAAATTTGTGAGGGAACCACGAGGGAATAGGGGTATTTTAAAAATCCTCGATTTAAATGTCTTAAAATATTTCTTAAAACTAATTTTCTTCAAGCAGATCCAGCGCTAAACTGGATTGAAAAAGAAAAGCTTTTGGGAAATGCTGGGCAATTAAGAGCTATCTTAAGCTTTTCTGCCTGGGGTCTCTTTCATACAAAAGGAGATATCACCTCCCTACCCCTCTGGGGGACCTTTTGTCTTGGCCTCCTGGACAGTCTTGATGAGCACCATGAAGCCTTTTCAGAAGGCGACATCCCTTCTTGGCCTCTAATTCCTAAAGCCCTGCCTCTAATTCCTAAAGCCCTGAGGGGTGCGGCAGCTCAGCCTCATGCAGTGACCGAGTCACTGTGTTGTTCCATGTTGATATCACCATTTCCCCGAGTCGTGTTGTTGAAGTTCTAGAGACAGGGATCTCACCCTCCCACAGCACCCAGCACAATGCTGGATACACTCTGGGGGTTCAGTGAGTGTTGGGTATCTGGTTGATTATAGCCCCAGGCCAGGATTTACCTGGAGGAATATGATCCAATTACCTACCCAAGAAAGCGCATGCAGGTAGGGTGTCAAATCCGCTCCCTTTTAGGGCTGCCCCAAGAAAGGTGTTTAAGCTGGTGACTCTTGAGCACCTGGGCAAACTCCCTGCAGGAAATTCAGGCTTGTAGTCCTACTATTTTGCTTTTCTTTCAAAGAGGGGGCTGAGGACTGGGCTCTTTAGTTCTGAGGTACCCACAGGGAAGTCACCAGCGTCTGGGTGCAGACTTAGCCTGCCGGGGGTTTTCGCTGGGATAGATCAGTGCCTCCCCAGGACTCCTTGGAGCAACAGCACGGGTCTGGAGGAGGCAGAACAGAGTTTTGCTTCTCTAGGCCATGCTTCAGTTCTGGGGGAGACACCTGAGAGTGAGGAGTCCCCCTACTGGTGCCTTACTTTCCCCAGAGCGCACACAGGATCTGCCGTGTGGTAGGTAGGGAAGAGAAGGTCATCTCCATACTAAAGATGAGAAGGCTGAGGGCTCAGAGGAGCCAGGCGACTCAATCCAGATCATACAGCTAACAAGGGTGGGGCCAAAGTTGCCTGGAGATGGGCTTTAAGGATCCGGGTTGGGAGAGGCAGGATCCAAGGAGTTAAAATAGAGCATCTTAGAAGAGAGTGCCTGAGGAGGGATGGAGTGTATGTGAATACAGTGCCCCACGTGTGTGTAGTGTGCATGTTGTGTGCATGTGTGGCGTGTGTGTTTTTGTATGTGTGTGTGGTATGTGTGGGGCTTATGTCTGTGTGGTGTATCTGTGCATGGTGTATTGTACATATGTGTCTGGTGTGTGTGGTGTGTTGCGTATACGTGTGTGGTGTGTGTGTGTGGCATGTGTTGTGTGTGTGGTGTGTCTGGGAGGGGCTGTATGCATGGGTGGGGTGGGGTGGCGGGGGGCTGTGGACACTGGCAAACCCCATGCTGAATCTAGACTCGCAGGGCATTGCTAGCCAGTGCAGCCTTCTGCATCCCTCCTGGGGCAAAGAGTTGCACACCGAACTCAAATACAGCACACACAAATGTCAAACAGCACCCTTCAGTGGCCAGTCGAGCTCAGCCGGGCTCCACCCTGCTGGCCCCTTCCTGGCCACATGGCCTGGGGCTGGCTGCTCAGCCTCTGAGGCCACCATTTCATCTGTGACAGGGACATAGGACTGTCAATCTCCCTGCGTTGTCAGGAGCACCCACGCCAGCAGCCCCATGAATTGCCTCATCAGGGGACCCAGGTATTGAGGGGTTGCCACATGCGAGGCCAGGGGGACTCAGAGAACGGTTTCTTGTGTTCTCTGGAGACCTCGTTAGGGGCAGAGGTACCAGGCACCATGTGAGACACAGTCCCATCTCCTGGGAAAGGTGACATATTTCTGAGAGAAACATTCATCAGTTTTGCTGCGGTGCTAGAAATACCTTTTCCCTCTTCAGGAACATGCCCTCTGTCCCTACCACAGGAGGCCGCAGTCCTGGCTGCGCTAGAGCCTTGAGGAAGATTCTCCTCCTGCCAGTCTCTGTGTCCTAGCACCCATCGCCAGGGTACAAGGGCCATAGATGTCTCGGAAGCCCCAGGAGCCTGGAGTGCTGCAGGGACCAAGTCTCTCCAGGCACTGACCACGGGCCAGGCTGATCCGGTTCCCCGTCCTTGCCTGCTCAGAGCAGATGAACTGCTCCACTAATCAGCTGCACGGGGCAGATGGTCGGCAAGCTGTGGGGCGTGGTGTGTGTGTGTGTGCTGTGTATGTGTGTGTGTGGTACGTGTGGGTGTGTGGGGTGTGTATGCGTGTTTTGTGTACGTGTTGTGTGTGTGGGGTATGTGTGCAGGTGTGTGGTGTGTATGTGTGTTTTGTGTATGTGTTGTGTGTGGTATGTGTGGGGGTGTGTGGTGTATATGCGTGTTTTGTGTATGTGTTGTGTATGTGTGTGTGGTATGTGTGGGGGTGGTGTGGTGTGTATGCGTGTTTTGTGTATGTGTTTTATGTATGTGTGTGTGTATGTGTGTTTTGTGTATATGTGTGTGGTATGTGTGGGGGTGTGTGGTATGTGTGTTTTGTGTATGTGTTGTGTATGTGTGTGTGTGGGTGTGTGTGGTATATGTGTCTGTGTGGTGTGTCTGTGCATGGTGTATGTGTGTGGTGTGTACATGTGCGGAATGCATGGTGTACGCTCCCTTCAGGGACGCCCTTTAGGCCAGCATCCTACTTTTACTGGTGAGTAAACAGGAATGATTTGTTTGGTGTCACAGCTTCTGAGGGGCTATTCCCAAAGGATAATATATTCTAAACATAAAATAGAATAACATTGAGATTGCTCCTGTTCTAAAGTATTAATAGCTTCTCACTAACTATTCAGAGATGAACCATCAGGAAAAGAGGTAGGAACCCTTTTGCCAAGTGAAAAACAGAATAGGATTTTTGTTTTGAGACAGAGTCTCGCTCTGTCACCCAGGATGGAATGCAATGGCATGGCCTCGGCTCACTGCAAACTTCACCTCTCAGGATCAATTGATTCTCTCGCCTCAGCCTCCTGAGTGGCTGGAATTAGAGGCATCTACCACCAGGCCTGGCTAATTTTTGTATCTTTTTAGTAGAGACAAGGTCTTACACCATGTTGGCCAGACTGGTCTTGAACTCCTGACCTCAGGCAATCTTCCCGTCTCAGCTTCCCAAAGGGCTGGGGTTACAGATTTAAGACCACTGTGCCCAGCAGATATTTTAAAATTGATGCGTATAAAGATGAGAGGGAAGGATGAAAAAGAGGCAAAGAATGCAGATGGGAACAAGAAACAAAAAATGCCGCAGAAGCCCACTTTGAAAAGCGGTGAGGAACGGCCAAGTGCGGTGGTTCACGTCTGTAATCCCAGCACTCTGGGAGGCCGAGGCAGGCAGATCACTTGAAGTCAGGTGTTTGAGACCAGCCTGGCCAACATGGTGAAACCCTATCTTTACTGAAAATATAAGAATTAGCCAGGCATGGTGGTGGATGCCTGTAATCCCAGCTACTCAGGAAGCTGACACAGGAGAATCACTTGAACCTGGGAGGTGGAAGTTGCAGTGAGCCAAAACTGAGCCACAGCCTTGGCAACAGAGCCAGACTCCATCTCAAAAAAAAAAAAAAAAAAAAAAAAAGAAGAAGAAAGAAAAAAGTGTGGTGAGAAGTTCTTTTTCCTCGGCGCTGGATGTGCCTTATGTGCTTGGAGCCAGCATCGTCATCGCTGGTCCACATCAGAGACTCGCCTGTGGACTATGGACCTCTAGGAGCCAGGAAGCCACCTGCATTCTGAAAGTCTTCCATACAGCCACTGCCCACAGGCACTACCAGGTCCCAGATAGTCATGACACTGTTGTGATCAGTGACCCACACCGTTATAAAGGGGTTACTGGCTTCTGAATGGCTTTTGTCATTATTGATTGAATTCATAGACACTAAAGTACAGCTCTTCCCTATCCCCAGCTGTTACCTATAGGAAGTCCTGCAGACATTTTACTGAATAAAGATTGGGTCTGTAGAATTTTCTTTTTTGACCTTAAAAAGGGATCTTCATTCTTGAAGAGGTGGAGTCCTGTGACCAAGGGATGTTTTCACCTGTATCCATGCATTTCGTTTCCATGACAGGCATGGCTGACCCGGGCACCCACTCTGTCCACCAAGTCTGCACAGATGTTGTCTGAGGCCAGAGCCTTTTATCCCATCTCAAAGGACCTTTGATCCTGATCTAAGGTCTACGGAGTCGCTGAGCTCCAGAGCGGGCAGGAAGTGTGGACAGAGACCTTATCTGATTCTGTGTCCCGAGCCCGGTGCCTGCACACAGTAGGTTGTCAGGGAACTCCTGGGAGTATCAGGATGATTCAAACAAGCAAATCAAGTGGAATTCAGGCCTCTGAAGTCCGAGTTTCAGAACCTGGAGGCACAGCTCCATCTCTTTACGGCACACGTCTCTCCATCCTTCATGTCCCTTGGCCAATTCACCCTCCTTCATCCTGTGTAGGATTTACTGTCTGCTGGAAATCATGCTCCTTTCTCACAGTCCACTGAATCCTTATCTTATGAAGTTGGATTTTGTGGCCCTGAGAATCTGTGCAGGAAGACCAGCACATCCTCTAAGCTCCAGGGAAGCTGCTGCCACAAACCCATCCACATAGGTGGCTATGGAGGGCCACAACTGGACACGTGAAATGAGCTCTCATGTTCCAGGGATCTCAGGAAGGACAGCTCGCCTGGGTCGGGTGGGTGTATGGGAGGCGGGGAGGACCATGACTGGGGTGCTACCTGGGTATGCCTGGTTGGCAATGAGAGCCACTCAGAGGAAAAGCAGGGCCAGGGGTTCAAAGAGCAGATTGGGTGAAGGTGAGACCCTGGCCCTGAGACGTGGCTTTTCCAAGGGCAGGCTACCTCCCCATTGTGGGCATCCCTCATGTGGCACCTGCTGTTAGAGGTCAGAAATTGGGGGCAGGCTCCTGTTCTGACTCTCTGAGGGTGGCACTCTGGGGTGGGGGTGAGAGAGAGAATGACTTGCCTTTCCTTGCTGGACTTTGCTCTTTGTAATATATTGCAATCATCTTTCATCATCAAAAAAGAGA